>NW_008751753.1:1368719-1520072 GCF_000715545.1 Opisthorchis viverrini | reverse complement strand
GCCTTCCAGAAGGACATCATGCACGTATTAGTCTGCGCATATTTTTAGGAAAGTGAGTTGGTTTGAGCTTTGGGTCAAGGTTATTTCTGGGTGTTATATATATATATATATATATATATATTTATACGTATGTATGCATGCATGCATGCGGGATATGATTTGGTGGTAGTTTTGTTTGTGCCAAGAAAGCTACTGACCAAGGCCAGTCGAATTTCCTTGTGTAAACCTTAACTAATTTTACGTTTTTGCAAGGCGTTACCTCTTATCTGGTAGACAGAACTTCTCTGTCCACATTACCTTGCCTCGAGGTTATCAGCCAACCCGTCGCTTATTCAAACTACATGGCATTACGAACTAGTGTTATTTTACAACAATCATTGGCACGGAAAAGAAATCAAGTCAGTTTATAGATGAGCCAGTACCAGTAATGAAATTACTTGCCGAATATCCTTCCTTCGTCAAACACGATCAAACTCAAATATCGCCAGTTACCGGGAAGTAAAACCCTGCTATTGGAGGGGTAACCTGTACTTTTCCATCCACTCCAACTCGTCGCATTTTTTGATGTAGATGCTCCAAACTACGTTTGTTTGTTCTTTTCATATTCACTGCTGGATTGCACAGAAATTCTGTAGGCACGATCTGTGCTTTGGAACGGTTGGTCTTTCGAGAGAGATACGATTTTTGCGAGATGTATCGCTTTGAAGGGGAGCACTCTATGCATATTGGGATTAGCCGGAGTGACTACGAACACTGAAATTCATAACAGTTGTGAGCGTTTCGCTGACGCAAGAGTCGTCGTCGTTTTGATTCACTGTTTTCTTTTGGTCATTCTGTTTTTCTACTGATCTTTAATCACCAGTTATGGTCATTTTACTCACCGGACCGTCCGTTTGAGGACTCAGGATTCAGTCTTAGTTTCTGTTCTGAAGAGATGTTGTCGGGTGGAACGTCATGGCCTTGTTATTGCATGTGGTCTCTTAGTTTGCGTGGTATTAATCTACCACTCTAGCCTTTTCTTTTTTCTAAAGCCATCCATCGTGCACACCAGCCCAGTGAGCTTAAGTAGGCCTTTTACCTACAGGTAGTCCATATGAAAGTGAAACAACTTTCTTTGCAAACCGATCAATCGCTTTAGATGACTGTCGTGGGAAACAGTTTTGTGTTGAGAGCTGTTGTTTCGCAGCATGGTGGCTTTGATGTGGTGAATTCGATTTCTACAGCAGTTCTAAAACGCTTTTGCCGCATTTGATTCCGGTTTGTGATATAAGTCTACTGTGTCGATCGGACGTGATTGCTTTGGTTTAACGTGCTTGAGAATGCATGCTTCCACGTGATCACAACTTTTGCTACCGTTCCAGTCATCACTATGCGAATGAACTACAAGGGCAGTGCGTTCAGTTAGTTGAAAAACACTTGGAACCGATTGAGTAGTCATCGTTTTCGGAAAAGTTTGGCAAAAATAGGTAAACTTATTGCTGGGAAATGTTTTGATCTTGACACAAGAGCTTGGTTTTCCTTCTGTCCTAAGTTTCGACCAACCTCGTAACCTAGTCACTGGGCTTGACGAAGCTCCTGTGTGTATTGTCTAGCAATAGATCTAGCAATTGCTGCCAAACTTTCCCGAACGAAGAGACAGAAATTCTACTGAGCACAAGAAAAATCAGATGACGTTAGAGGTGAAAAACATAGCTGAACTTGTTTGGTGGACATAAATCAGTTCAGGTTGTGACAGAACTCTGCCGATTGTTGCATCAGTCAGCCAGCTAGCTACGTAATAGGTTTTTCAGTCAAAACTGTCTACTGAAGTATTGTGTCCTCAGCTGCCACAACTACATGCGATACAGGCTCGGTGTAAGGGGCTTTACGACGCGCTGGTATGACCTATCCAGTGAAACATACGGAGTATTACCAGTTGATCTATCGAAGGGTAGTTGCCTTTTCTAAAACCCACCTTGTGTACTTCAGCTGTACTTACCCGGCATTCTCACCAGGGGTTAGAAGGGACCGATAGTTAAGCACAGAGTCTTGAAAAAGCTTCCGCACGAAACGGCCAAGCAAGTCTATTACGGGACTGCAGCATTGTATAACTGTGGGCAACCAAAAATTTGTTGCCTCAGAACCAAAAATGTTGGATGACCACAAGACAACATCGCATTAGCCAGATTCTTCTGGAGGGGCAGCTAATAAATGTGCGTGCCTTCACATCATCGCGGGCAGATTCAAGTGGCGTACTCTAAAGCGAACGGCCAATTTGCAACGAAGCATTTCATCATGTGGTTTCAGTAAATCCAAGCCTGGTTTTTAGTTATAGCCTAAACGCATCAAGTTGTGAGCACTTAAGTGGGAAGTTTGCGCTGTGTATAAAAAATGGTGTTTAGTCCTCCACTAACATAGGCCCAATCCGGTATAGTCCACAAAACAATGCTGCCCCCGGATTAGGTTGGCCGACTTGGTTGTTCGTATCACCTGCTAGAATGCTAACGGAAGCAACCGTGTCAAATCTAGATAGAATCGTCATCATCTGTCAGAACGTATCCCCCAACAACAGATAAACACCGTTTGCCGCATTGAGATATATTCGTCTTAGTGAGAACAGTCAAATGAACACCACAAAATCGACTAATTATTGGATACCCATTCATTAAAGCGCACAGGGCCATGAGGCTAAGCACAAATCCCGAGCAGCAAATAGCGCAGGCCGATGCATTAGAATGACCAGACATCCGAAGTGTAGAGTGCAGTGACTCTGGTTTTGTTCCAAAAGGTTGCAGCTGTGTGACAGAACTGAGGTTTTGTATGCACGTTCCGGAGTCAGCTTACATCGATCGAAAGCTAGAACAAATTCTCAGCTGATGCTAACTTTTGTTTATTTTACACAGAGTGCAGATGTTGTGAAACGAATTTTTTGAAGATAATAGGGTTTTATTAAGATTTGTCTTGCTAAGCGAAAAGCCGCGTATGCACCGACTGACACTAAATAGATCAGGAACACGTAACTGATGGACATCCAGTAGGGATCGTTGAGTGAAGAGTTTTAAGAAAAAAATGACGCATTCCGACTATCCATGCCGAAGTAGATGGTTTGGTCGCGTCCTTGGACACAAAAGTCTGACCCATTAGGCGATGGAGCGATGTGAAGTATTGTTTGGGACCTTCCACCTAACCCTTGACTGACAAGTTTTCTAGGGTTTTCTCGAAAGTTTTCTCCCAGAGCCGATAATTCAGTACTCTTACTCGGTTGGCTGCAAGGGGACGGCCAGTTTTAAGGTCACAGAAGTAAGGCTTAGATATCTGACTCTATTCTGCTGCACACAGCAGATGCGTTTAGATCCTTATTTGACTCGTAGCAATTTTTATGTTATTCAACCTTTCCGGCTAATTCGCCAGCGGTTATGGCCAAATTTGAACACCCGGAGTGTGCAGTTTTTAGGACAGATCTTTTCTAACACCCCTTCTCTGAGGGAACATCGCTGCTCCCATAAATGTGGGAATAATGGTTACCTGAACGAAACACCCCGCCATCTTCACACTTCTGCTGCGGAGAAAATCACAGCCTTATCTCCAGACCTTCTCCTAATATGATTTTCGCCGCTCGGAGTTTCACTATTCTTCATCTGACTGCCCCCATTGACCTTTCTGCAATGATTGCGCGTCACGAACTTAATTACAGCCAGTTTAGCTCGCAGACAAATGCAACATGTAAGCCTGATCACCACGACAAGGTGAAAAGGGGACGACAAGGTGATCAATCGTATTCCATGAATAAGGTCAGAAAGATCCTGTTTCGATGTTACCGCACCCAAATATTTCTTTTTAAAATGTGTGGGGCAATCACCGGAAACAGGTGTGTTCTCTGCCGTGTGATAAAGCCAAAAGTACCTGAACTCTTAGGGATATTGAGAGGTTTTCAGTGTGCAAAAAGAAGCGTCATGTGAATACCGAAGGCTGCATGCTCTATTGGTACACCAGCAGGTGTTCATGGAATTCCGTCAAATGGTTTAGGTGTATGCAACAAACGTAAATATCGGGGGACGAAAGGCAATCTCTTGCATACACATGCAATCACGCTTGCGCTTTCGTAAGTTTCAACTACGCGTTCCAAACAAGGCACCCTGAGTGTACCCTAATTGATCGTTTTATTACTCTGGTCAAGCGATTTAAAACCTAGTGGTACCAAGCCTGCTTTGGAGAAAGAAGTTCCTGTGGGTTCGCTATCTGAAATGACTTTTTACAGGAAAACAAACAGATCATCTGCAAAGACAGTATACCCGGCAATTTGAGTTTGGCAGTATATTCTACCCTATTTTTGACCACCCAGAATATTCCTACTGGAGTCACTGTAGTTCCTATCTGAGTCTTTCACCACGAATTCAATGTGAGTAAAACCTGGATGCTTCAGTACTCTCTACTTGTAAGGACTATGTGTAAATGGGGGCATCGATCATATAGTTCTACTTTTTGTATGACTGGGTTATTTGTCAGACGGGCGTGACTCAATGGCTCCTATGACTCACAGAGCGGCGTTAAATAACGTGCTTTGAAAGCAGATGTGCAGTCAAGAAATGCCCTCTTGCTAGACATTTTAAGCCAGTATTACAAGTCAAAGCCGAGGAATCCTCCACAAATCCCTTCTTGACTGAAAAATGAAATACAAGTTACACTGGTTCAAAATAAACTTGAGGTATCAATGTTGGAACGGTAGTAGCGACAAGCTGTACTTGGTAACAAGAAGATACAGATCAAATGAAAAAACAAGCAGCGCGATAAATTACTCGGGATCGCTCAGTTTAATCTTTTCAAGACTTTGAAAGCGAAATTTTTTGTACATTTCAAGAAAACACTAAATCAAGCGTCGGAGGCATATATTTCCCAGCATTTCAGTGTTCACAGTGAACCATGCAGGCGGATGAGGCGGCGGTTGCAGATTCAGAAACATCAAGGATAAATGAATCAGCAATGGCAGGACAGGGGAGAACGGCGAAACTTCCGGAGTTCTTCACTGCACAACTTAGCACCTTCGTTAGGCCATGGTAAACGACCACTTACCTCCAAGGACACTGAGTAACGAATATGCAATGAATCAAGTATGATGCACATACAGCGGTATTTTCACTTCTATCGAGTTTTGGCCAAAGCTACAGTTCTGGATAAGTTAGCTAAACGGTGCTTTTGATGAAAGAATTGCGCTCTTTTGTAGCCGCGTCCTTACACAGAAGTCACATGCTTGCATCCTCAAGGTAACTGCTGCAAAGTCGTATCTGATTTTGACTAGCCTGCATCAGTTCTCAAAATTCCTTACAACTGCTTACAAATTTTTCGCCAGTAACTGCTTGAGATATGGAGTTTTAAGCCATGACAAGGCCGATATCTTCTGAAGATTCTGATACCTGTGAGCTTCTGTTAGCGAAGCCAGATTCCGCTATAGAGCTCATCGTTTGAAATATTATATATGCGTGTGTATTGAATCTAAAAAAATAGTGTTAACATGTTTCTCAAACAGGAACAAAGTGGCGTTCAGGTCACGATATGCAATTTTAACTTTAACATCAGTATTGTTCATATTGTACATATTAAGTACTCCACTCTCCAAGCCTGCCTGTTTAATAGCCATATGAATCAGAGATGTACCAGGTAAAAAAGAACTAGGGTGATACAGTTAAACGTTAGTTTACCACAAGGAGAGAAAGTACCCAAAAGTGGAAACACGACCCATTAAATGTGACGTCAAATTAACCACGCTTCGGATTGATGATACTTTGAATACTGTTTTTATCCGTTGTCCAATATGGAGCAAACCTAACTATCTATCATAGACCTCACCATTTCGAGCAGCCTGAGACCATTTTGATTACCAGATTAATGAACGGCTGTCCACTTTGTTGATATGTCTTCTGACATTATATTCGTATTGTATGGATATCTAGTTCCATGTGGCCAGGTACTCAGTTATCAACCTCTCGCGAGTGACCAAGCTTGCACAGTTTTACTCTGCTTTAAGTACAGGTTGTCGATTTAATAACATTTTGCATCCGCTGTAAGTTTTAATATACCCTGTTTGTTTTATCTATCCCCGAGCCAGCGGAAAAGGGATCAGAAAATTTGCTGTAAGTCCAGCTATCTGTTCTCTCATTTCGGCAATACTCCAAACCATTAAACAAGTCGAGTGCCTCTTGGCTTTGAAAGGATGAACTGCTCACCTTTCAATATGGGGTTTAGCTTGCGTAAATAGGAATCCTGATTGATTTTATTCGTGACTACGTAAGCTGATCATTGTTCCTTGTCTTACGCCGGTTTTTAATCCATTTAGGCATGTGAATCTTCGGATACAATCGGCATTAAAGAACCCACATCCAGCAAGATTTAACTCAGAGGTTGACCGTCTCCGATCATTTCTCGGTGAAATTATGCTCAAGAAATTATGTGAACGCAGTGCTTGGTTTGCGTACCCAAAGGAGGCTGAAAAGAATTCAGGATCCCTTGATCAAGAAACGACCCGAATTCAGGTCTCCGAAGAATGCGAATAGCTAAATGCACAATTTTACAGATGTGACGTTGAATAAAACATAGGATTAGTTGACAAATATCATTTGCAAATGAGTGTATTTGTAGAAATCTGTCCGATTTGGATTCAAGTAAAACATAAAGTTGACGGAAACTAGGGGACTGCGCCTACCTGATGAGCCCCAAGAAGGGCGAAACCGGTCGTGAGCTGTCGAAGATTTTTCAGTATTCTTGTGGGTAGCTTCCTATTGGATTATTTGTTTCGGATGCTGTTTTGTGACGAATATTCGAATGCTAGCCTCGTAGCCACTGAAACTCCTTTCGGACATTTGTTCACCCAGATGGTTGATTTGAGAAAGAGTTCCAGTGGGGTGGTTGACGAAATCAAATCTGACCCGGTTGACGGCTGTTGTTAGTAACCATCACCTGGACAACATCGGAAGCCGCATAAGCGGCTAGGGGGAAAAATCTCGGCATTATCATTGCGAAGCCGGTTAAAGAATCCAGCGCAGTAGTTCTGAGAAGGTAGGTGCATGAAAGTAAGTTGGAATAGATTCTTAATGAAACAAATCTCAAATTTGACAGATTCGAAGAATAATACTATATTCATCGAAGGCGAATAGTTTACCGTCGGAAAGGTTTGAAATATGACGGTCCAATCATTGCGTAGCAACACGGGCAGTTTAACAGGGACAAATTTTCTTGTTTTTTTAATGGTTTTTTCCAGGGTACACAAAGCAAACACTTAGCTAAGCTTAAATTTAAGCATGCATAACTCACCGCATCACACTGGGTCGAGTAATTTTGCGGTGTATTAGAACCCATTCGATACACCATGGCCAAGTGCGGCATACATCGAACAGTTCGTTTTTTTGACACTAAAATAGATGGGCGTTTCATTTATGAGCCTATATGTGACTTGATTGAAGTTTAGGTGTTACCTGCAGCAGTACGTCTGACAAAACTGAAGTTGGTGATACGAAGAGATACGGTAATGTCCACTAGAGATTCCGTCCTGTCGGTGAAACCAGTATATGCCGAAACACCGTGGTGCACTCTACAGCTCCTTCACGTTTGTTTGGAATAAGCACCAGTGAGGATATTGCAAAACTCAACTTCAAACCCGCTTCGGCCAGTCGTTGAACACTTAGCCATTCGTCAACGAGCGGCTGATAAGCAGTGTGATTAGTCCTCAGTTGGACAGGAAATAACTTGTCACTAAGCTCTCGTTGGAAACAGTTAAGTGTTCAACCACTGTCCAAAATGTATCAGGTTCAAAACTTTCTGAGTTTCGTGATATGCGCAGTCCTGATGATTCCTAACCACAATGAAACAGCTGTACAGTTATTCTAGCGCTTTTCAGCATAGATTTGCTTTACTGACAGGACGACATATCTAGAAAACTGAATGTCTTTGATGGAGTTATACGCTTGACTTGAGAATTTTAACGGCAAGACTAATCGTTCTTGTGCTACTGACAAGAGCGCTGTTCGCGAACCGATACTATTGCGGCTGTGTTATTTTGGGTTGAACAGAATCTTGTTCATTGACAGCAGGATTGATTTGTGAACACTAACCGGAAGATTCGACACTGTAAGAGGTTTTCAGACAAAAATGGCTACACTTAACTTGTTTTGGTGAAACGATTCAAACCGAGATTTCGAAGCCAAACTATACAGGTGGCAATTCTTACCGCATTCTTATTTATTTTCAAAGGCAATATGACTAGCGAACTGTCGACGTGGATACTACAAAATAAAGTTATATGCATTTGACAAGGATGGAACACAAGGATTAGCGTATAAATTTGCGTACTAAAAAGATCAAACTGAATTTACCAGGTGATCAGCTGAATCAGTGATAGCTTAAAGGTTTGGAAGTTTATCATCAACCAACTTTGCTATAGGAATAAGGCGCAGTTCTTACTTAATCTGCGCACTACATTAAAACAGTTCGGAATGGTTCACGTGTCACGTCACATGGAAGATGAAGCAAAAATAACAGATTTGCGGACCATGTATGAATCACACCCATCCGAGATGCATCTTTTTTAATTTTCAAAAACCTCAGTAACTAGATTTTGAAGCGGATTAAGAGGTGCGCATTAGGGTTTGTTCAACAGAATTTTATTTCCAGGGATTTTATGTTCGCGGCGTTTTGCTGACGCCTCATCAGTAAACGGCTGTTTCAAGGTTTTTACTATCACCCGGATTTAAAGGTGAAAATGGAAGTATAGTTCATTTAGTTCAATTTAGTTATCGGTGAAGGGATTGCTTGCCTGACCGACAGATATTGAACGAACTCTCGGAAATACTTCTGCAATTAACTAGCACAAAAGAATGTACACGTGCAGAAAAAAAGTATGCGAACGCGTGATGTGACCGGTTGCGTAAGTAGCCAAAATAGCACATCTATTTTGTTAAGAACGTGACGTCGAGATCGATGGGCACCTCTTTACCTGGAAATTAAATCTGTTGTGACTCTGGGCAAATAATGACTGGTGCAGTGAATCACCGTAGGATTCAGTCGAAAAAACCTAGTCCTCCGGATCCGTTTTTCATTCCAGCTGTTTGTAAACGACAGACTTTCGGGAACCTAGGTTAATTTTAGACACCAGCCGTCATAAAAATGTTTTCCATGAGCAATTTTAGCAAGTGACCAGGTTGTTGGATTAAGTACGCTAGAGAATCAGGGCATGTAGTCAGGTTGTTCAAGAGACTGACAAGTTTAACTCACAATACTTTTCACCCGTTATATCTTCCATGGAAGGCCATCGTAACGTAACGCTGAGTTATTGTGTGCCTGTGAATCGGTATTATACTTGTACTGATGCGTTCTGCTGACCAAATTTACCGTCCCAGGTTGTTCCATATGCGTGACGTCCCTGTAATTTGTGAGCTCAGGCTCATCAACTCTCAAACTGTGATTTCACTTACTCGGTTGCACAGTTGATCCTGGCGCCTATTACCCTGGTGTTTTGATCACCATCCAAACCCGGTGGTAATCGATTTATCACGAGTGTTTCGATGAAGTTGGTGCTCTTTTACATTTAGATTCATGTGGATTGTTACGCAAGCCGTCATAGGCATAGGCATATGCATATACTGGGATACAAATATACTCACACTATCGAGCACGTTGTCAGAAATCGAAGCAATACAAGTCTAAAAATTCCTGGGAAGTGAGTACGTTGATTCGTTTGAGTTCCTCCCCCCACTCGAATTTTAGCGGTGGTAGTAGTAGCCATATTGTTAGTAAGCCACTGACTTCATTTGGACAAGTTGAGTGTGCTGCGAAGAGTTGATGAGTGCGCAAATCTGACTTACAATAGGTGATGGATTTAGGTGAGCCTACTACAGTGACACTAATTCACGTTGGGAATAAACTTAAACTAATGCAAGCCGATTTACTTCATTAGAGCCCTCTGTGATGAACGCATTTGTGGCACACCAATTAGTAAATTAACTACGTTTGGGCTGACAAAATTGGCAAGGCTAAAACTCAAAGAACTGTCAGAATGATCGGCGGTGACATTGAGGTTGAACTGGGACTAAACTTGAGTGCCCAACAATATCACAGCACTTACACGCATCCATGGAATAAGACTTGAGATCAAGTGAACACTAGGATGCAGACCATCCTACCCAAAGATTTGACTCACACGGTATGTCAAGAAATCAGCTTAAAATGGGTTTATAATGTGTGACGTTTGTGGGTCAAACTATACTGGTCAGTGGCACACTGTGAGCAAATGGCCATAAGTATGCTCTGTTTCTCGGTGTTCTGTTCGAACATATGATGGTTTTGTTTACACATGAATGTCCTATTGTAGTTTCATCCCCACCTGTTTTCCGCCGTTATGGTTAACCGACACTCAAACTGGGATGTGCTAGTGACGTAACAACAAAGTAGTTCAGGACCTACTTTTAATCCCTAAAAGTTAACATATTCGCAACTTGAAAACTCACTATGCGCGTGTTCCATGGCCAAAGCCACGGACTAGCCTGTGTTAGGAGAATGGTGTTGTATAAAATTTCGTTTATGGCTGAAAGTAAAGACGACTACCGATCTGTTCAACTAATTACCTGTATTTTCAAAGTTTATCCAGGGAGTTATACAAAATAAACCAAAACCTTTGAGTAGAGAGTACTTCAAACCGAAACTGCCACAAAAGCCCAAAGATACGCCGGTGTTTTTATTGTATTTGACCACTTGACGCGACATACTGTCAAAACGTCTTGCGGTCAGAACTGAAAGCAGTCAAGTCTATTGTTATCATAAATGCTTTGGTTGCTTCAATTCAGGCTTTCTATCCTTTGTGTTACCACTAGATGCATAGGAGTCATTCAACGTTACTTAGGCCAAAGAAAAAATACGTGCACAGGCAAACCTTCAGTGGTTGCTAACACAGCAATCTTCGGTGGTTTTCGTTTTTTTTATCACCTTCTCTGAAGCAATTATTAGTGAAACTCCGAAGGAAAGACATCATCTATCCCTACCTAGTCAACCTGACCAGTTCCTGAATTCAGCAAAATATTCAGACAATTGAAATGATTATGTGCACATGTCAAACCCGGCAAACTAATGAGTAAAACTGGGACTCGAACTCAGTCACTTAAACACAAGATGCGGCTTTACGTGAGCTCGATGTTGAGAGAAAAGAAGTCATAGGCATATTGATCAGCATTGCTGTCGTTCCTCTACATCTGCTATTTTGGGCTGTTAGTTGGGAACAGATTTAGGACTCGACTCAAACCGCCATACTTCATGGGCAGTGTGATTTGACTAGTCCTAGTAGAACAGAGGACTGGAGGAAATGAAAATAAATGGACCGTCTGTTGAGCTAAAACTCGAATTTTCTTTGAAGCACGGAACACAGACCTCAACATTCTAGCAAGAGTAAGGCAATAAACCATATGGCGTAGATTGTCCAGTCACTTGTTCCGATGAAACTAGTTTGGTGTTGACTGATTGCCACAGAAAATGCAAACAGTTGTTAATAAAATAAAAACGTCCACCTATCGGAAGTTCCGGGACACAATGAAACGGGTAATATCTATGGTTACGTTATAGTCTTCATCAAAAGGTGAAATAATCAACTCTAGTACTAAGTGTTGTGGAAAAAATCAGTCTGTTTGATAATTTTCATGGGCACGACAGCAGTTGGATTGCATGTCGGCCGGTATCTTGGACTTCACGCCAGAACTACTCGCCTTGTTTCTTGTAATGGTGGTGAACCGAGGGTTTATTTCAAGGGCGTGGACCGTTCAACAGTAGTCAAACTTAGGACAGGCGAATAAACAGCCTGGCGGTTAGCTGTAAAAATCTAAGCACCACAAGAAGGCGGACAAAAAGATACACTAATATGCGAACGAAGGGTGTCTTCATCAAGAAATAATCAACTCTAGTACTAAGTGTTGTGGAAAAAATCAGTCTGTTTGATAATTTTCATGGGCACGACAGCAGTTGGATTGCATGTCGGCCGGTATCTTGGACTTCACGCCAGAACTACTCGCCTTGTTTCTTGTAATGGTGGTGAACCGAGGGTTTATTTCAAGGGCGTGGACCGTTCAACAGTAGTCAAACTTAGGACAGGCGAATAAACAGCCTGGCGGTTAGCTGTAAAAATCTAAGCACCACAAGAAGGCGGACAAAAAGATACACTAATATGCGAACGAAGGGTGTATTCACGTTGCTGACCTAAGAAATGTTTCGTCGGGTAAAGCCATATTCTTGACATCACTGTGTGGATTGCTTGTACATCAAAATTGTCAATTCATAAAAATGAATTTAGTGAACTTTCCTGTGAGGTCTACTCACATAGTAAAGTCCGAGGGATGTCACTGATTCATGTGTTGTCAGTCAGCAGGCGTACTAAACCGGATTATAATGCCCAGAATATTGCGGTAGCTGAGCCGCAGCGGAATGCGTATTTTATCGGGAGATGTTTTTTTCAACCGGGACGAATTCAAGAAAGGCTCACCTCAGATACCCGACAGGTCGTTTTGTTTAGATCTCTTCATTTATGGTCAAACTCACTTAAAACCTCATCTACTGATGATAAGTCAACACACTCATCAGTCCGCCGAATCCTGAGACTCGTCGGCGTTTTCAAACGTCCACTTCAGACTTTAGATATCTCACAACAAGCCGCGTACGGTTGCAAATACTCACAGGTCAAACGCACTCATCGCACCGATGACCCTGCAAAGTCACGATGGCGGGGGCGCGTGGCTGTTCAGAACCGACTGAAGATGGTGCTGCTGGTGTGAGAGCAGGGCCTGGCTGCTAGAATGAATTATGAAGTTGGTGGTTTTCCCAATCCATCCCTAGGAGTTCATTTGGGAACATCACAATGTATCGATGAAGCTGCTCCAGACAGCACACCTTCAAGGCAACTGACTGAGATGAAACTGATTTCATATGTAGAACTAGATTTTGTTCAGATTTGTGAAGACACAATTTAAGAGGGAGAAGACTGCAAATGTTTACCCAAAGCATTTAGGGACAGTTTGGATGCATTAGCTTTAATCAATTAATTGGTGAGTCAACAGTTGGTTCACCATAAATGACAACTACGAAACAAATCAGTTCGCATTAGCTCAGGTTTACCTTCAGCACGCAGTACCACGGTCGGCTTAGCTCACCCCAATCACATATTGATAGAGGTAGCTTTAGACTGCCAGTAAGATGTACACGTTTACGCTCCCCGTCTATTTGCAACCAGCAGCATAGTCAGCAACATACCATCTTTATCATCAGCAGTTCTTAGCGGTCATGTCGAGATTAAGGCCAAGTCAGCATGCTGTTAATGCTGACCCGACGCTACAGTTAATCTCTGCAGTCTCGTTTCTTGTGCCGTCCACATCTTCTTGCGGAATGCTCTTCAGCGCACACGCGGTTCACTGATTTATTTGGTCACGCTTGCCGTCTTTCATTCAGTTCGAGATGAGGCTGTGGGGTTCTCGGTTGTTGCGTTTGTCGACACAGTTCTTCGGGGTTCAGATGTGAAAAGAATTTGGTCGACGAAATCCCAGAAACTTCGGGGCGTTTTGGAAACAAAATTTGTGCATTAATGCTCTCAGTGGAATCAAATAGATGTGACGTTTGACATCTGGACTATTCCTCCTACATTGATTCAGTACCGATTTTTTAGGCACGCAGATTTTGACCACCGGTAGTTCACCACGTCGATCGGCCTGTGTTAAGTTAAACATGTAAAACTAACATGGCCCATGAACATGACTAACCGTCCGTTAGACAAAATGCAAGAAAAAATGTTTCTGTCCATTGTGCTGTCTCAACTTGTCAGGCTAAATATGGAATGGACCTGAGGCATGACGATGTGCTTGTCCTGCGTGATAAGATACGTCGCTTGGACGGTCCCTATACGAATGCATGGTATACACGAGGCATCTAGTAAACTTGGACCGGTGACCGCGTCAGTTTTTGTTAACAACAGTTTGAATGCCCTACCGTTTACACTCGTTTGTCTCTCCAGTTTGTTTCCGAATTGTGGTAGTGGGACACAAATAAATCCAGCATATCACTATAAGGGAGGTGGCTAGCTATTGGGACAGGCTGTAGTCACCGACTACAACGGTGTTGTTTGCAGCGTTTTTCACCCTTTTTCACATTTAATCACAGGAATGGTACGACATTACATTCAAGTAGATCATAAGGTTGACGGAAACTCGGGGACTGCGCCTATCTGATGAGCCCCAAGAAGGGCGAAACCGGTCGTGGGCTGTCGAAAAGTTTTCAGCAACCTTGTGAGTAGTTTCCTTTACGAAAAAATTACAACATATATTTTCGCACGAACAACGTCACCCGTGCTTTTTGTTTGTGTGAATTCGAGCGATAAAAAAGCTAATAATTGACTAATCTCAGGGCAGCACTGCCTATGATCGCTATCATTTTTGTTCTTCCTTTGTGGTAAGAAACTTCAGGGCCAAGGTGCACAAGCGTTTCGGAGAGTGTCATTAAATAGAAGTTTTTTACTGTTAATGTGAAGCGGCAACCTGCCCGGTAGTTCCGACACACTTTCATGGAGAAGCGCGCGCAAAAGTTACTCTTGTAAAATACAAGGTCAGGTTGGCTAGACTAGAACAGACTTTGGGTTCGCAAAACGTTAGCTTGTATTTGCAACACAGAAAACCTTGTCACTACAAAGCGCAAACCGTTGCAAACTATACTACTGAGGTAATGCAACACCAGAAGTGAAAAATCGTGCCACGGAATGATGCCTGCGGCTTACGCGATTTGTTCAAAAGTGTCTGTAACCGAGTGACAATGCCTGGATACGAAGCGACTATTTTCACGTCTGACTAAAGCAGATTTCGTGTCTCTGCTTATGTGCTGCAGGGTTTACCAAGGAGCTGTTTTCCGAAACATTGATTCCAGACTTAGGAACCAAGGCATACAGGCCTTGCATTGGAGCACATAGTAAGCTTGATTCTTGGTTGGTGCAAGACAGCAGTGGTGATAATCAGTACTTCTTCCTTATCTGAACAGGAAGCTAAGTGTCCACTTGGATCCCTTTGGTAGAACCTGAACTAACGAAACATGAATAAATAGCCGGATTTGTAATACGCTTTCAGTATAATTTTCAAGGTCTTGGCAAATATTCTTAGTTGCATACTATTTATTTACGCACATCGGTTATCCTGCATTGATCCGGTTCATATTTGACGACCATTTTCACGAGAGATATTTTTGTTTCACCGCCCTCATTAGGTTGGCAACTTTCAATCCACAACCAGGTCCATAAACTATTCTGCACTTTACCGGAAAATAGTGAAAAGAACATTTGCATACATGCATGTAATTCTGTATAATTTGGGTAAATTTCTCTAGTTGAAGCAGATTGGACGTTTTGACCGGCAGAAGTGCTCTCACGGTATTGTCTTGCCGAAAGTCCTATAGGTGAAGCTCGGGATTCGCAGACATTTTACAGGTTGTTTAAGCTCGAGAATGATTCCGGCATGATGCAGAGTCATGACCAGTAGACAAAAAAGGCGTGGATAGCTTTATTATATCGTGACGGAGAAACGGTACTGCATGGGTAAAAATCTCATTCAACAATGTTATTCTGACTTCGGACTTCTCTAACTCAGAATCAGCTGATTTGAAATATTAGGTTCCTTCAGGTCCTTTGCTGAAGCGATATAGAAGCCGCCTCATCCTCCTTATCGTTTTTTTGTGTTGAAGCCATTTGTTTAGATGTTCTACAGTGAACGTGTCAGGCAGTTCATTGGGAGAACCAGCTCTGAACGTAACGGGACTACATAACAGCCAATAGAATAACCGTTTTTGTTGAGACAGATTTCATTGGTTGTTCTTTACTCATCCCTGACAGATCAGTTGTATTCTTTGCATCACTTTTTCGACCCGTTTGTACGCGACAGTGATCAGTAGAGCGGCTGGCTCGCACGTTCGTTGACTTTTTCTGGTTTGGTCAAGCGCATCACGCGATCAGGCGACTATCCAGACCAGAGTTCACGCTAATATGAAGGCATTAAGGAGATTGTGATCTACTACACGGTTCCTTAGACTTAACGTACCTGTTAGCATGCCACTGTGGTCGGTATCAGAAAAAATAACGGGTTTTTCTCACAGCGCCTAATCAAGTCAGACGGTGCTATCTTTGTATGTTGGGAATGGGATGGGGAAAACAACAACGCAGTTTGAAATCCCGGAGTTTAGTAAACTTAACAATGTCATTGCAACCAATTTGATTGGAAGTTTGGAGGTGGAGGTTGAAGATCACAAAAGAGAGACTCATAGCTTGACGAGTTTGAACTTTATCTGTAAGGGATATCGCAATGGAAACATTCGACGTAGTAAAGCATTCTAAACAAACAAGTCTGTACAACACTAATTCCAGTTTGTCGATTGTTGCGATTGCAGAGTGAATGTTAAGTTAACCTTCATACCGAAGGCCTGGTCAACACAGTATCGGGCTGTGGTCAACAGCAAAAACAATTATATTCATAATATGTTTATTTCTTCATAGAGAGAAATGAATGTGTGGAACCCCAGTGGAAGACGTTGCGTTTTATCCACGGTAAGTCGCACAACAAGCTCCGCTTAATCCAAAGTTCTCCAAGCCGCGACTGAATACAGGCATGGCCATTATTTATGACTGCGTAAGAGTGGAGCAGTAGTAATGGCATAACCGATTGCTTCGGGGACATCTATATTGGGTACAATATCCGGATAACAACGGAGTTCAACTAACACTGACGCGAATGTAGTGACCCAATTGGGTCAATAAAGTGTCGTTTTGATATGTCCAGATGAGCTTATTCCTAACTTCTAATGAAGTTCAGAAAATATCATTATCTCCTTGGCAAAACATGAAGAAATAATATGAATACCCCGACAGAAGTTGGAAACAGCTTAGGCTGCCGATCGGCTGAAATGGCTGAAAATTTTGACTGATTGTACTGGATAAGAAACGAAAGTTCGGGCTTAACAAGTGACTGTATGGTGTCTTAAACGTCGAAAATGATCCAAATCGGTTTGTACCTTCTCCAGAGAAATGTGTTTCTTTATCTGGGTTACGAATTTTTCCAGCCAAACAGTGTTCTACGCAATCACAGACTCACAACATTCCGTCCCCGGCATTCAATCAATTTCTACTCTGTTAGCCCGCCTTCCCAACTTTCGTGGACTCACTTGTCCAGCACCCGTGTCCCTTTAGAAGCACTAAGCAACGGTTTTGGGCGAAGTTATGTTTCTACACAGGCCAAGACACACGTCATATTAATTGAGGTTCCTTATAAATAAACCGAACCGTTCTAGCAAATTATGATGCTGGTTACTAGGTACATGGTTTCCAACGGGAATTTTGGGTTATTTTCGACTCTATAAACGAATATTTCAACTAATTTTGCCCAGTTTCTGGTCAATATATCGGCCACTGTCCTGCAGCCCAACTCCTGTTGGATGGGAGGTAGACAGCCAATCCTGCGTTCACATACGCACAATCGCTCAGATGAGCACATGCTAACTCAGTGGCGTCAACCAACCAATCAGATTCAATGTTGTTTACCGATCCTCCCGTTACTTATTGACCGTTAACAATTTAGTTATCCCTTAAGTAAGGGTAAGGATCACACAGCAAGTAAACGGTAACCTGTGGCTTTTCATCTCTTGTCTGCCAACAAAATAACCGGCTGTATCGTGGTTATAATAGAGGGTAAGGTATTGGCATTTGATTGAAGTGTGCTCGTAGGGTCTCAGAAGTTCACTCTCTGTTTGAGGGGCGATGCCCACATCAATGAAGATTGCTTCATTTGGAGGTGACTGCACGCAGATAAAACACTGGAAGGCGCTCAAGAAGCCTAATCCCACATGACCGAATGAATACTTGTGGCACCTGCAAACACAAGAAACAGCAACGGTAGTAGTAATAGAACTCAGGGCTGGTTGATACGTAGAGGGTAAGTTCATATATGTCGGCAAATGACCAACTGTGTGTGGGCATCCTACTAGAAACTCACCAGAATAATTCATTCTAAACGCTGGTTGGTCTAAGGATGACTACACTGTGTTTCTTGGCTGCTTACTGGTATTTAGTAATATCTTCTTCCCAACAGTAGACTCTGGATTCTCATAAGTTGTTTCATTCTTTTTAAGATTTCGTTACAATCTCGTCGACAAATTCCCTTGAAGCACTACCGGGGACTCGGAGATCCTAGTGTACCGCACTTTTGCTACACCACTGGAAAATGGTGCGGTTTTTGGATATGGCGTGATATTGTCATCAAGATCAATAACTCAATCGGCAGTCAACTATATGGCGTGTGAAATCTTGTCGGTATCTGGAAACTTTTTGTGATGACATTAGTCACTACTCTGCGCAGAGCACTTACAAAGCTCACTAAACTAACGACGAAGGACTCTAAGTGACTTGAGAAACACACGGAAGTTCAAGGATTCAACAGCTCGTTCATAGGAGTGCACGTTAATTTCCAGATTTTCTAGTAAGAGACAAAAATACCGTGGACTTTCAAGTAAAGTGAATGCGTTTTAGTAAGCTCCCATTTTCCTAAACGCCCTCTCAGTTTTAGGTTATTGAGGTTGTGGGCCTATGGAACACATGTTCTAATGTTGGCTCACGTGCAGTGACTTGCGACGTGTAAGCAACGCCTTTTGGGGAGGTGCAGAACAAAAAGAGTAGACTAATTTGCTACAGACAGGGTAAATATAAGCCACGCAAACAAATGGAGATGTCCCGATAAGGCCAATAGTGGATGGTAAAGGCCAGTCACCACATGAACTGGCCAGATTCTTAGCTCGTATACTAAAACTGCTCACGAAGAAATCAAGCACCTTCATTAGGAATTCGTACGACTTTGCCAGCAAGGTCGCAGGGCTTCCTTTGGAGATGGACGAAGTCCTCGTGAGTTTTGACGTAATCTCAATGTGCGCAAACATCCCCAGGGCAGATGCTCTGGAGGTCGTAACTGGCAGACACGACACTCGGGGAACGGACAAAGCTCTCAGTGGATGAAAAAGTTGAGGGCATAATGGTGTGTTTGAATCTTGATCAGTTTGTTTTTGAGTTAACTGTTTACTCACAAGAACAAGGTTTTGCAATAGGATATCCAACATCCCCAGTTCTAGCTAATATTTATATGGAGGACTTCGAACAAATAGCCTTGGCCGGATATCATTTTCCACCCAAAGTTTTTGGCGTTATGTTGACGACACCTTAGTTTTAATCAAACGAGTTAACGTGAACAGCTTCCCCGACAAGCTCGATAGTTTAAACCCACACATCAAGTTTAGCATGGAAATAGAGTACAACTGAAAGATCCCTTGCCGGTTGAAAGGACTAGGGACTGTGTGTATACAATTAACTGCAACGATTGCGGTATGAATTACATAGGACAAGGTGCCAGGGAATTGCACACCAGAATTGGTGAGCATAAAAGATTAACAAACCACCAAGGAATGCAGAAAAATACCAAACGCTGATCAAAGACTCAGCGATGGCGGTACATACCTTAGACACGGGACATAGAATAGATCTGGAGAATGTGGAAGTTTTAAGACGGGGACTGCGATTCACACCACAGCGACTGATAGCCGAGTCGGTGGAAGTCACTAAGCATCACAGCGTGAATAGAGTCGAGGGCGTGGAACTGGCGAGCGCATGGAAAGCGGTCTTAGATTAGCCGAGTTGACACGTGACGGTGTGGTTGTCAATCCACGTAGGATCATTAGAAAAAACCAGGGGGTGGGGGTAGAAATCTTAACCCGACGAAGGGTCACAGCATCCCTCTCACACAACTATCTTAGCACTATATCTTTGTAATGTACTGAGAACATTACAAACGGGAGATTCAGCTGGGTTCCAGGTAAGCCTCTCGAAAAACCAAATTAGTTTGCAAATTAGTGTATATTCGCTATCTTAGCACTAGCTCACCTACACAGACAGGCAGAAGGTTCCAACGACGTTCAAGTGAACCGAACCAGTAAAACTAGACCCTAGGCTGGACCCTAACACATGTAGGTTACCCTACCGACCCAACACTTGTTCAACCACTCTAACACACTAAAATCCTTCGGCCAATAACCAACAGAGATTTAGCTTGACTTAGCTGATTGCTTCTCCTTCCGCCTTAAATCTCCACCAACCTCGGAACCTGGTCACTGGGCCTGACGAAGCTCTGGTGTCAAAAGCGAAACTTTGCCCAGCAATAAATCTGCTATTGTCACCAAATTTTTTTCGAAAACAAATGCAGTCATATTTACAAGTCTCAATTTTTTGTCATCGCAATATTGTCCGATTCTCGTTTGCGTTGGAGATAGCAACGATATGACATCGAAACGGAGCAGCACGACTAAGCAATCATATCTGAATTTAGTTCCATCTTCCTCGTGCCGGAAAAATCGTCTTTCCTGACTTAAACGTACCTCCACATCTATCAGCACTCCTTTTTTGCTGAAAGTGAATTTTTTTAATCTTTTTCCTCTAGGCCCATTTTTAAACTTGAGAATTTATTTCTTTTCAGCAAACGAATGACTAGATTGAACACGGTGCTCACCGTTCCTACTCCAGTGGGTTTTCTATAACTGATTAAACTTTTCTACAGCGATTATTATATATCCGTAGGGGCAAAACGGAAAAAACGGTTAAGACAGGTATTTTAAGCACGGCATAGAGCACAAGACTCAAATTTTTTGCTCAACAGTGTGATTATTACCTGAGTTGATGCTGCCTAACACATACGTTTTGTGTACAAACTCTGCAAGAGTGACCACCGCTGTCGTTTGCTCTTGTACCTGAGAAACTCGGTCGAATATGCTCTATGTACCTTGAATTTGCAGGGAGACCAGAGTACCTTAGATGTCCTGTTTTTTACAGGCACTTAAAGCGGACATACTGTCCGAACCAAAAAAGAAAAGTCCTAATTCACTGCGGAGTGTGCAAGGCAAAAATTGTTATGGATAGCGGATCTAGTCTCCCTTCATTGGTATATGCACACCAATCGACAGAAGGTAATGGATTATGCAGCCATAAGCTAATGATTTTCACAGAACTGACTGAAGGGACGTATTCGATTAAAATGACTTCACGTGAAGTGACGTGAGTATAGGCTAAAAGGAACGTTTCAATGCATACAAAAGTGGTACAAAAATTAGATAAAGCTAGGTTGAAAGCCTTGATGACGTGATGATTTTTGAAACTCAGAGGTTAGTTTGCGGACTTAGTTCAAGTCAATTTTTGATCATAAAACACTCCTCTTTAGATTAAATGCACAGTCTTTAAAGTTGCTTCACTCCAGATGAAGTGCTTTTACGGTTTAAGGAATATCATTTTGGTTTCGTGGTTGATTAAGTGATATTGTGATGCGCAACTTTCAAGGCTCATTAGCTCATTTGGTTTAAAGCTACTAAGATGCCAAGCACTTTTACGTACTCAGATGAAGGTGGCTATAGGTTTGAGCAAAATGCAGAGATGTCTGGTTTTTTGCTACAAAGGCCTTCAAAAAGACTCTTGGTCTTATAGGTTGGAGGAGTTGGTCATTCCATAGTGCACTGCGCTGAATGGATTTTCTATGGTATTCGGCTTAGGGACTTAGTCGAAAAGAATCTGAGCTGACAGCTTTTCGGATTTTCACACACGGCAAACCGGCTAGACCAGACGAATATCATTTGGACCAATGGAACTCAAACTTAAAAAAAGATTGGAAGTGAAAAGCATAATAACAGACACATGTCGCACATAAATCGAGGCATCACAGTGATTAGTACGAACTCCGTTAAAATGTTCGCCAGAAAAAACGGATTTGATTTACCAACTGATTACAAAATTCAGGGCTATCGATTCCGGAGCATACGACTAACTCAGTTTTCACTAGCAAAGGGATCAACACAAATGGTGGCGTATTCGATGAAATGAAATACTCTTTTAATAATTCTGACTAAAATTCTCACTAGCAGAAAATGAGGGTCTGCTTTCACATTGTTAGGTATGTCATACTATTGTAGAGACATATTCACGAGTAATCACTAAAATGAAAGACGAATGCTGCTGCTTGCAGACAAACTGGCGTAACGCAAAGGGAACAAATGGTCAAAATTTTCCACAGAATGATGCTCCAGTGGACCACCTACTGGTACGGAAGTCTTGTCATAATGCGGTATGACAATGCAGACCACTCGATAAAAAATATAGGGAGCAGTCGAACAAAAACGCACCCATCAAAATAGGAAGTTCGAGAGAGAAACAGAACCAAAGGACACACAAGAAATGTAGTCGGCATGCAAAATCGACCAACAAAAACCACAAATAACACGTCATCATTGAACTCTACATGAATGAAGATCCTGCACGTATATAATCCGCTCTGACGTCACAAAAATTGGCTTACCTAGAAACTGTCTTCTCTTTACGACGTCCTTTCCGTTAGATTTTCGAATCGCCTTAACGTCCAGGAATAAAAAGTATGTCGTGTAATAAATATGCAGCTAACTACCCAAGAATCATGTTCACTGTGGTGAGGTGCATAGCAATACCATTCTCAGCTGATGTTATTAAATGTCCATGTACCACTTCGATATGTTGATCGAACATAGTTTATCGCATAAATACGAACTTGGTAAGTTTAGGCTGTGAAGGCGTTATTTCCTCAGAATCAATGGATGCGCCCTCAAGCAGAGTTGAAATTCAAGTATTTAAAAAAATTTAATTGCCTCCTCTGCATGCGTTTCGGAGTCTAATAAGATTTCTTTAATCGAAATTTCCATGTTAATTATAGGTTGTTATTCTTTAGCTGACGTGGGGACGTGTGAAGTCTTGAAAAATCACGATAGCGCCTATGTAGCTACAGTATTAAACTGATGTATAAGAACTTTAAAAGCCCATCTTCAGCTGTTCTTTTGGGATCAGTTGACCAGAAATCGTTCCCGACTACTATCACTGAGGTTTACGGCAAAGGACCTTTAGGGATTTTAGGAATAAAAACATACTACTTACGCGCTTTGAGTAGGTTCAAATGTTTGTGCAGAGGACAAGCCGGGTTGAGAAACCCATAAAATTCATTCCCATATCGGTAGAAACCCAGCTACGTTTTGGTACGCCGCCGTTTAACCTCATTGAGGTGGAAGTGTCACATTTTTCATGGCCACTCACTGCTGCTTTACTAATGGAAACATTTTCAATAAAAATGCACCAGTGTCTAGCAATGTTCAGTGGGATGACGGTGCACAAAGCTGGATTAACTAACCAGCTGTATCATTAGGGGCCATTCCCTGATCTCTGGAGCTGAAAGAGGTAGATTTGGATCGTAACAATGTGACCTTTCAGTGTACATGGCAATGTGTACATACAACACCACTTTTGTGTACCCTTAAGGCCCCAGGTCAGACGCGCAGCATACCATGTGACATGATTTCGGCATTGCCGTCGCTTGTTAATGAGGGTTTACCTGTGGTGTTGCCTCTTCCATATCCATTTGTCATAGTCATTTGTCATTGTCATGTCCTGCTGCAACTGAGTTTGTAAGAGGTGAGCTATCAGCGATGCTTCTTTGTTCCGCTTGTTTTTAATGTCGTTAGAATATATGAAACCGAGGCTTTTAAGATCATCGTAGCAATCAGCATGTACCTAGATGTGTCGATTGTAAAAAATTAGTTAAAGCTGCTTGTATCTCGATCCACTCAAGCACTATTTTTATGCTGATAGTAGCTGCACCATTTCATGCGACGTCAGGCGACTGCCTGATTTGAGACGACTATAGTACCTTAACTCTACCACCGCTCGTTGAATGAAATTGAATTATAACTTATAAGCCTGCAGAGAGCTCGTGTTTTAGCCTTCGATACAGCATTCACTTCGATCTAACGTCGGAATAATTGCAATTTAGCTAGATTACTATTATTGGAACTAGCAAATTCGTAACTACCAACAAGCGCGCACCGAGCCGTTCACTCAAGTCCCTTTGTTTTACCCGAAACCCCAGTATCTGGGTTACTTGAGTAATCGTCCATTCTGTTCCTCCTCTGGATGATTTCTCCAGGACAGTAAACCCGTGTTCGTAATCACTTGTGTGGTGTACTTCTAACCACCATTTCATTATGATGTTATCGTTAGTGGCCCACTATTTTGTGGCTTACATGACAACAACCCAACCTAGCACGTTACTTGTGCTACAGGTTAAGGTTAGAAGTCTGTTTGCTTACTACTTTCCAGCGTTTTACTGACCATCAAAAATAGCTTCTCTAAAGAGAAGAACTCATAATCAAACCCCACTATGAACAAAAAACTGTCAGTGAGTTCGACAGGAACTCGTGATCAAATTTTTCGTTAACTAAGTGTATCAGTTCATGGAGTACTCATTTGGCTCTGATTTCAAGTGTTCTGAAAACCAGAAGTTCGGTTTATTAGGGAGAGAGGATGTTAATGACAGGGCGTTTTTGTAAACCACTTGGGAGGAGAAAAGTCGTTCCAATGCCTTTTCCTGTGCCACGTTGTTTGGCCAAGGAGAATCTCGATGCTCCGGTTTGATGCGGCTGTTTTGGTTACAGAGTATCGTCGCCCGCTCAAGTGGACGCTATCTTCCGATTTTTCCATGAAAACGATACTCTACGCTGCGAAATTTATCAAATTCCCCATGAAAAATCGTAAACTGTGTCAAAATTTGCAGCACCTCCGTGTATTCAGCTGTAACCAAATGTAAGCGTATTGCTAAATTGCAAAACGCCTTTGTAAAGCCGTCAATTTTTTTGTCTCTGTGCAGCAGTGCTGTTGCTAATAATTGTAGAAAAGAGGACTACAAAGAACTTGTTCACTCTAGTGCGCAACACTAATTTCCTCGTTTTTCTCAGGCAGAAACGAATGTGATGAGGTGGACGTTCTCAAATTTGCTGGCTGTTTATGCATGGCTAATCACGGCCTGTAACAAATTAAGGGACAGGGTGTGATATATCGGTTGTTGCCACTGGCAACCGTCTCAGAAACTGCCTGAACGGTTCTTTGAAACTTTCTCTACTTAGATGCGTGCGTGCTTTCATCCCACCTGTCCGTTATTTCAATCGCCCTTTTCACTTCCCTTCATCAGATTTTCACTTCAAAAGTAATAATAAGAAAACTTTATATGGGACCTGTGCAAGAGAACTACAGCCTCATATATCAGTTAGATTATCGTACCTCACCATCGATGCAGAAGCGGCCGGCACCAAAGAGAATCCCTCGATTTTCTTTGTTGGTTTCCGGTGGTTCGAAAATATTCGCCGAGGATGTCACAAATCAACTAACATTCTAATTTGATGAGTGACAAAGCTATTGGATCTTTCACCCGCTGGTGTTTAACGGTGGCAGGTAAACGTGCTGTTCAGTCTTCTAAGTCTTCGAAGATAATGGGGAAATCAGTTTTCGTGCTAATCACCCAGTCATATCTTTTTTGTACGACCAAAATATTTTTTGTTTACAACCTCGGATGTTTTCAAAATACCGACAACAGCAGTAGGTACAGGTGTGAAGATTATCCACATAGTGTACTTTGGCTCTTGACTTATGAAGTGTTCAGAAACGTTCTACATTCGTTTTTAAAATCCACAGGATGTCCCCATGGGGCTCCTACATTTTTCTGACATAAACATCAGGGTGGGTTGATATCGAACTAATATACACTGTTCTTTGGGTTTTATGTCACAGTTTTAACCAGCTTGAACTTCCTTTTGGTATACATTAAGGTATTTGTCGAACGGTCTTGGGTAATTCATGTGTAAAAAGTGGATCGTCATCTTTCATGGTCTAATAAAGGATAAATCCGCACACGCACTTTTGTGAAAGCTTTGGGCTGGAGACCCTACAATCCAAGTTAGGATTAAACAAGGAAGAACCGTTTGGCGGTTAACGTGGTCACTCGTTCTGATCCTCTACGGCACTACATTCTTTCGTTGTTGATAAACTCTATTAAACTAAGCCTTTTACCCGTATTGCTGATCTCACTATAAAAATCCGTAATTCCGAAATTGAGGGTGGTGACACTTTACTCTCTCTATGAAGACGCGTGATCCAAGGTTGAAAACATGGCGAAATATTGGTATTTTCTTAACTGTTCTCCGGCCTCGGCGACCCACTTGAGTGCAGTGACGAAGTCTCTTCATTTGGTGACGGGGTGTTTGCAAACTCGGCAAACATACCAGCAATTGTGATTTGGTATTTCACCACTATTCCACCAGTACATTCTAGGTGCGGCCTGTGATGTTGACTGACTACTAATGACAGAAAGACTAGATTTCATTGCTTTCACTATTTGTTATAGGCTATTTGGATGAAACCCATTCAAACAAGTGGTGCAAATACGACAAATATTGCCTTGTGGTTACGAAATTTGTAAAGTTTGTATTCACTGAAGACCACTCGCCAAGTTTTTACATCAAACTGTATAGTGAGCACCAAAAATGGCATCATAGTACGATCCAAATGGTCAATCCAGTCCAGTTTAGTGCACGTTGTCTACTTCGCCACCTAATCTGAAGTTATCATCTGAGGTAAGCTAACTAGTGTTCGGCTAAATGTCAAGCGTGAAAACCCTATTTATCAACACCACACTGCCCTATCAACTGGGTTGTTTCGCCGCTTGAATCAGGAGTCCTTCTCTTCAAACATTGTGTTTTCAAGCTGCTGATCTTCAACATCTCTTTTGTTTACGCGTTCACTAAAGCCAGTGTAACCACAAACCCATCAACCATGACAGATAATTAGATATTGAACTCAGAAGTTTATCTATGAAGCGGAAGAAGCTGAGGAACCTTTTGATTTAAAGTTTTACTGGCATTTTCATAGGATAATTAGACGGAAATCCGATAAGAGCAAAACATCAAGTCAAGGTGTCAAGACGGATGTTCGAACCTGGAGAGAAGATGAAAAAGGTGTACACCTCTAGAAGTTGGCTTGTAAAGCACCCTTTATATACCCGTGAGAATATGTTTAGAGAATAGTACATGCTACTGAACACGCGCCAGAAAAAAACCGGAGATACCTATAAGCTTTGGTCACCTTGATCTTAAGAATACACTCAACGGGCAGTCATCCACTTGTGCCTTCGATTTTTGGCTCACTTGACAGAAAGATTATTGTGGTTTTCCTGGTGAATCTTTTTCTTTAGACAGCGGTGCACATACGGGGAGTACCACGTAACAATCGGCACTTGTTGTCACTGATGCTCCGACACTTCACCAAGGACTTAGTACTTTATACGAGATTTTGCATAAACAAAGCAAGCAACAATAGGATACAGATATTTTTTGCAGTTCATTGACTTTGACTTGCTTCACCACAGTTCAAATGTAGGTATGGTTTCTTAGTTTCTATTTCCTGTGTGTATGTGTCTATGCCATATTTTGCTTTTGGTAACAACCAAATACCTAATTTCTAGTCAGATGGCAATGCAGCTATTCTATAAAACTTTCTGAGCACACAACTCAAGTGGCTTATCGAAGAGGGTGCTGTACCGGAAATTTGTTGTGAGCAAATTTGTTGAAACAAAAGAATCTCATTGCGCACCACAGAAGGTGCCCATCAGAGCTGCAAAGTTGGAACTTCAAGAACGAAGAAAGGGGGTGAAACAAATAGGTACGCAGGTGGAAAACATTGAAAAAAATGACGGTGTGTTGATACCATGCAACGTTTTAACACGGTTTTATTATCATACGTCGAACATAAAACCCAAGATATTTCAGTCTAGTTTCTGGAACTTTACTCCTCACGTATGATCGTTTGACCGCCGGCGACCAAAGGAATTTGATTAGCCGGCAAGGTAATAAAATTAACTCAGAATTTTACCAAACGCGCTACTCGTTCTGAGTGGAAAATGCGCCAAGTTTGCACATTCTTTCCAAACAAGAGTTACCAATAGTAAGTTAAAAATAACCTATTCTCATAAAGTAATCCTATAAGTAATAAATACATTCGAATGGAAGGAAATTCTACAGCATGTAAATACGTACTGTTTACTAAAGGCAGAAGGTACTTCTCAGTAGCTCTAAGTTGAAAGTTGATCAGGTTGACAGGCTTGATAGTTGGCTGTTCTAGTCGACTTCAAGTGCTCCATAGATGCTTCGACAGTGCCTTTGACTCCGAATGACTCAGTGTTTTTTTCAGAACAAAGCGTGATAGCTTCATGTCTCATTGCGTCATATTTTACTAACGCCGATTACGATAAATTTCGATCTCTACAAAGCACCAAGTGTTGTTGTACGCCAACGTCAACATTTCACCCGTTTCACATTATGTCACATTATGAATGTTCGCTCCTCTACTCTAAAAATTCTTTAAAAAATACGGTGTGAAACCGCGCAGTCTAATTTAGTGGAAGGCAGAAGAACAAGTCTAACGATGCGTACATTTGCAGTTGCAATCAACGCTCTGGAATGCTGCAATAGCATAGATATGAGTCTCCAGTTAATGCAAAACGTGACTAAAGAATGAACTCAGCTATCGAGCCGGTTATTTGCGAGAATCCAGATATTGCTACGTGCATAGGTAATTTAATGTCAGACCTCCAGTAGACTGGATGAATTGTGATCCATCTTGACAGCACGTCCATTACTCCTCGCATGCACGCAATCTTTAAGCAACACGGTTCACTCCACTTTCCCAAGTTGAATTACAAACCGTTGCCATATACCCACGCCTAATTGTTATCTTCACAAGTGTCACGCGAGTTTTTCGCGCGCCCGCTTTGATTACGGCATACTTACAGCAAATTATGTGCTTCTCACGTGCTGGACGCTTCACAGTGATGTCCGATTATTTTTGACAGTCGGTATGTACATAAGAATTGTGGCATGGAAAAGAAGCATCTGCATCAGTGTCGACAAAATAAACGAGAAAAATTCGTACACTATTGGTCCACTTTTGCCGAAGGAGCCCCAATGAACTAAACACATGAATTCACCACAGAAACGTGCCACAAGAATATTCATTGAAATCAATGAATGAATGTTTCAAATTGGTTCCTGAATGTGGCGACTATGAATATTGGGGAAAATACAAGCGGTAGATCTTCTGCCCAGTACATTTTTTGACTCGAGGGCTTTTCCTCTCTGTCCGGACGACGAAGAATTGCAAATGACCATAGTTAGATGAAACAGTTATGTTTGTTCCCCTCGACTTCTCAGCACAGATTCACCTAAATTGCAGCATGGAGTGGTCATTTAAACTGTAGTGCATCCTCACCGCTTAAAATTTAAAAATAATTCGCTGAGAAAAGAAGACGTTCAGCACTTGAAGCTTGTCTTTCTTCCGAGAACTGGTTGCAGGAGGAGCCATTCAGGACCGGATCACACGACGCGTGCTTGGAGGACAGTGTTGCCGTATCATGTCCAAATGGGATTTATTTATATTGCCGCTTGACCGTTCGCGACTACTGGTGAAAACAGGAAGGCCTTCGCTGCAGAGTTATTCATTAGAAAATGCCAACTGACCAGTTACAGACTATTGGACAGGGAAGCAAAACTCTCATTTGCATCTTGTTTACAAAAACTGAACGCGTCTTCCTGAACCTTCCTGGAAATGCACTGACGCAAATCCTTCATTGCTCAAATTCAAGCAAATGCTACAAAGCGACTCCACACACTCCTTCCTCCTCCACACTCCTTTTCAAGGGACGCAAAGCGAATTTACAAGAAGAAAAAATACTAATCACATGCCTCTCCATCAGTAGTATCACCGTTACACTGGTATACTTGCTAACGAGATGGACGCGGGATAGTCTCCCTACAAATTCATTCGCTGCTCATTGCCGCTAATTCCCTGATAGAGTGAACTAGTTGCTTTCAATGATTTGAGTATTTTTAGCACACACTGGTTAAATGTGTAGGAGGACAATTTCATTGAAGCGAGCACAATTAACTGAAGGATCAGTCACATGTAGACTTTTATGAGAGGGAGGAAGTATGTTTATCACATCAAATTAGTATGGCTGCAGTTGCATCATGAGCGCGTGTTTGACAGTCTCTGTTTTTGCTTAATGGAAGCACATTAGGAAAAGTAGGGTTGATATGTGAGTATAGTTCAGATGAACAAGAGGGTTAATTTTTGATAAACTGCCATTAATAGAGCTCGTTGCACGGACTTATAGGTGTGAGTCACAGCTGGCAGTTATTCGTCGTAAAGTCTAGAATAACATGTGGGTTGATCGCTTTAGGACGGAATGTTAATGAGGCATAATTGTGGCCCAATCAAACCAGCCAGCTGTTTTCTGGCTGTGTAAGTGTTTTAGATTACTGTCAACTCCATGCTTACGAAGATTACACTTCAGGAAAAGTTGAGTCGGCTTCGTCGCAGCCCACAGAGTTCTAAAGTGTCTTATTGGAACCACTTAAGGGCCTGATAATGGCGAGTACTTAAAACGTTTGCTTTCCTTTTGAAAAAGATTCATTTAGAGGTATTGGTGTTCTATTTGTTAGAATCCACGGTGCCGAACTCTAGCTTACCAGAAACGGTTAAAACACTATGCATGTGTTCTCGCGAGTGTTGGTTTAAAAGTAGCTTCTGTTCAAATCTGATAATATTTTGCGTACTTTCTGCTATCGCAATAACGTTTACTTAAGTTTATCATTGTCGCGCAAAGAGGATTTTCGACCTCTCAGTTTGTAATTCCTAAGTCTGGCTGGTAACATAGAACGAAATGTCCACTGTAAGTGCACTTCGAGCAGATAAATTTTATCATCTGTTACTGAGAGAGGTCTGCTGATGGGAATATTCCACAAGGCAGAAAATATGTACACCATAGACTAAGTCACGGACAGGGTGTTCCGAAAACCATAAATGGCTAACTGGAAACATTTATCGTCCTTCACATCAAGCTAACCCCCCGAGCTGAAACAGCTAACACTACCAAATCTACTTCCTAAAGCTGGCCGTATCAGAAAGAGAAGCTGATGGCAAGTTAACGGTGCTAACAATGTATTGTTTTGCATCTGACGTACAAAGACTAGACACACTTTTCAATTTTTAAAGAAGCGTTACCTTCCTCTCATCTCAAAAATGAGGCAGATGATCTTAAGAGTACAACTAATCTTATGTTAGCACGGTAGAAAATCTCATTCACCCCAATGGGAGAACAGAGCGCTGATTAATCGAGAACTGATCAGATTCAAGTTTCGTCGAGGGTTTGTTATGTTTCAATATGAGTCTGTCGGTTTGGTTGCTGTGTGCTAAGGGTCGTGAGATGTTTTTGTGTTGATCATGTAAATTGTCGTTCGGTCTCCTGTTAGGTGTGGCCAAGTGAATTTTTCTGGTTAGAAATTTGCTGCTTGATGGTAGTGGATAGCTACCACTGTAAGGCCACTTAGAGAGAGTTTGATGGTTTTCATTTTTGAGCACGGTACCAGTGTAACGGTCTATACCACTGATGAAGCATGTAAGTAGCCTGTGGACTGGTATCCAAGCCTCACCCCACAAACGCACAGGGTTTTTGAAAAGCGAAAATTCTCATTTTTCCTCTTAAAGATTCGTGAACTTTCATTAACTGTTGAATAATAGTAAACGAACACTACAAAGCTGTTCCATAATTACCTTCACCTCCCATCAGCTGTGGGGGCGGAGCTTGGACACCAGACTGGAATGCCTCATCGGTAGTTTACGCCATTACTAGCCCATTACTACTGAGCTGCCGAGATAAAATTTTTCACACACCACAAAAACTCACATGGCACGGGTTGATGCAGTTCCCCGTCCAATACACTATGACGTGTGTTCCGTCTGGTTCCAACCAAAGTATTTCTTTCCCTTTTCACAATATGCACAATAAGAACCTTAGATTTTCTGACAGCCTTCAGGTACCTTGGGTCGACTACGCTACCGCATCGCCAGGAGAAACTGGGAATAACGGAGGCATCGCCAGTTATCCTGAATCGCGGATGCTAACAGGAGCGCAGAAACCGTTGAGCCTTTCTCGCTCAGACTCAGTGACTCAAAGGCCGTTGATCTGGATGGAATTGTGATTGAGTTGGATGGTGCATGTGTTCTTTATTCCCAATCTGGTACGGCTAACAAGGCTGCCTTAACTAGACTAGGGAAAATCATCTACCAAATAGTTGGAAACAGCCGTGTTTAACAGGTATAGTTATGTTCTGATTTTGCTATTGCTTCATTTGATCTCTGTCTACACCGGTATTCGCCAACGATGAATTGCATACCACCTTCGAGCGGGACTGAGTAATGCACTAAATGATTGTTCTGAGGCCTAATACCAGGTGAGCCTCAAACGCACACCACTCCTTGGTTGAGTTTTGTTCATGAGTCAACAAGTTGACACGGAAGTCTCGGTTCTTATCTGCAGAGACGCGGATTTTATCCAGGTGCGGAGCAGTAACGTGTGAACTAGATCGGTATTTGCCTTGAGTCGGCTAAGGAAGGCAGCGCTGTTATGTTCTGTCAGAATGCTCAGCTTGAACAGGCAAACAAATGCACACAAAAATTGACACTATCCTTTGGCTTAAAGGCAATTTCAGAGTAAAAAGTTTAGATAACACGATTTTTGGCTTTTGGAAAACATTTAAGGGTTTGTCCCTTATGCGGAGAAAGAACCAGTTTTACAACCGAATGAATGGTCGGCCTCTGTTTCACAGATTTTACTATTCTAAGTTAGGCCATTTAACCATTCTGTGTACACATTCGTTTCAAAACTCTAGTGTGTTTTACAAATCGCCACTTGGACAAGCATTTCTTGACCTTTCATTGATACATGATGCAAGATTCCCTTTCATGTTTAGGAGGATATGCCTCTCGGAACGTATGTGTCAACCAGCCCAAGTATGTTTACGGTACAGATCAAGCTGTATCACTTCGTTTCCTTTCGCTTTGATATGGACATCCGGGAGACCTTATCACTCATCAATTTTATGCTCTATAGACAGGCTATTGGATAAGTTAAAAGCATTCAGGGCGCTTTTCAAGTCTATGTCGCTATTTTGTCTGATGTACATGTCATCAGGGCGTTGACTGTAGGGGGCGAGTTGCTCAACGAGCGATCTGGTTGTACTACTTAGGCCAAAGTATACCGATTTTGTTTTGACTCAAGACTCACCTGGAACCCCACTACAAATCCCGTTTATAATGTTATAAATCAAACAAATGTGCTGCACCAGTCAGCCCCGTGTTTCTGCAGCAAATTCAGCTGAAGAATAAAATTATGAAGCAGCGATTCAGTTGAGTTGCAGCTATCTTCCGTCGAAATCATATTGGTATACAGATTAGTGTATAATTCAAACAAATGCAGGTAGTTTTACCGGAAAACACTTGTCAAACTAAATGCTAAAATCTTCACAGTAGTCTGTGGGCATGGGATTAAATGGTATGGAAGTATTATTTTGGGAACCATTGCTATCAATACAAAATGCATTCGATTTGGATGTGTCGTAGCTGTCCGTGTTCACAACCTTTTACTCAAATCAAAGTGCTTTTGTAGATCAGTTATTCAAGGGTGAGTGAATTTCTGCAATCCAAGTTTCATAAGCTACGAAACAGATTTCAAACAGAAATAAATGCGCAATACTCAGCTTATTCTGGTGTAGATTGTTTGACGCAGCAGTTAGGTTTCACAAGATAACACCTGTAGATATTTTTCCTTGTCCACCAGTTCACGGGGCTTTACGTTAAAATATGCCATCTCGAAATCCGAGACATGGCTGTGTTGTGCGAGATACGCAACAAGGATGTAGATGACATCCAGTTTCTGCCTGTCTCACCGAAATCTTGTATCTGTCAGCCGATTATATTGAGTCTGAAATTTTCCCTGCCGACAGAATCCAGTCGCCGTATATGGCAACCAAAAGCTAATGCGAAACTGCCCTTTAAACATGCTACTTTTTTTACCGGCGTTCTATTAGCAAACTCCGGCAACAATAAAGAAGGAGAGGTTTCCTACAGATAAGGCCATTAACTGACGCAACTTAGAGATTAATAGAGAAAATCTTGTAAGTACGTTATCACTGTAGCTTTTTCAGGAACCTGGCACCAACTTACTTTGTGATTAAGGAGCATTATCTTCTTTCACTGGATACAAAATGTCACAGTAAACACCACTAGTCTGTCATCGAAACCTTTTACCTTAGCGCAACTTGCGGTAACAATAAAGTTCGAAACTTGTGATAGTTTGGGACTTTTCCTGAAGTTGATGGATCTTAGGAGACCCCTATGAATACCATACCTATTGTGCAGAATAACTAGTTTTTCTCTTCTGAGATGTATCGATTTTCCAACTTCTCCACTCCTCCTATTCTTTTATTCCCTCATTACTTCGGTGGTTCTGCCTTTCTTTTATGAGTTTTGCCTAAAATGTGACAGTTGAACCAAAATTACAGAACCGAATGACTTTTAAGTTAGATTGGGTAGATTGAACCAACAAACGTTTGCCTACCAGATGGGGGCTGTACCAATGGGATTATCGAGGACACACAATTTTCGTTTCAGTCATGCGCTTGGACCTCAGAAGGGTAACTACACTTCATTCATGATAGACTCAGGTGGGTTTCTCATGTACCAATTTAGCAGCAGCAACGGCAGCAACCTACACCAGTTTTTCGGTACCTGTATGACACTAACATCTGGTTTATTGCGACAACCTAGCAAGGTCTAATAAAACAGATAACTGCCTTCTTAGATGTGTAAATAATACTTTGAAAGCAAGTGGGACGCTGGTGAAGATGATGTTTTTGAGATGATAAGATCAATGAACTCTCGACACAGTCCACAGCCGAACAATCTTAGGCTTTTAAAACTTCGTAGTGAGTACGACATATTCGAATGCATTTTTTATTTCTGTAAGCATAACCAGCTCCTTAGCAAAGTTTTTTCGTGTTTTTAGCTACTTGTTGCCTACATATACTATGTTTCAGTATGGCAACTAATAAAGCAAGTGAAAAAGGAGATAATTTATGGAAGGTTGTAGTGAAATCATGATGCTATTCATCGAGTGTGTTATGTCAAACTATACAAAAGAGGCAAAATATGGATAGGGGACGGCTTGAGAGCAATAGACATGAGAATCTCCAAAAATTAGCAGTCTAGAAGGGTAGTTTTGCATGTGCCAGATACCCTATGCAGTAACACTTAGAGTCACTTTTTTAGTTTACTGCTGGAGACCTACACCTGACCAGTTGCACATATTTGCTAGCGGCCAGCACAACTGTCAGCATACTGATCAGAGAGTTGCAACAGTGTACATAAAACCCTTGCTGTGAATTGGAGTGGCGTTGTCAGATGGCAATTCGTCCACGCCCCAACTTATTGCCTCACTAACCCCATTGCAAAACCGTATCTACTCTTCCCCCACGTGTGCCAGTCGATAAAGCATTCGGTGGCAACACACCGAAAATAGACTACTGTTGCTTGCATTTCATGAAGCAATAACAGTATGAGGCGCGCTTTACTCTTTACGGTTTACTAAAACGTTACCTGGGCACGCCTAGTCACTGACTGACGGTCACTGCATTCGATCTTGTTGACGTTGAATAGAATAGTTCTGATCTGCGGACCAGGTCAAGGATTTACTTGGTTTTGGCCAGGCGCACGTTTGATGGTCATTTCAGATTTTGCTGCAGCACCGTAGCACAGACATATAGTGCAGATAAGGATGTTCCAGCTGCTTTTATGTGATGATCATCAATTCACTTGCAAACTTCCTGCTTAGAGGCATGCCGCTCGGCAAAATCAGCTCAACAAGCCGCCTCCTCTTCCCTAAGAACCCCATATAGTCTCTGTTGTGCATCTAGTAAGGGATGCCTGTTGCAAAAGCAAACGATCTAATTTGTACTACTGAGTCAACAGGTAAACGAGAGATCTTTGAAAATACATGACAGCAAACTGAGGACAACGTAGGTCAAACTGAGGAAGCGATCACTCACTATCTCACTCTAACACACCCACTTTTAAGAAGTGGCTTCCGAGCAGACGCATTTTGTGAAAAAGAAGTTTACTACGTGAATTGGGAGGGACTTTGGCCTAGTCGTAGGCTGTCAGTTTCAAAGTAATTGATGCCGAAACTTCGAATGGATGGCCTTCCGTAGAATGATGACATAGGAGACTACCAAGAGACAGGCTACCAATATGAGTTACGGATTTCTGCTGCAGACTAGGGTGAAATTATGGAACATACCTGCTATTACAATCCGACAACTGACAGAATGGTTTGCCTTTACTTACGTTCTTAAGAGTTCCTTTACACAAAATTGCTCTAATATATGTCTACTGATCATTTTCTCGTTCACACGTGCAGCGTTTCGTCAACCAGACACATAGGGGATACCAAATTTTACCACTTAAAAGAAGAATTCCCTGTCTGATAGAACTGATACCTATGGAACGTTTCCTACATCTTGTGCATCCTCTCGACAAAAATTTAGTGGCCTTTGGTTTTCTAGTGATAAATGGAAGTGTGTGAAGGTTTGCTACTTCAAACCTAGTATTTACTCGACAGTCCAGCTACCAAGATTAGTAGATGTCATCTGAGGAAAAAAGGTATTGACCTACAACTCTGAAAAATTTTTGAAATACGCATATACTTTACCTGTTGACACAATTGTACCACGGGAAACCTCGTGTAGCAATTTCACAACTCAATGACTGGTGGCTAATCAAAGTGGCCTTGGGTTGAGTATTTTTAACAAAAACACCGATGGTTGAGCCATCTGAATACCCGGCGAAGCAAGTCTAAGGAGTTCTGGGACCAGCTTTAGCTCGTATATTAGTGGAAAGAAATCCTTGAAAAAGGTAACCTAGGGCAACTGAAACACCAAATGATAAAATCTTATTTTACCGTTTTGTCTTCAATGTTTTGACTTTAAAAAACCCATGATACCTACCCGCTTATGGCATACAGAGTATGAATTTTATGCCCGAACACATCTCTCTATCTACATAAGGATCCAAGCGAGTTGTCCACTCCACCGGAAATTTGTCAATGGAGTGGCCATTACTAACATTTATCCAGGTTTTTTGCTAAACCAACAAATCTTGAATGCGTATACTGAATGTTGGAAGAAGGGCGCTGACTACCCAGCACAACTACATTTCCATATCGATGTCAGACAGAATATCCACGACCAAGAATGGCATATTTAACTTCCCTTCCCACGTGAACAACCTCAGAGAAATAACAGGCTGACGACTATTTTCCCAATAGGTTTATAAATTTCTGAATGTTTTTAGTATGAGCTGGTCCTGTATAACAGATATCTCTTCCCACGTGAACAACCTTAGAGAACTAACAGGCTGACGACTATTTTCCCATTAGGTTTATAAATTTCCGAATGTTTTCAGTATGAGCTGGTCCTGTATAACAGATATCAGTGTCGACTCCCTCCTTGTTAGGTGTGAGATAGCGTCTAAAAAGTCCTCTACTCTAGGTACCACACGACTTTTGCGAATCAGAAAAAAGTCGGAACACCATTCGTTGTTTTCACAAACTAGAAATTATTTCGACACAGGGGCATAGGATTTAAAAATCAGATCTGGTTTCTGAAAAAAAGTGAGTGTACTCACAAGTTTGTCATACGGAATCTAGGTATCACTGACCTCAGCGACATAGTCTGGAAACACGTAGCTGTTGTGTCCATCATAATTGAACTGAATTAACAGACAGTCAGAGCAAGTATGTTCCGGAAACAGCGTTTTCACGGCAGTAAGGGAAATGTTGATAGAAAGAACATCGTTGTAGGCACACAATGTCCAACCCTAGTAGGTGCATGCGCATTTTTCCTTAAAGAATCGTTAGAACAACGTAGGTTACAAAAAAGTGTTGCAACGATGGACTGTCACGTGAACGAAGTACTGAGCTGATCTACGATCGAGGAAGCAGGATTTGATTTTACCGCAAGGTTTCACCGGGTGACAAAATACGCCATGCTGTCAAAAAGTTGTTTGTCTTGTTAACAGAAGCTAGGTCCTGCAGCAAAATAAGTGCGTAGAAAATGAATCTGGTTGTACTCAAGTTGTTGACCATCACATCAACAGTCATTTTCACATAAACCCTATGGCAACTGAATATTTACGTCCTAGAAACCCAAAAGTGGTTTTCACAGTACTGTTTTAAGAGGTTGATGGGGTGAACCGTTACTTATCAGAGTTCGATACTTCTCAGTGAATGCTAAAGTTCAATTTGAGAAAAGGACTCTCAACTCTGCGATGGGGTTTTGAAATTTCAGTGAATAGTGCATCCACCAGGCGAAGTTAATCTGAATAGAATAGCCAGGGATTGTTAAAAATTTATTTCATCCTTTTTGGAACTGAGTAGCAGAATGCACCTCATGAAGCTCTATCGCGATTCAAGCCCGTATGCTTCAGGCTAGTAGCTGAAGCCTTTATCATTCACCCACAAATGTACCCGTGTGTGTGATCTTGCCTGGATGAGAACTGAACACAGCATTGTTCGGCCACCCGCGAGGAGGTCACAGGACCCAATCTTGTTCGTGAGATACACGCAGCTGATGATTCCAAATAAGAGTAAGACAGCTGTACAGCGCTCCTTGGCCTCACCATTTAGATTCTTTTCATGTAGGTGATAATATCTCCACTGAAGGTAAAAGTTCACTTTGATTGGGGGCGTGGAATATAAGTTTTTTTCGTTTCAGAGCCGGTTGTTTGAAGTAGCAACAGTCTGAATCCATGAAATCTTAATGACCGACAGTGACCGTCGTGTCTCAAAACTCTGAATAACCGCAATAAATATTGAGGACAGGTAGCCTTAACTATTATTTTGGTAACTAGAGGACAGTATCAGCAAATGACGTGAATATCACCAAATATTTTACACTCCAGCGTCCCAGCTAAAGTAGAGCACACATGGCACATTACCACAACACGTGATTCTGACTCTAGGCAATTTTGTTCTGTAGAAGGCGTTTTGTTTGTTTGGGCAATGCAGACTATACCTGGTTTCTGGTGCGTGCCATTTTAGCATCTTGTTCATCAAAACGTGATTCAGTACATATTGGGTGATGTGACGTCACAATTTCCTAACATGGCTTATCCATTGATTTAATCCTTTTGCTAAGGATCCACTTTACAAGGATACGCTTTCAAGAAGACTTATTGCCTAGCCTATCTGAACGTCACAACGAGAGTCAAAGCCGTAATTCACTCTCACAATAGCTGGGAATAAAATATCTCAAACGCAAAATTAATTTGGGTCTCTTTTTAATCGGTGGTTGAGGCTATCTAGGTTTACGAATATTTGAATATTTGAATTAACTTAACGATTGGCTGGAAAATTTGTTCACATCTTAATACGTCTGAAGTACCACTTGAATCTACTTGATAAGTGAAGCTTGGCATTTGAGAGTTATATTTTTGGGTTCCGCCCAGACAAAAGTCTACAGTCCCCTAGCGATAGTCACGAAAGAACACTTTGAATTCCAAAGAAAGCAGATCAATTTTACTTCGATATTTTAAACGTACTAATTAAAACTACGATAATTGGTAATCCCTGTGAATACTAAACAGAAATCCCGAAAGTTGTAGATGTTTCCCTTGCCGTCTGAATCTTCAGGGACTACTCCTTAAGGGATTGAGAACGGTCACTGCAGAAAACCCCCAGTCGGTCATTCAGCTCTTGGCTATTTATATCTAGAGATGATGTTCTTCCATAGATGGTGAATTACTAATGAGGAGCCCACTTGTTTTGCAAGATAGCCAAATGAGTTTTGATTTACTTGCTTTTAGAGAACAGCGCTAGTTTTAACAAGATGTAATAAAACCGACCCAGGAATTCAACAACATTGTTTTTGGAATACACCTCTAATTTTCAATAATTTAAGTGAACCAATAGTGAGAAATTATGTCTTCTGCTGAATGCCAATCGCTACAGAAAGGTTGGATGGCTAGATCGAGGGTGCTTTGTAATTCAGTGTTGGCCAAACTCTATCAATCTCCAATGATACATTCAATGGCTGTTATGCTGATGTACGCTCCGTGTGTCGTTCCAAGCGTGTTCAACTGAGTATGCTTCGATCCATTGTGATGTACTATCCGATCGTCTAGTCTTTTAGTTTGCAAGATTTGCATTGGAGCTTCTCGTGCGGACTGTAACCATTTTTCGTATTTCACCATAGCTCAAATTGTGGCCCCATTCAGGCACCCAAGAAATATCACTGCCTAGCCTATTTTGAAACACACCCAAGTGGCCTACTGGTCACACTGACGGTCTCCGGCTTTTAACCCATTAGGCAGGCACTTGCTCAGTCACCTTTGAATTCCAAGTAGGTGTGCGTGAATTGGAGCAGCATTCTTGGGGCTCTTTTGTGGTCGATAGAGGAGGCATGCAGAGCACGCACTTTGTAATTTGGATTTCTATCCCGAGTTTGTTTGCATAGTTAGCTAGGTTATGCTACCATAGTAGCCCCTACCGTCTAAATAAAATCGATAATGTCTACCACCATGCTATCTTGATGTTATGGTCTGTACTTTTTACTGCTTTATATCCCGCTGCTCAGTGGTGCCATGCTGCCTCCTGGTTGTTAGAGACACCTCAGTTGATACACACTGAGCAAAGATAACGTGACACCAAGATTTTTATTAGTCTGATTACCAGCTTTAGTTTAGATAAGGAACTACGATTGGCTTACCACTGTGAGCATACTAGTAGCAAACAGGACACGCCTCGCATTGCTGTAACAACATCAGTTAAAGACAAAATGAAAGCAACGGGATCACTTATAGATAAGAAATTGCCAGGAGCCAGAATAACGGGACATAAATTGCCACAAAAGTGCAAGTGAATTGGAATTTTCTGCACAGCTTTTTACATAAATTGGTTTGTTCGGCTATTGGTGAACAAGGGTAAATTTAGTGTTGTATTACACATCTAATAATTTTACGTGTAATATACTTTTGCTAATTGGAAGGGGTGTTTTGTGAATCGAATGACGTTAAATTCGGGACTAACAGATGAACTGTACTCTTTACAAGGCCTTGGTTGTGCACCGTTAGACAGCATACTCTGAAACTTCGTCAGTAGACCATTTGGAGGCGTTGTTCTAGTGTGTACAATTGCAAAGAGCTTACAAAGAGGCTATGCATGGAAAGACAGTTTGAAGTGAACAAGAGGGTAGATAAAGTTACAGGGTGGATCCATTTGATAATTCCATCTGAAAACTTCAAACAGAGGAACGTCACATTACAAATGTGCATGCGTATGACGGCTTATGAACAGTGGGCCAAACGATTGTGGTGTGATGTTGCCCGGTGTGATATACTTCTATGGGATCGGGATCTCCCAAATTGTTGGCTCCAGCGAGTTGGTTGAGGATGTGCCATGTGTGTTTTATAATAATAATAATAATAATAATAATAATAATAGTAATAGCCGTACAACTTGTTTGCAAAGGCCAACTGCTGCGGCGAATTCTCCAACAGATTCGTGAAATGCACTCTGGCTTAATGTATTGGTTGACTCATTTTAAGATGCGAAACCCTTGTAGAATATCTGGCTGCCCATATGTTTCGTATTAACTAAACTTTAAGTCTATCTCTGATGATAATCCAAGTTAATATTTATACATAAATCTGTAGCTCATTCTACTGGATTATTAGACTTCAAAGTCGGATTACAGTTCCTTCTCTCTTCCTGTGTACATCCAGCTAGTTGTCCACAGTTCAGTCATTATTCTGGCAGACATCGGTTGCCTGCTAGCCCCGTTCTTCTTAGGATACATATGGGCGTTCCCAGCCGCTTGTAGCTGTTTAAACACTGATCGGTGAAATATCCGATGTAACGCGGTGAAAGCTGGGACGAAGGTGCGTGTTCTTGAGAAACATAAAGGGAAGAACAAGTTCTCAAAGCATCGTTGGGGAATACTGTCAGTCCAAAAGCAACTGCTCCAAACTGTCATGTAACAAACCAGTATGCTATGATCAGAGAAAGCTTTCTTGAACTAGAATTCAAATAAGCCCAATGTGCAGGCACGCTAGGTACGCTGTCGAAATCTGATCTATTGGGCTTTAGAAAATACGTTCTGTCAGAGAATAAGCTCGCCACCTAGCTCATTTTTCTGATATCCTTTATGGAGTATTCTACCAATCTTAAAAGTATGTGACAAGCTTTTATTAGTTGGCGCTGGGTACCACGCTTTTAAACGTATTATGACCAGTCCACAAGTATACAGCTGAAGCATGTAATGCCGTAGAAAGTGAGAGCACATTAGAGGTAATTTACTGGCCACACCTGAAATAATCACGGCTTGTGCGATCTAGAATATTATCGGACTCACAGGCGATTGAAATCCGACTGTGTTACTCGCAACTCGTTATCAAAAAGAAATTTGTGAGACCTCTGAACTTTAATTGACTTAGGGGCAATCCAGTTCCATAAACTTGTGTAACACAGAGGTAAAGTATTTGACCCAATGACCTAATGACTCGTGTATTCTTCCTTTTTTACGCATCCGTGATTTTTAAGTCGATTTAGCAACTGGTTTTACACCAGTATCTTATAAGGTCGTGATATATTAATCAAGAGGAATACTCCTAAAAGCCAAGTCTCGGTCACTGCTTTCGTTTTTCTGGTATAACTATGTTTATACGTTTTCTTCTCTGATCAACGTCATTAAACTGTAATCAAATTTTGGTGGATGCTTGACTGGTTATAAATTTTCATTCTTCCTCTCTTTTGAACGATCGGCATTTCAGCGTGCCTGTCATTTTGAAGTGCCTACTGGCGCCAAACCCGGTCATACGCGTAGATCCTGACATTGGACACCCCACCAAGTTTCAGCAAGTTCCAATCAAAACAATATCAACTATGACCATGATTCTTACCCTTACCGGCCATTTTGGAGTACATTTCAACCTGCTGAAACGAAAGTTTGTACATCTACTTGTGGGGCAGGCTTGCGTTCGCTATATCGTCTAACAAAAATCCGGTGACACAATGACAGTTCATAACTTGTAAAACTCATCCCATTTAGCTTTCTGACATTTGCTTACTCACTATCACAAAGTTGTCATTTTTCCAAATGACCACGTGAATTTAACATTTTTTATTTTCAGTGATACACCAGCTTGGTTGTTTAATAATTTTAGGTTGTACAAGGTATGTGTGCGACTAAATAAACCAAGGACGGAAGATCGGATTCATTATTTTCCTGTCGTGACGGGAAAAACTAGTTGGAATTGTCTGATATTAGCTTGCTTTTATTGATTCGGAAAAGCTGCTGGGTGACTGCTAATGCCTGGTAGGTTTGAATGCAAGTCCATACTTGGAGGCAGGTTGCAAGTCGGTTGCGTGCGCCAAAAATTGTTGAAACGGTTACCGTCGTGATAAATATTCCGTCAGGAGAACTATTTGAGCCTCAGACGAACGATGCACAGAGATGTTTTATAACAAGGCTTTTTTCACGTCAGAAATAGCAAACTTCCCTCAGAACAGATAACGATGAGTTTCTTCAGATTGCGGAAATTTGTCAGCAGCGACACGGAAGACATTGCTTCGGAAGAGGTAAGCCAGGAAGTATAATTTGACTTGTTATAACACTGTGGTTACTTGTAGCTTGTACGGTAGCAACACACAGCGCACAAACTAGGAGTAAATAATATTCAGTAAAGAGTTTGTACTGCAAATACGAATGCTAAAAAGACGTATCCTAAAAAGCCGAGAAGCCGTATACAGCTGTCTCATTCTGGTTGGCAATTTGCAGCAGTGCGCATCTCACGAAATTTAGGGCTTTGAACTAGTGGCCTTCTTACTGATGGTTGAACACTTAATCGATTGTCCAATAGTGAGTGATCAGTAGTATGGTTAGCTCTCACATAGACACGCTGGTAAATTATACTAAAAATAATAATAGCGAGTGAAATATCTTGTGCTTCACTACCTCTACTCACTACCTCTACTAATTAGTAGCTGGTGGAATTTGGCTGAATTTTACATTTTTGGCTGTGCAAATATTCCCATCCAGAAGTATAAGCGACGGTTACATAAGAAGTTTGAGATTCTGTTTCCATGGACGCTGACCTGAATCAGTTTATCTACCTAGGACTTACCTGATCGAGCTCAAAAAATTCGCTGAGATATTGAATAACTGGAACAAATTTAGGTCTATCAAATGTCCTTCTTAGAGCACATCAATATGAATAGTAATGAAGCGTTCTTCGATATCTTGGTCATTGGTCCAGATGAAAGAACATGCGCCGCATTTTTAGTACATCCAATTAAATAGTATTATACATGAGTCATATGAAATTCGACTGGGATTACTATCAGTACCAAACTAATTTGTGAATGGGTGTCTGTCACAGTATACGTGCAAGTCGGTGGGGAAGTACGAAATATGCTTGATGAGGTTTTGAACCTGAGGCCCTGCTTTATGAGTTTCGCGATGCACAAAACCAAAAGTAGACCGCCTAGAGTTTTCAATGGCCCTATGAATAGTGCCAAATGTTACTTGGTTATTATCCGTTTGATGTACATAGGGTAGGATGATGACTGATAGCCCTTCCCTCTTTTCACCGGGGTTTTCTCGCCTATCTCCGAAAGGGGCTTTCACACAATCTACAACTAGAGAAATCTAATTTTTTTTATACCTTTCCAGCTCATTTGAACTTTGATAGCTGGTTCACAGGGCATCTGTCGTCTTCTGTCAGTGTAAAATTTAAACTTAAGTTGTGATCTGTTTGGTGAAAGAAAGCAGTGAATGATCTTTGCCCAACCATCTCCATATTTATCCAATTTTTAAACTTTTGTTGTATGCCGTTACCATGGCCTGATATCTTTTTCCCCGCGCAACAGTAAAGGAAGTTGGATTACTTTTTGTTTCACTAGATATTTGTGCACAGTCGAGTTGGCATGACATCACTGAGTCTAAATGTCCGTCATCTTGATTACCTTAGCTTGGTGGCACGTTGTTGTCAAGCTGACCAGCATGTACACACGAGTTCTCTTCCAGCTGACTATAGTTCAAAAGCGACAAACGTCAGTCATCTAAATACAGCAAGACAAATTACTTAGTCGAATTCGTGCCAACACAGATTTTTTTTACTGGCCCATGCAATCTTGTTGCCAGAGTATCGTCAGTTGTCATCTTCGGTGAGCAGTTGGCTTCGACAGAGGGGAGTGTGTTGGTGTGAATTCTGCTGCCAATCTACAATCACCCTCCGATGGAAGCCCATATTACTAATCAGTTCGGTTTCTGATGAACTCCGATGGAAGCCAATAACATATTACTAATCAGTTCGGTTTCTGATGAACTACTTTCGGATTCTGTCACGTTCGTGCGTACTCTAGTTCACGTTCTAATGGAACTATCTAATTTTTTATTATGCCTACAGCTCCCTTTCCAAATTCTTGCTGACTGTAACACACAAACATGCGGTACACGTCTTATCTGGTCCCGACTATCGTTGTTTGAGCAAAAGGGGTATTCACACTGCTTACGTTATAACCTTAAGATAAAGTATGTTTTAGCTGTGATCTGAAAAATTAACATTTTCCTTATTCTGGTGCAAAAAATCAAAATTTTCCCTCCTACTAGACTGCGATTCAAAGGGTTTTGAGTTGATAAGTGAATTATCACCGGGGTGGAATCGAAAGTGGTCATCAGCGAGCTGAATACTCAGATATCGGCGACATGAGTTTGGCCAAGTAACCTGAAATGCTGCAAAACAAAATATCGTGCTTCAGTAAAGCCAGTGGAAACTATGGGTTGCCGGAAGTTACCGATTTTGGTTTTTGTCTGGTGTTTGCTTGTCGTCAAGGGTAGTGATGAAAATGCCTGAAGACGGCGTCGGATGAGACGGTAACCAGTGCGCCCCTAATTTTCACCACGTTTGCAGGATTGTGAAAAACAGGGTCCACAAAGTACAAAAATAGTTTTATCTGTACTATTTTAGAACAAAATGAATCATCTGGACTCATAGAATGCTGCACAGTGCATAATGCTGCCTCATATTTTCTTTTTCTCGCTTAAGCCAGCTACCTAACCGCCGCTAAGAAGCTTTAAAACAATAGTTACCACGGTGTAGAATGTTTCCAAGGTAAAGTTTGTATGGAACCAAATCAGCCTACGCTAAAATGCAGGTTGTTTAGGATGCCAACTTTGCAAACAAACTTTATCCCCGTCGGTACACTCTTTACAGAACGCTTATTTTGAAGGATGCAACTTGCCGTAAGTATGGTATGACATGTTCCGTCAGTATTCACCATCTAAAAACATTACTCACATGCTGTTAATCATCTTCGTCAGGTAATGAACAGCTGCTCATGGCACATTAGACCAGGCCTAATGGTCTATATTTCAGACCTAGGTATTCGAAGTGACCGTCACGCAAGGATGTTGATAGCCCATTGAGAAAAACAGGTACAGCCGTTAGCTGTCGAACATGAACATACTAACTGTCGAACGCATATAACTGAGGACAAAATTTGCCTAGTCTGCCAGTCAAGTTTACACACAACGTTCGTGTAACACAGAGGAGAAATAGCAGTTTTTGGGCGAAATTTTACCTGAATAGATGTGGCAAACCGGCATTCCAGTGAGACCAGTTTTAGACGAAATTGGACGGTAGTGTCATGACTTATATGATCAAAAGTCGGTGTTTTTTTACTACTATTCAGTCCCGTTTTATGGAAAACTTTGCGGAAAGATTAAGACTATCAGTGAGGATATCGACCTGAAATTCCGTCTGAGAAGTCGCTACTCTTAGAGATAGCCAATGCATGACTACGTGACATGGTTTTCGTAACTAAAGAATGAGTGAAAATATGTCCCGCTAAATGGGAGTTAATCACACTACTGATTAGCCACTCGTGGCCAAACGGTTGTATTAAACAAGTGACCGGAAGGTTGGGGGTTCGAAACAAACTGAAGTTTCGTGAGACTAGTCACACTACTGGCCAAAACGGTTGTATTCAACAAGTGACCGGAAGGTTGAGGGTTCGAAACAAACTGAAGTTTCGTGAGATGCGCACAGATGATGAATCCAGACCGAGGTGAACCAAATATATGGTACTTCTTGGCTTTTCGCCATACAGTGATTTCTTTGACGAGATGGAGTATCGAACGACAATTACCAAACCTCTTCGTGTCACCTCAAGACAAATGCTAACCGGAAAAATAGATCAGAAAGGCCAGGAAAGCCCTTATTCAAGCTAATGATTTTAGCTTTAGTACTCGTACACCACGCTGCGGAAGTTAATATGATATTTAGTTAATAGATTATCCCCTAAAGAAAAGAAATGACGTAGTCCACACAGTATCAGCTGGGCGTTTGCCGAAGGACACTTGAGAGGGCCGTTCATGGTAGCTGTTTTTTAGGTCAAACTGTTCGGTGCTAGTGCGAATAACGAGTGCACCGTCTCTAACACTACTTTACTAAAGGCATATTAGTAGTCCGAAAAATACCTGAACTGCCAAACTTGACCGACTTATGCTAATCCCACCTAATATGTTTCTGTTGGTGTTATGGATCACTGCTCTAGGTCCACTGCAGTCTTTAGCTGCCGATAACTGCCTCTTGGTAGGCAGCTAATATGGTCTTGAGATCACATTATTTTACATTACTTTGTTATTCTCCAAAGCTCAAGCAGAACAATCCGATAAACTCTGTCTTTTGCCTTACAAAACCATCCGATCCTATACTATATTATACGATTACTGGGACATTTGTCTTGTGCTTCTACTGACGCGTCGAGTGACTTAATCGATTTGTTCCCACCCATAACGTCAATTGGGTGTTATTATGGAATCAAACATTCAGGGAACAAGGCATGTTACCTGTTGTGGTGCGTAAAGCTCTTAGGTTCCCTTTTGTTTGCGCATTACAGAAATAAAAGTGGGGCATCTGGCTAACGTCAGATTAGACGCTTAGTACGTTTTCTTTCAAACAAACCGGATTGACTTAGCGTTGTTCTAGATTCGTGTGGTTTGGTAACCAGGTCTTCTGAGCATTACAGCTCTATGTAATAAGGAATCACATGACTTATACAATCATTTTTTTCTCTCATATGTGATTCTCCACTGAGAAAAATTCACCGCATTATTGTGACAATTCCATAAAATGAAAGTACTAACTCTTGTATGAACCAAAAGGTACGTTAACTGTCTCATAGAAGTTAGATGGGATTCTCTGAGCTTCATATTTATTCATGGGCTACAATAGGCATCTTGTATCCAAAAGTGAGAAATTAGTCGTTTTTATAGCCTGCAATCAAAGTTCACAGCTAAATCGGTAGGATGACCCGTAATTAGTGGCTCAGAGGGGTCACAATATTAGCGAAACACTAACGTGCATATCAATTTGGTTATTTTACGAGAGAACCAGAGGATTTTTCAGATAATGGAAAACCGTGTGATGCGGCCAATCGCTTGGGATGATCTTATTTGAAGGTTATATTTTAAGTACAGGTGAGAGTATACATGGCTCTAAACTAGTTGCTGTCGCTGTAGACTTACTGTACTAGTCAAGCAGCGACAATCTTGTTCATAATTATAACGTGACGACATCCAATAAGTAATAGAGATTTGTTCACTACTTAAAATATTCCAGTAGCTGCTTAAAATATTAAACCGGAAATATGTCACTGGGAGTAGCCCATACTAGCGTAATGGTAAACTGTAGTAACTTTGGAGACTTGTCATGATAAATCATGCCAAAAACAGTGGTGAATTTATCAGGCGACCACCAGTGGACTAGATTCATTGGGTGCAATTTGTACACCGGATTACACGTGTGTATCCACTTATGATCGCTGATCTACGTGTGGGTGATAACTACCAGCGTAGAAAAATGACTGATTCCAGCATTGTAAAACCCAACAGTGACGCTGCATACCATCCAGAAACCTGTAACAATCTTATATTTTAACAACTTGCGTACCTTCCACAGAAAGCAGACGCGTGAGAATTCAGAAGTTGTGCTATCCAACCGAAAAGCTGATTGCACGTGCCTCACTCATGTTTTACCAAGCGCTTATATCAACACACTCACTAGTCCATGCAAGCTAACTAAGTTAAGCTGTACGAATTGTACACTATGTTGATTTTATGAGAGGTCAAATTTGTACGTACATTTTGTACGCATCAGAGGTTGAGTGGAGTAGTTTCGCCACGCATAGGATTCATGGACAGAAATACGAAATTTAGATCAGTATGTGCTTTAAGGGAAAAAGTTGCATCCACTTGTTGGTCATACCGCTCAGAGATTTTTCCTGTTGCTGGATATGTGCTGATGTTCTTACTGTAATCTCTCCAGGCTAGCAGAATCAATAATTTCCAACTGACCCTTCAAGGTTGTTGATATTATTGATCCAATTAGCAAACCTTTTGTCTCGCCCAGCCTCCGTGAGGGGTGGATTATTTTCATATTAAATATACTAAAGTAATGCTTATAATAATTAACATAACACTCACGTTTTTACTAGCCTATATGGCCACTGAAATATCCACCCAAAACCCTGTTTGCTCAGTAAGTCTGGCGATATGAATAAAATTCTTCGACAAGAGCAGAGAACGAAAAGCAGCCGAATTAGCTTTACTACCCGTTTATGGTTTTCGACTGGCAACTACAACACCTATAAATACGTACAAATCAAATTGGATATTGGAAGCGGGTACAGTGTTTGTTCAGGGGGATTGTAGATCATGCACACATACTCTCTTCCACATGTAACCCGAGAATGCTATTTTGGGCAAACGTACGCCTATTACAGCAGGGTGCGAACATCACGTAGCTTCCCTCCGTTACTGTCCACCAATGGTAATTAGTGTTGGAGCGTTCACTAGTGTGACCTTGGTAGAATGAATGAAACACGTATCTTCGTACCGAATTTATGAGAACGCCCCTCTTAGCATACCTGGCTGTAGCATACCCAAGTGTAAAACGAGAGACAGTTGACTGACATAGACAAACTGAGAATGTGACAAGGCAAGAAGCGTGAAAATCTTGATAAAAGGGTACTGCATCATTAACTGTAAGCCTCCTAATCAAACAGGACTTGCTTCAGTTGTTACTTGCTTCGAAAACAAAAAACCTGCAACAGAAGATGACATTCAACTCAAGGAGTAAAACCCCTTCCTCCCCACAGTTTCCCCACACTAACACATTATCTTATGCGTTTTTGGTGCCAGAACCCGCTGCTTCCGAATGAGACATCCTGTTTATTGTCCTGATGCATAAATAATATGGCAGAACGGCACACGAAACTTGTCGGTTTTGCTTCTGTGCTCTTCAAGAGACTTTTGTAGGTATTGGGTGCCGTACATTATCCAGTCAAGGTGATTTTCATATCTGGGGAAGCTGTGCGGATCTGATATCTATTTGACTTCTCAAAGATCGAGCCAAAATGTGCCAGCAGATCATGGCCTGCTTTATTGATTTATTGTGGACTTCATCCGCAGTTAGTGATTATGGACCATCCGCCTTGAGAAAGTTGTATGAGCCAAGTTCATTGCTTCCATAAATAATTACTACCAATAAGTGAAGACTGGAGTCCTAGTTTACGACGGAGGTCCCGAGCTTGATCTCGCCTATAATCTTTATCCTCAATGTTATTCAACTTGGCAGTTGATTAGGTGACGTGACGGAAATTAGAGGGATACGATGACTTCCAGCCATTTTGAAGCACAGAAACGGCAGCCTTCGAATGTGTCTGACGGCAATTCCTATCCGATGAAGGCAAAGGAGATCTACAGACTTTTCATGTACCACTTGGTGTCCACCGGGTTTACTACCAGCACCAAAGAGATGGAGTTTTCTTTGCACAACTAAGTGCAGAATTTAAATTAGTAGAGTTGAGTACGTTACTACTTCCCATAGTTTGGGTCAGCCGTTCTGTGAAACGGGAAAGATTGATATTTCTGCTGATACAACGAGGTACAACTTTGTGCAATCTATGAATACCCTACACAGGAGAAGTGAAGCGTAGTCAAAGTAGCAACCGTCCGATCCTTACCTACGGTTGACCGATTTTTGCGCAGGAGATATAGTCTAGTTCGAGGATTTTGTCCGTTGTTATTCGTGAAGCACTCTGAACGTTCGGGACCTAACAAAATGTCAAACTTGGTGGTTAGAGAGGATTCCGCGTCTCGAGTGACTGCTATGGCAGTGATGAACTCGGTGGGTGAGGCACGAAGACTTACACTGGTAAACCTACGCTGGTTCGGAAGTAACTCTGTCATCTTACGGGGCAGCTGAGAAACAAGACCGACACCGTCAAGTGAGATTTGGAGAAGGGGGTCAGCAATCGGGAGAGGATCACAGTTTATTGGAAGCCTGTTTGTGTTCGTGGATGGCAACAGTATCCTACATCCGTGAAGCTGACTCAACCTCTACCCCTGAACTGGGCGACTGAGAAGTATGCTGCTCACAGCACTACCATATTGGCACTGAGTTCTCAGAAACAGCTGTTCTTTCACAGTTTTACTTTCATCTGCCTAAGATTCGGGCGGTCGGCATACCAACAAGAATCCATTTTCGTTCCTGCCTCATACTCACTCCATTCCAATCCACATTTAACTACTGGCATTCGGTGAGCTTTATGGGCCATCAATAAGAAAGCCCAACATCACCTTTAACTAAATATATTTGAGGAACAACTCGACTACCAATACTAACAGGTCATTCTAAATCGCCGTCTACAATTTTTGACGACGTTTGTTACCCTTCAGAGACCAACATTGCAGATATTCATATATAATGTCATATGTCACCCAATAATAATTGTCTACATTCATCGTGGCATCCCCAAATTGCAGCTACTGAACAGTAGAACCTGGGTTCAAACTCGGTGGCAGCTAAATCAGATCATATCAACTGGATCGCAGCTAAATCTTGATTTTGTGTAGTAGAACTCAGGGGCGCGTTCACATCGGCCAGAATAAATTCAAAATACTGATAGATGTCTATGTGCCATCGCAATACATACACCGACTGAAAGTTATCCAGGGAACATGAAAGGCGAATTCCATCACGAGCTCAAAAGGTTCCTTCGTCCAACACAAAGAAAATATGCACTGCCAGATGGAGATGTAAGTGTTAAGGCTTGAAGATCACAGACGAAAGCAACCTTGTGTGTCGATATCCATTCGGAGTCTGACGTGAAGATAAAGTCAGAGGCCTACTACAAGTGTCTACCGGAAGTCAACTATTCTCCACACAAGTGTGAACTGGCGTCCTCCGCCTTGGCAACATACTGACTAAAGCGTTTGGTTTTAGATGCCACGGTTGTACGTCACAGTGTATTTCCTGTTAAAACAATGAAGATGTCGTACAGTGTTTTGGATAACGCGACACGCTCCACGTCTAGGCTCAGCAAGGATGATAAAAATGGAGGCAATAGATAACTACCTGACCAGGCTCCATCTTGTACCTGCTAGCCCCTTTATCGAGGACACTATGAACCATTTGTCTGGGACGCGCTACACTCAACAAATGTCAGAGTATGTGGCTCCACCAATCTTCAAAACGGTTTACGGTAGATACCTGTCCTTTCAGTGGGGCTCAGCAACATCCGAAGGATACCTCTTGTTCCTCACGACAACAATTAGATGAAGGGGTAAATTATTCTGAAGAGTAGTATATCCCCCAGACTACATCGAGATTTTCTGTGTCCCCAACATGCATCGGAATGCGTACTTCATGTACCTTGGAAATGCATACAAATTCTTCAGCTTTTCATGATGACTCGTCCAAAACGATCAGGGAAGAAAATGGGGATGAGAGGAATGTCGTGGATGAACTGGGATTTAATCACACTGCTGGTCGACTGCTCTTGAGCGAACGGTTTACTCTTCAACTACCAGTCAAGTGGTTGTATTTTGATGATTCCTAACAAGGGTGAAAAGGCTTTTCCGCATGCACTGGCTTTATGCACAAGACGAAGACTCACTTGAGAAGTCGAAATTCCCCCATAATGTCAACGAAATAAACCAATCAAGGCCGAACGAACAATGAGCTATGCACTTCGAAAACCAACCAATCTGTCCTAGTCAGTAACTCAGCAGAATCGATTAACACGGACCCCGTCTCTCCACAACATTCGCCGATGAGAGCTTCACACTGCCCAATACTGGACAAACTTTCGTCTTATTCATTACTTTACAGATTGACTGTATTTCCATGGTAAACTTACTACAATGAAAAAAATCCCATCCGATGGAGCTTCTGCCATCCAAGCCCCCCTCGGCACGAAGGGTCTGAGTTTCGGGTGCTGCAACAATCGGGGAATAAGCTTGGTAGCTAGCTGTCTGAAGGTCCTACTCTTTGGCTATTGGTCCATGTTATCGAAAGCATCTCTGTTGGATTTCCAACCGGACGAGAATGTGTCACACTCACCCTACACTACACTACTGAACACTAACCATTCTGACCTTTCCTAGCATCAAATCTGCTTGGTGAAGACTGCGGTGCCAGAGAAGTTTGTTCGTATTCTGAGTGCTGTTTACCTCAACGTGTCTGAACACGTACTGGTCTGCGCGCTTTGAGGTTTCACGTGGTGAAGGACAGGAATGTACAGCATTCACTCTCCCATTCAAACTTAACACGGTATATTTTTTAGGAACTAAATTCCACCAAGTTGAACAGTGAAACAACTGCCTTCGCGGAGACCGCTGAGGGGCTAGAATGGGTAGACACATTGCGATCATTCGGAAATCTGTGTGTGGAAAGAAAATCCTTAGATAAAATCATTATTGATTCTCGTTTTGACTCACCCCAAAATTGGACGAAATAATTCCTGACAGGGTGATGAGATTGTGGAATGTTCAATGAAGATTCCATCCTGTAGGTGAAGCCAGTTTATGCTTGAAAGTTGAGAATCACTTTATAGCTGTTTCATCCCTATCTGGAATCATCAGCACTATCCTTTTAATGAAACTTCCCAGATCTGCGGACCAGCAACCTTCCGGATAGTGATTTTCAAAAAACCGCTTGGACACGAGCTGCCAATCAACGATGTGATTAAATTGCACTTGGATAGGGCGTAGAACCACTTCAACTCCAATCACGGAATCCATATGACGTTGTCACGTCTTGACTGGCTCTGCTTGCATCCAATCTTTGATCGGCAGTGTTATTTGCACTTTTGATTTGCCACGTTGACTGGAAAATAGGCAAGCTGCTTAAAATCAAATGCAGCTCTTGAGCTGCTTTGGCCTGATCACAACTATTCCATGTGAGACGACTACTCAAGATTATCCAAACAATTAGCCTCAAACAAGGTCATGCGGACACGCAGACAGAAACATAATCTCAGATTACACCTAAATCTTGTAAAGGAACACCACTGAAGGCCTACAGCTAGATCACCCGGGTAATAAAAAAGTCAAATTTCCAGAACATATTGAAATACAGTGGCACACAGTGGCATTCTGCTTCCAGTCCAACAATTGTTATCTGACCTTGCGTGTTGTTGTCTGACAAACCTGCTCAATTAGGGATTAGCAGAATTTCACTGTACCGGAATCGGAGGCTTTTGTTAGCTTTTTCACATAAGCCGCTGAAAACGTAAAGGCCATGTGGAGCGTGTTCTGTCTTGGGACATCGCTTATGCTCTGTACGCTGTCCGAGTTTCGACAGCCATGTCCTAGCATTCAAAAGGACAAAAGCCACATTTTTCGCCCTTTGCAAGGATGTGTGGAACTAATGAGATGAAATGCTGCGACTAATTTCACACCTTTAATTCTAAGCCCTAACGTGCAAATTTCAGGTAACAACTAGAATACGACTTGTTGAAGGCAAAGCCATATGGTTTTGCTTACTCATACGTACAGTGCTACGAGAACGAGTGCGAAAAAGCTGCGAACGAAAAAAGCATACTTCCTTTGGAAGTATGTATGGATTTATTTTCAAAGGAAATACAACACTTGTGACTGGAGTGAAAGCTCACAGCTTACATTCAAACGACACGTTTTACAACAAGCGACGTAAAATAAAGATCTCTCGCCTCGCTTACAAACCTAATTATTACTGGGCTGACCACATCTTTCCTTGACCGTCAGGCCGAGAAATGCAATTTATTAGTGATCTCCTTGCGTAATTCCCGCGCCAGACGAGCCTTGCAGAACGGAGCAAACCTAGACTAACTTAAGCGGGCTGCTCAAACTTCAAAATCCGGCAGTGCTGGAACATATTAACTGAGGACAGGTGCATGAAGGAAGTGTTGTGGGTAAGTTGGGTGAGGTACCTGGTTGTTGGCATTTTTGTTAACTTTGGCAACTGGATTGCAAACGCTTTGTCCGGGAATTCTTGTCAGCGCACATGTAAGCCCTCAGAGATTTACACAAAGTCTTAAATAGACTGAGAATGCAAACACGAAGCCAGCCTTAGCTTGTGTAAAGCTATAATGTTGTCGAATGACGACAAACAATTATCTCAGTGTCTTGCGAATAGGGCTCATTAAACGTTGGACTGCTCAATGAAGGATTGAGCGTGTTTGGAGATGGTTAGTTATTACACTATTGGTTATCCACCTTATACAGTGCTTTCTTCTTGCGCTTGACTCGAAAAATTTAGGGCGCAGAAATCGTGGAACGCTCCACCGGATTGTTTGGCTGGTCTATTATTCCCATAATACAAATGAAATACGTTGTGAGCTGTGTATGCATACTCAGAAAATGTTTTTTGACTCGACATGAAATTATTCCGATTGGACGATTTTTTCACATTTCAACATTGTTGCACGGAAACAACTCTGAGTAGCTTAAAAAAAGCGCTAACAGTCGATAAATCTATCAACCGTCTTCCACAGGACTGGCAACCAGGAGATAGAGAAAAGTGCAAGCGAGTAAGGTACTGGATGATCACCAGCTGCTTGCGTATACACTTTTGATTACTTGTGTTTGTTACTGTTATCTCAATGTCGACAGAGCAATTTTAGGATCAAATGTCGCTTAGGGAAACCAAACCAGACTCAGCTTGAATGCATGCTACGTTGTGGACGACATGGTCCCGAGGTGCAAAGACGTTAATTTCAAAACTTTGAAAGATCGTTAGCCACTGTCTGTAGGGCTAACAACAAAGATTGAGTTTGAGATTGTTTGAGGTGGTTTAATAACTGTCTAAAATATTAGTGTGCCTTAATCCTTAGCAACATTCACCAAATAAACCGGCCTTCTGGTAGCCTAACTGTCTATTTGGATATTTACTGCCTGACCACAGCCACCATACATTGCTAATCAATATGGTCATGGTGACAGGGGGAAGGAGTGAAGGTGAACTGATACGGCCCCTGTGACGGATACCCCCATCAAAACCGTCGTTGTTGGCCCATTGGTATGACTCTCCTGAAAGCCAGACTGCTTGGAACCATTTGCAGAGCATCAGTTGAGACTAAGTGGCGAACATTATTAAATAGTCTTGCTGCTCTCTCAAGTGGCTCATCATATAACTATTACAGACGGAACAGATACTAGGACTCTAGTTACAAAGCAGTCGATCTTTAATGGACGTTCGGTGGATATTCCTTCAGTACAGCGCCAACCTGCTAATGCACGAAGACTGTCTGTTTAAGACTTTCGCTGCGCCCATGTGACTATTAGGTTGGGCTTGAATTGTCCTGAAGTTAATTTGCGTGATTTAACAAGATGTGGAAACAAATCATATCTTGACAAACAACCAATTGGACACCACTAGTGGAGCTACTGTTCACTTACTCATGTGATTGCCAGGGCCGTCAGATTTTAAAGTACAGATTGAGGACTGCCAACCAGGAACGTGGTTGAATATGTTATCAGATCATTTCAAAAAAATCTTGTCTGCTGTTCACCCCTGAAATTGCTTGATCGGTCAGAGTATTCGGTGAAAGACACATTCTGCCACAGGACCCTCCATTCCTTCCCAAGGGACAAAGGTTTGGATTAATCCCCGAAAAAGTTCATTTTTTCGGGGAAAAAGTATTTCAGCTTTGCCCTACACGATTATACTTGCATTTGAAGGGAAGAAGAAATGTAAATCCCGTATTGTAGCATTCATTATTTGTAAACAAGCAAGAGGATTGCAAATGGGATCGGATCCTCTAAATTGCCAATTTGTGTGCTCACTATTGCGGCAGTTTTATCAACATTACCATTTTGCATTAAACAGTGGCGTTTTTATGCACTAACCCATTACCTAATCGGATTTGGTCGAACGCGCACTAACGAAGATTAACTTGTCTTCAAACTGTGCATCCAAATTCTAGGACTTTGCAGTTGCTGTGGTGGGACAGGAAAAATTTTCAAGCTAGCAAGTATCCGCGAAACACTTCGGCAATTGTTCCCTGCCCGCGTCGTTGCATCTCTGAGAATACGTTGGTGTCCTGAACAGAATGAGAAAATGGGCTGCGCAGGAAAGGTCTCGAGTTCTAACTTTGCAGTCAGAAACCTCTTGTGGGACCTGCGACACCTGAATCTCTTCTGCACTTTTGTTGATAGATATGGGTTGATAACAAAACAAGAATATGCCGCTCAAGTGAGACGAGTAAGAAGCGAGCAAACACAAATAACGTTTAATTCTAAGCAGGTAGAAAGATGATCGGAATACTAAAAACGATAACTAACTATCCCACTTTTCTTGACGCATCCATCGGAAACGCCATAAATCAAAGTGTATCCTTTGGTCAGAGGAAACAGCCGTTTGAATACTTGAGGGCTACCGAGATTTTGGTGTTCAGTATTAGTTCAAGCACAGTGAATAAACCAGAAAAAGTATGCGAAAAGGATATCCATTATGTATCTCTTATTATGTGGAATACTGCTAGATAAATATTAAGCTTCTATATGCCGGTTCAGGAATTAGGGTCTGATGATTCGGGGATACCTCCATTTGTATCTTTTCGCTTCTGGGCTTCCCCTTTCACCGGTAGCTAAGTGGAATGTTGCGCCTTTTTGTTCTGATAATTGCCCTAACTGTAACTAACGGTGACCACATTTACGGGACTGCAAAGAGTAGGAAGCATGTTTTATTTTGTTTCAGTATGTCGCAGTGACCGTTCTAATCGTCATAAAATCGTTCAAAAAAACTTGGAAGCCAAAGTGCATAATACAGAAGGAAGACTAATAAAGAAGGCAGGCTGTAAGTGGTAAAACAGTACCAGTTAGTGAAGCCAATCTATGCTGAAAAGCCGAGAGAAGTTCCGTGAGAAGTTCCGTCTGTCTTGTTCACTTCCCTTTCTCCTATCGGCTTCTCGGGGACTGACAAATGAAATCGCGTCAACACAAGGCCAAACTGTGTCGTGACCGAACTTCCATCTGAGAAGTCGTTGCTCGAGAAGCCAGTCAACGCGTGTGACGGCGTGATGTGGATCCCATGACTGAAGGATGAGCGGCGCTATATCCTGTCTAAGTGCGAGTTAATCACACTGCTGATCAGCCACTCGTGGCCGAACGGTTAGGTGTTCAAACTACTAGCCAGGAGGTCGCGGGTTCGAGACTCTCCGGATTTTCTTGAAATGCGCACTGCTGATGATTTCCAATAAAAATGAAACGGCTGTTCGGTGCTTCTCGGCTTTTTAGCATAGATTGGCTTCACTTACAGGACGAAATCTCCACAAAAATCTCAAATCTCCTTACACTACCAACAACGGTACCAGTTACTTGGCGCATCCGCTTCTTCCAAAATTACTGGATGTTCTACCGGTGTTGTGACATTTTTGTTGAAATAATGTTACACCGAGGCTCCAAATTTGAACCGATTGCACAATCTGCTGTAATTAATGGCTGTAGATTCATTTTATATCCAACCAAGCAGTGCTTCTATGCCTACGTGTGGACGATTGTGGAAATTTTATCGTTTCGCCTTCGACGGTTCGCTCACGGGATAATCCCCATACTTGAAACTTTAAAGACCTCCAGTTGCTCGCTGCTGACCTTCAGAAAAACTTGAGTAGTCCGAATCCAGGCTAGGTAAGGCGATATTAAGGTGGGGATTCATGCGGCTTTCACTAATCCAGATTCTGTATGAATGGCAACGTGTGTCCCCCGCGGGTTTGAAACCTATGTGACGCTACCTGACTGGGAAGTCCTGACTGGCGGGCCAGTCGATCGTCACAACCAAGACAGGACTGGGTTGGGCACACCAATCGCACCGTTCATGCGTGAACGCATTTGCCTGTTCAGACGTGAAGACTCAGATGCGTCCAACGAGCGTCGGTGGAGTAGTGGTGACACCTTCGCCTCACATGTCCTAGGTTCAAATCCCGGCACGGCCATTGGATATGCACTGCTGATGAACCCTAATAAGAGCAAAACTCGAGTCCAGTGCTGCTTCCCTTTGGTGTAGGCTCACCAGAATTATTGCGCCTGAACAGGACGACTGTCCAAACAAGAGTGGTGTGAATGTAAATACTCTAGGATCCTTGAGTCCTCCAACTGACTGACCTCCCGCCACAATAGGATTGCCAGCTCTTTATGGAATGTAAACAAAATGAGTTTTCGAATGTTTGCACAAGACAAGAATGCCTTTCTTATTTAGGGGTTTCGCATATATGTTACCATCTGGGTACCAGTATGACGAGGTGATGCAAGTACCATTGGCGGTACTTGGTGTCAAGGTGGTTAGGTTAAAGAAAAGACTGATCGGGCAACCTCAGAAGAAGCCGACAAAAGTAAATCATGTCAAGGTGTGATCGGACCTTTCCTTAGTTTGAATTAACATACTTCAAACTCATCAGGCAATAATACAGAGTGCCAGTTTGAAAAGTTCCCCTTACCAGGCTGGCAGATGGGCAGGTTTCTCACGTCATCTGGCTTTGCGTAAGTGTATAACTACCATTTTCCAAAATGATCTGTCGCACACACTGAGGCTGCTGAGTGACAGTAATCTGGAGATAGACTTCTACACAAAGTATAACAAGCTCGTTCACCTCATGCTACTGTAAGCTGCAGGATCTATTTCTGTTTTGTCCGCCTTGTTTCCCGCCTTCTAGCTCCGTGACAGTCCGTAGTGATCACTCCCGAAATGAGGTGGATAAAAAGGGCCATTCTTATACACACACTGAACTAACTATTGAAAAGTGGATCTCGGAACAAAGTATGGTTGTCGAATCGATTACTTCCTCAGTCGCGGTTGCCGAACGCCGCGGCTTTACATGGCGGGTTAGGTATCGTTTCAAGTCACTAAACAGATGAAACTCCACGTGCCTGAATACCCGTTGTCAGTCGTCCCTTAGCGGTTTGGTTATTTGCATGAAGGCATCTCGCATATGCGCCAGCGGTCGCTTCCCTTTTATCGCATCCGCTTTAGTCCGCAGACCTGGTATTCAAAATGACGCGTTAAATACTCAGTTTCAGTGGACTGAAAGATAAGAGAGTACACTGTAGGTCAGAATTGTTTGGATTTAGTATTACTGCAGCTGAGGGGTCTCTTTTGGAATACACTCGACATTCTTCAACGACTGTTGAAGCCTGTTATTCAGCGATGGTTCCCGTATATCAGAGACTCTGGAGACAATCAATATCACTTGGTCACCCGACATTCTCCTTCTAAATTAAGCACAGAGAAACAAGATTACCTCCAGCTACATGCACTTCTCTTTTTTGCGTTTTTGGTAACACAAATGGCGCCATTTGGATGCTCGCATCATCCCAACTGAGCAGTGCTCCGAAATGAATTCCCACCGTATGCTATATATGTATCTAAGTGCAATCAGCCACTTAGGAGGGATGGATTTTGGACACGACTCTACTACTGTACAGTTTTAAGTTGTATTCCGACCGATCAACCGTACGGTAAAGTCCATCAGAATCTCAGCTGCCAAGTGGAAATGTGTCCTAGTAAATCAAGGCGACTGGTGGGCACAGAAGGCTGAAGACGTGGGGGAGCATAGGTATGGAAAGAGATTTTAAATCCTCAAATCTCCGCAGACCAGCATCAATCAACAAGTGGCTCAGGGGAAGAAAAACTTGTTATGATGAGGCAAACTTCCATTTTAGAAGTATTTTGGAGCCAGTTAATGCGAGATGATGTGATTACTGTGACTGGAGAATAAACGATGGTACACCTTAAGTGGAAGCCAATGATACTTCTGTTCACTCACTCGTAGACGAGCAGTTAGCTTTTCAACCTTAAAATACAAGTCACGTACTCGAAATTCCGTGCGCTTTGTGAGATGCGCCATGCTGATGATTCCCACTAGGGATGAAACAACCGTAGAGTACCCCCCCCCCCCTTTTTAGCACAGATTGGCATTATTACGAGAATTAACGGTGATAAATTTTGCGAAAATTTGTCCGGGAATTTGTGGAGGCATCTTGAACCTGGAAAGAAAGATGACCAAAATATGTTTGGAAGCTGATTGGTGCTAATGTTTTGTGCGGAACCAAACAGCAGTCATCAAAACTTCCTATTGCTTTTGCAAACGACATATTTTAACTGTTCTTGTTGAAAATTACTGTATTAATGGTGGTTTACCATTATCTCCCCCATTCTTCCATTATTTTCCCTAATCGGCTTTCAAGTATATTTTGCAAGTGCCTCAAGTGGATCCCTACTGCTGCAGCTTTTTAGTTCAAACGGCTATTCTGTTTTTCTTTGGTGTCCACTTTGAGTTTTCTGACAAACGTATGCGGAACCAAATTATCAACCGTTAATTTCGTGTACTCAGGGAGACTTGATTACGTTCCACAGCAGCCCAGCTTAGCAATTTTGAGTAAAACAAAACGAACACCCTTGTGAGTAAACCTGAAGAACTGATTATCCTAACTCGTTATCTTTACAAAATGATAACCATTAACTGGAGAGCCACTCTTGGTGTTTACGTAAATCTGTCTCAACCTACGATCTAGAAGAAAACACTTGAGTATGAGGGACTGGTTATCTCTCAGCAGGCAAAAAAGATGAAATAAAAATACACTAACCAGCACCAGTAATAGCGCGGTTTAGCAACCCATCTTTATTTCGACCAGTCTGTGCTCTTCACTCCTTACAAACGTGGGGTGAAGACAACACATAATGAGTTAAGCACATGTCCCGTAAGATGCACCCTATTGTCTTAGCTAATAAGTATGTGGTTTTTGGGAAGCCACCAAATTCCATTGTCGTTCAAAATGTAACACACATACACCATACAAGAACTTCCCTTTGTAGAGTAAGCCTCATCTGTTCACAGGAGACTGACCATCCATTAGTTTCACGAAAAATGTTAACCGATCGGTCACATATTACATCCGCTGGCGTATAAAATTTCATCCAGGAAGCACTGTAGTATACACACAAAAAACGTCACGTAAACGCCTCTTAAGTAACAGAATCCAAAACACCGCCATCTTGTAGGAGGAGAAGGAATGGGGATTTGGTTTTCCAGCTCCGTTTTCACCTCGGAATTAAAGTAGTCATGTGCTAGAAAGCCCCACACCCTGGTCGCATCAGAATGCCGATTAATCTCAGGGACATACCAACCACAAGACAAGATAGCGAACCCAAATAACGCTGCACTTGCCGCGTAGTGACTTGGTTGTAGAAATCTTTTAGGAAGGTTGACCTTGGCAACCAAGACGTCGGATGATAACATTTGGACTCCAAACTAATCATATGCCCTGTTTTCACTTTCTTCACTACCCTACTAAGAAATTTTCTTTCTAAATTCTAGTCTATCTCTGAATATAGCATATTCCCCTAACCTTTGGTGATTTATGACTTTACATCACTGTATTCGGCAGTTTTCAGTGGTATATTCTTACCCAGTTTAAGTACAGGAATATTTTGTATTTAAGTTTATGTGCCGATAAACCCGCTCCTTTAATATCATTTGCCATAAAATCCATAAGACTCGACTTTTGCTAGACCCTGTGGAAAAAGCTACTTAGTTTTGTTCGGATTTCTACGGGCAGCATCCATAAAAGGTGGAATTCTAAAGGAAAATTGGGTTGATTTTTTAGTTTGCGAACAGTGTAACGAGCGTTCACGAAGGATTTTCTTTAATAGCCAGTGCGATTTACATCTGGCAATGTCCCATGTTGTATCCGTATTCTGAAGGCTTTCCCAAATAAGAGAAGACTGACTGTGATGCTTATTTCAGTTTCGAATTCTCCTGGTCTTTTGCATTAATGGACCCCATTTCTGGTGCAAAATGTTTTCAATCAATATACATTCGAACTGTCTCAAAGAATTTCCTGGTCTATTTCTATTTTCTGTTTCTGTTCTCTGCGCTGTTTCTAACATCGAGTCCTTTCCGAGTTTACACGATACGCGTCAACTGCACTCTAAAAATTATATTGCCGTGGTGTATGCAGCATTTTGTGATTTGGCCTTATTTCACTGAATGGAGACTAGTTTGTGGCTACGAAGTGGACTTCATCTGTAACATAGTAATCCATTTTCGCAGTTCAAGTGACTTGCCTACAGCACACGACAGTCATCAGTATTCCATTCAGCTCTACACTGGAGAAGTTCTGTCTTTTCCAGTTAAGCAAGCCCTTCGCTAACTTAGGCTAACTACTGGCTGGAGGCGACCGCACAGATAGTGTGCGCAGGAGGCACAGATCAGTGTATACCAGGATATCGTAGTGTCTCATTCAAAGTGCTCACACAAGGGACTGCCTTAACGGACTTACCTGGGGACCGGATTCTTTCCGTCAAATGTAAGTACGTACTATCACATATAATTACTATGACATAACAGAACAACCAAACACTGTAAATGGTGTGATGATTCTGAGTGGGTCAGAAACAGAAACTGCTTTATGGACACCATCAACTTTCAAATCCACAAGGGGTGAAATACTGTACCATAAAAGTCATTGCTTTACAAAACCTACTGCCGTGAACCTTCAGCATAGTTCCAGCACCTGAATGACGACCTCAACTTTTGCTTCAGCCTAGTTGTGGCCTCCAAATCATCACCTACCTGTTTTATTCCGCACGGCCAAACAGCTACAGGAAAAATGAATTACTAAGAAAGTTTCAAAGTCAAAACACAGCGTGATGGAATAGGATTTTGCAGTCCGACTTTTTGGTTGCCATGAGTAACCTTTCTCAAGGATTTCTGTCATCAAATAAAAAGGGGATCGAAAGATGGAAGCGCACAGAGATAATGAAGCTTACGTGAATAATCAGTCTGAAACTAAAGATTTTCAGGATGGTATGTATTTTATAACGGTGCAATATGGCGAAGGAAGAGAGTTGTTGTCCTAGCATTGGGTCAAATGAAGATTATCTAGACCTATCAAACCCGCTAATTGCGTCCACCGCTATTGAAGTCCCTGTTGTCACGCATTTGGTAACAGAAGTATGTGAAACTATACAGTGAGTGGAAGTTCGCCAAACTTGCGGCTTATTTCATTTGTCACCTTTTGGCTGTTTCCCAGCCAACTCTTCACTGGGAAAATTCCGTGATGTGTGTGAGCAACTAAGATAACGGTATTGAAGAAAAAGCCCACCAAGTTTAGGCCACTCCTTTTCTACTGCAGCTTCTCTCTTTGGAGGAGTTCTGCTGGTTCGAATGAGAAGAGTACCCTGTTGATACAAGAATTGCAGGCAATGCTGGGTGCCTAGTTCTCTCTGTCGTTGCAGCACTGGTCTACTCTTTGCGTGACTGACTTAATCGCAGGTCACTAAATTGCCTTTATTGGTGTAGTAGAATCTCACGAAATGTCTTGGTCAACTGTGTGGTGAGCAGACATTTTGGTGGCTCTGATGGTCTCATCCATCAATTTTTTCGGCATTGATATTACTCCCTATCTTTCATTCACTAAGAGTACTTTCAAACCATGCATTCGTACTAAACAGATCTACAACCTCCGCATACCGTAATTATGTAGCCTCAAAATAACTTCCATTTAATGATACTGCCTGATTTTTCAAGACTTCCCTGCATGGGTATTGTAAATGATTTTCGCAGCGTTCACCGAGCAGATGGCGTTTCGGCGAGATGGCTCAAGTTGTTGGGGCGAAATGTCTCAGGAGGTTGGGACGTGCACTTACTGACCAGATTGTCTGTTGTTCGAACCCGACCTCTGCCTCTCGACGCTTGAGAAACCTGGCAGTATCACAGCCCCCGTGCTTCCTCCTGGTGGCATGGCAGCTAGGCACCGAAAGGGTGTTACAGCTGAACGATTATTTATTATTATTATTTCTGGCCATTTGCATTGATCCGATCTTGGATTTTTATGTTGAAATTTTGTTTCAGGGTAGATAAAACCTTGCTTTGCTTTAAACTCAATAAAGAAATAATCAAGGTAAGTCAATTCAAGAAGAGCTCAGTGAAATGAAATGTCTAAATTTTCCCTGTTACACCATGCGAAGACTGAACTCAATTTTTAGTGTTCTGTTTACAAAAAGGATGTGTGCTGGGCCTGGTTCTTACCCGCTCAGTCATACTACCAATTGAAAGCACAAAAATAAATTTTCTAAAGGCGGTAGTAACAACAAAATTGTGGCATAAGTTCATTTACTACGCTTTTTTACAGTGAAATTTGTAAAACACAACGCAATGCACCCAACATAATTTATAAGTTTGGGACAACCAGACTAATCAGTAGAACCAAGGCGACGCAAAGCGCGACGTAGTTACAGTGACATTTATGAAGAACAAAACTCGAAAAGCGGAATTTTTTGCTCTTTTTTAAATGCGAAGTAAAAAATTTTTCCAAGCTTTGGAAACGGAGTCAGTCTGTAGCTTCTTATCTGCGATCAGTATAAAGTTGTTTAATAGCTGCTGCATACATTTAATCCAACACTCAAGTTGACATTTTGGGAAGTATGAACGCATCATTTCAGAGTGCCAGTAAAATCGATGGGGGCAAGTATTGAACATTTGAAGCCATTAAATTGAGTAGAAAATCCTGCGGTCTAGTGGTGTTTTGAACTCTGTGTATTGAGAATACTGACTAGCTATTTGAGTACGGCGATCAGCCAAGATGGACGGACCCGCAAAAATTCAGGCATCGAATACGAGTCGGTGTCACACTGCATTTAATTAGAGGCCTACATTTACCAGGTGCTAATGAGGGGAAAACACCGTAGAACATATGCATCTATACACAAAGCGTTGAAAAGTACGTCCAACCTCCGTTTTCAACAATATGATGGCGTTATAAATCTGGTGTGACTATGACCAATGCCATGTTAATTAAAAAGCCTCGAGGTATTTTGGAACAGTCTGATTTAATTTCCACCTTAGAATTTCAGGTGCAATGTCGCCTGATGAAACCTTTGCGTCAGCAATTTAACCGTCCCATCCATGTGTCATCCATAATGTCAACATGAATTGGGGAACATCTCAGCTAAACAAACCAGAATAGACAAAACTATTGGACGCGTTGAGGATACTTGTGACGTTCGCTTACTTGCCAGATGGCTGTCTCGGGAGACCTACTGACAATCGTATTGTTTATCTAGCTATCCGGAGCCGAACATTCATTCAGTCTACATAAACTAAGCTGTCTCAAACTTCACTTACATTAGAAAAACAAACAAAACACTTGTTTTTATCAACTGGAATGCACAAGGATGTGACAGGTATTCAACCTGGCTGCACTTCAGTGTTTGGTCTGTAAATATTGACAAATGCTCCAGCTGCAGCATAGTATTGTTGACTGGTCCCAGGAGGTGAAATTGATGAATAAGCTGTCACGTGTGCTTGTTCTGTCCCTTTTTGGCTGACCGGAAGTTGTCTTAGTGCTGGCGTTCTCCGTGGTGCTCTTAAAATGTCATGACGCACCTCACTTGTCAGTCAAAGAGAAAGTGATAAACATGCCGAATCTGGTCCAATAAGCAGCCAACGTTCGTAAACACATGAGTGGAACTCGCTGTTTACCTTCAGAACCGGTATAGTGTTCCGGCCAAATTTCTGTTAAACGACCTGCTGGAAGAGGCAACGAACAGGGTTGTTCGTTTACATTGTCTTCTTGGTTGCAGAAGTATGCGCTATGGAGTGGATATCACCTACGAAATTCAATGTGGTTGTACAATCGATCATGTATGGTGAAATCAAATACTGCAGTAAAAATGCAATGATTTGTGTTTGGGACAAGTGCCTATGAGGGGAGATTATTTTCAAGAGAACACTTCATTTGGTCACAATCTGAGTCTTTTCTAACGGGAAACCCGTATGAACGGAGGCTTGACTTGAACTGGTAGATAAGAGAAATTAGCCTCGTCACCCGTAAGCTCCGGAAATGATTACTTTCGCTCTGAGCTCATTAAACGGTCATCAATTTCAAGCGACCATTTAGACATATGTCATGAAGTATCACCCCCCAAAACAGACCTGCACTATTTTTTCCGGCCTGCATCCAAACACAGTTCATGTTGCCTCTGAGTTGGTTCACCCATTGCTCGATTGTCAGACAGTGTGCATTTGAATTTCGCCCATGGTTGATCCAATTCATCTCAGCATTATTACATTATGGGCTCGTGTCCCTCTAGATTTCCGTCGCACACCTGCATCCTCAGTTTTGCAATACCGGACGTCGCCGAATGGTGCACTTGGTTTCCGCTGTCGGGGTATCGTACGCAGAGTCAGAGCAAATCCAGGGCTTGCGATAGACTACTCCAGGAAGTGGAGGAGTAATTAGTATGTGACCTTGCTCTCTCGGGTTGTGCACATACGGTGCATCCACAATTGTGCTGCTTATCGGTAACACAATGATTGTACTAACGTTAACCTAACGGAACATGAAGTATTATACCAACTTTTCTCGCATTGTTTTTAATTCACCTTCTCTCATTACCTTTAACCCACAAAGTTAATTCAGGCTGGTAACTCAAGCTAGACAATAATCAAATGGGGAAATGTAGAACGGCGTCGCTGTTCTATATAATTGTGCTACTGATTGGTATGCTTTTAGTACAAACTACACAGTCCGACCACAAATGAAACTGGAAGGGCTACTGAACCTCAACATAGTTAGTGGTGCGCTCGACGTGTCACAAAGTGTAAACAAATTTATGAACTTATGGTTTTGTTAACAAGTAATTTGAATAAAGCGGTCATCATTCGTGTGATGGATCTGATCTACGACATCACTTGAGCAGTCAACAACATCCACCACCAGTGAATTTTCCTTATTTTTATGCACCGTATCTGATGGTGAAATAGTTTAGACAAAAATGATCAAGCATACAAGTGAATTTAAAATGGAGCGAATAACTCCTAATGGTGTGGCACTCTATTTGTGAACATCTTCATGGTAAGAATACTGAGTCTTTTGTAGTAGGGAGGATTGCTTCTACCAGGGGAGCCTATTCTGGAAGAGAAACTCTATATACTGCTTTTTATGAGTATTATAAGGTGGGCAGACAATGCCTGAAAGTGGTATGCATGCGGTAATCACGGATAAGCCAAATAAAACCAAAATTTTGTATACAATTTGGCTTTGACAGGAAAACAGTTGTAACGCTCGAAAGAGGTGGAAAACAATGAGCAACATGTGAAGAGATTGATTTGCATACCACCTGGTACGCTAATCACCACCCGGTAAATGTAAGGTATACTAATTTTGATTTGAGTTTGCCGAACTGAATGGTCTTTTTGGTTGTCCCCAGTTTCTTTAAAAATACGCCTACCACATAGTTAACGCCACTTTAAATGTTTCACTACAATTAGTGACGCAAACGTATGTTTACGTCACGTTACAGGAACAGTGTTCTATGGAAAAAGCACGCAGATAAGAACTTTCTGTCTGTCCCCGCGAAGCGTGTTTTAGTCACAAATTGAAGAAAGTGACCCACAACTAGCTATTAAACCTTGATTCTCGGGTAAATGAATAAAGGAATTAGATGTGCTACGATGTGATGTAATTCTCGCTAACAGATCATCAAGTACTGGATCGATTTTTTTCAATACATTTCGTTCACATTGGGTGCCAAAAAAGATCTTTGACTGAGAGGGAGATACACTGGCTTGTAAACTGCACTGAAATCCAAAGGAGATAAGCCAAATTGATGCGTCCAAGAATAACAGTCGTTAGTAGCTGGTCGCAACGTTTTCAGTAATCTCATGAGTAACGTGTTACACCGCGCATTCCAGCAGTTTTGCAGTTTTGGGATTTCTAGTATCGACCATCTCCTATCCGACATTTTTAACGTCAGCCAGCTCAGTGATACTTGACCAGAGGCAGAATGAATAAATTTATTGACAAGCTGGTAGTAGTATCAATATAAATTGAGTGCAGTCAGACTTCTGCAGGAGATCAATATATGATGTAATTTATGCATTTATGCTCTCCTTGTGTAAGGGGATACCGTGGGTAATTTGTGATTCGTTAATTCTAAGTATGATTGAGTGAATCGGCTTAATCTTTATTTGATGAATTGGTGCACGCTAGTCCAATCATCTTTGTACTACTAAGTTTTCATCCATCTATCAAGGATTATTCAAACTATCGTTGGTTGTATGTCAGATAACCGACCGTATGCTCGCCAATCTCGATCAGTAACTAGTAGCCAATGGTGTACCGACACCAGTCGGAGAGACATTAATGATGGGCATCATCAATGAGAGCCATCCTTGAGATATCATCATCGCGCAGTAATGAGGTCTGTGAGACTGATGGGGGACCTATCTGATCAGGAACACAACTCTATCACTGAGCCGTTTTTTTTACGACATACTGCGCCAATTTAAACCTGAATAAAAGATCATTCGGTAACTTTGAAACATTTCATTCCACCAAAAAACAAGGAACACTGGTGAGCCACGGTAAATCTTATGATAAAATTATGGCGTAAGCGAGAGTGAATCGGTCAGTCAGTGAATCAGACTACGCAAATGTTGACCAAGGCTATGCAAAATTAGAGTCCCGCAACTTGTAGTGCTCTAACTATCCGAAATTTACCTCGTTATTACACTTTTTTTTTTTCGACATACTGCGCCAATTTAAACCTGAATAAAAGATCATTCGGTAACTTTGAAACATTTCATTCCACCAAAAAACAAGGAACACTGGTGAGCCACGGTAAATCTTATGATAAAATTATGGCGTAAGCGAGAGTGAATCGGTCAGTCAGTGAATCAGACTACGCAAATGTTGACCAAGGCTATGCAAAATTAGAGTCCCGCAACTTGTAGTGCTCTAACTATCCGAAATTTACCTCGTTATTACACTGTAGGTAGGCAATGGAATCCTTCAAAACGGACTTGGTGTAACAGGCATCGCTAAAACTCTAGGCTAGTCATCTACTACCAACACAGTTCTTATCAATGGCTCATTAAATTAACCCAGCCCGTCATTTGTAACGAGAGCCGTCAGCTTTTTAGCACTTATTGGTGCATTATTCATTAAATCTAACCAGGTCTCCTGATAGGAACTTAAAGTACTGCTCCAAACTATCCTCTGCACCATCTTCGCCTTGCGTTATATTAGTCTGTGGGGTGTGATTCTACACTCAGTGTATTCAAGCACCATAGGGACGTTGAGGAAACTTCATTTTTCTCTACGCCGGTGCTCCAACACCATTGGCAATAAACATTTGTCTTTCCAGCGCTTCTCTCTATAGTGAACGGTCGAAATTGTGTGAGTAGATGGAATCCACTAGAAAGTTTTTGTTAGTCATTTACGCTCAACCAACTAAATTGCTTTGTCGGCCCTATTCCAGAACCAGAGGGTTATACAAATTGCAATTAGGCCTATATTTCTGAGTAGGGGATCAGTGTTGTATTGCACCGCTATCGGTATGTTCCAAAAGATCTGTGGTGCATGAAATTTTCCGTCCTTATGTTTTACTTCGTCCATTTAGTTAACAAAACATTCGATACGTTTGTGGTTACCTCTCAAACCGTCCTCGTGTAGATCCTCTCAAAACTCGCACTGGCGAAACTGGAGCATGGACCTTGCGAAAGCCCCGTAATATTTTTGTTCCGTTCAGTTGCAGGATGCTTTCAGTAAAATGTACACTGTAAAATACACCACCGAGTGCTAGAGTCCGTAATGCACCGGCGACCTCCTCTGAATTTCAAAAACACTCCATGGAGAAAAACAGCTATTCTGTCGAAAATCACCAGTGGATGCGTTGCAGAAGCTAAACAGAAGTGTACAATGATAAAGTGGTTCAGTTAAACTTATCGATCATTACAAGCAGTGAGTCAAAAAGAAACACGAGTTTGTCCACAGTTCGGCTTCAACGAGGAATCTGTTTGCTAACAGGCAAAAGAAGCACATGGTTAGAAAGTTATCGGACCTTCGCCCAATGAAACTTAATCTACAAAATTCAGTGAAAACTCTCCGACAACTCACAACTTTTCGCTCTTCTGCGAGCGCATTAGGTAGGTGCATCTTCGAGTTTCTCCTGTGTTCACGTTCTAGCTTAACTCCATAAAGTTTGGTTATAACAGATGATTCATCCGACTGTTAGCTGAGTCTCTCTCTTTTAGGATACTATTATCATCGTTAAGGTTGCTGAAAACCCATCGCCATCACACGGTTGGTTTCGCCTTTTTTGGTCGGAGAGGTACCCGATTTTTCGTTAACTTTGTTTTTTATATCAACACCTAATGATCCGCAAATGGGAAAATGCTCTCCATTTTACGTTGTTTGGAGAAACCCGTTGGTCTGTTACCAGTAGTACTGGTTCTCAGGAGGGACACGAGAAGAAACGATGATTGCCTGCGCAACGAGGCAGTTCACATAAGATTAAAAACTATAGACAAATTAATTAGAGCAGTTGACGTAATATGCTACGCATAAGGTTGCTGAAAACTCTTCGATAGCCTACGGACGGTTTGGTCTTTCTTGGGGCTCATCGAATAGGCGTAATCCCCGGGGTTCCGCCAACGTTATGTTCTACTCCAACCCAAATTGCAGGAAATTAGCGAAATGCACTCGCTTGCAAACTAATTTGTCATTACGGGAGGTTTACCTGGAAACCGGCTAAATCTCTCGTCTACATTTTTCAGCAGCACATTCAGTTACTTAAGAACATCATAAAAGATAGTTTCAGCTGAGTTCCAAGTGACTCTTCCGCAAAACAAAATTGATTTGCAAACGAGCGCATTTGGTTAACAAACTAGTACTTTCTTAAAGGAAACTGCTTAATGTCACTTGGGCAAAATAATTTAAGAAAGCCGGACAAGCACTGGCACCGTTGTTAGATGAAGCAATTCATTTGTTCGCAATAAACGTCATCTCGGCGAAATTTAGGCTTACTGAGGACATCAAGTCCACTTTTTGTTGGCTGCGACATTCGGATATACAAAATCATAGCTTCTGCCATCCACGGCAAAATGAAAGAATTACGGTAGTATTCCAGCGAATCCGCAAAATTCTACTAGTTTCTTGCACTGCCAATAGCCACATGTGTTTACCATCCACAAAACAACAAAATGCGCAATTTGCATTTTCGTACCGAGGTTGCCTATAGTCGAATAATCAAGCCGGAAGCTATAACAGGAAATTTATTTCTAATGTCAGAGGGACCACCCTTTTTCTTCTGTTCGCGGACCACACGCGGATATGATGTTTGCTTACCTAAGAGATTGTCAAATCGGTGAATGTGCGCATGTGCATACTACACCTGCTTCAGAAAAACGAATAAAACGTCCATGATGCGTGATATCAGACCAACACTTCATGGTTCGATTCATATAATCAGATTGTTATCCGAAAATATCTCCGCCCTGTTTATGCTGAGTGATTCCATGTTGTATATTTGTGTGGTATGGAAAAAGATTTGGTTGAATCTGGTTACAGCTTTTTCTCCATTTCTACACCTAATTTGTCGCTGAGCAGAACCGCTGCCTTAAGTCATTATCCTGTATTCTTACTTGTGTGCATAATATATATTAGATGGAATGAAAGTTCAGAGGCTTCCTTCTTTAGTTGTGTTTGGTTCCGTCGAATACACAGCATCTAATACTGTGGTATTCGTCGCTCTGTACCGAACATCCCGAGTGCACGCCGAATTTCAAACAAGAATGATGAAGCAATGTTTCAAGTTCTTTCCTCTTGAAACAAACAAGCATATATGACACAGCACAGGTGATTTCGGTCGCGCAAATTTCATTTTTTTATGGCAACACAGATGACAAATTCTTGCAAGTGCTGGACGTTCGATAATATTTGAATGAGCTTAGTCCTCAAATGTTATGGGCGGGTTTCGGCAAGAAGTTCCGTGAGGATTTCCGTCTATCCTGTTCACTTCCCCTTTCTCCTTTGGGCTTCTCGGGAACTGAAAATTGAAATCAAGTCATCACAAGGCCAAACTGTACCTTGACCAAACTTCCATCTGAAACGTCGTTGCTCGAGAAGCCAGTCAACGCGTGTGACCGCGTGATGTGGATCCCATGATTGAAGGATGAGCGGCGCTACATCCTGTCTAAGTGCGAGTTAATCACACTGCTGATCAGCCACTCGTGGCCGAACGGTTAAGTGTTCAAACTACTAGCCAGGGGTTCGCGGGTTCGAGACTCTCCGGATTTTCTTGAAATGCGCACTGCTGATGATTCGCAATAAGGATGAAACAGCTGTACAGTGCTTCTCGGTTTTTCAGCATAGATTGGATGCACTTACATGACGAATTCCCCTCCAAAATAAAAACAAATATCCTCACACTACCAACCGAATTTTCGATGCCAGTTTCTTTGCCGTGTAATCATAAGATGCGTTTATCTATCGCCTTAACTGAGTGTAACCTGGTCTCAAACCTGGAGTTCAACGGCCATTCAACATGATATATCTTGAGACCTCTCAAGATTCCCAGTGAATCCTCTCGGTTGTACTTCTGCACTGTTGTCCGCACTGACGTACACCTTAGCGAATTGGACGTGATTTTTTCGTTGCGTTTAGAAGTTACTTTAATCAAGGTCTCTTATCTAGCTTATTTGTTAACCGTTAATTTCCGGTTCTTTTCTTCCGCATTGAGTTGGCTTCATAGAATATTTCTTCGTCTGACAGTAAATGCAGTCTAAACTCTTGAGTGCACATATGGGTCTGAGAGGCACTGATTGATCCACAAGCTGGCTGAAAACGTAATTGATTAACTGACTGCTTGATTTGATCTGAAAGCTTGCTTTCATTTGAGTTACGGAATACATTCTTCAACACTTGTCCCCCGAGTATTTGTTCGGTGAATGTATAAACGATTCGGATAACATTGGAGAATATTGTGGTTATGGCAGTGTGAAATCCTAGTTTGTCAGTCTAGTCAATCAAACAGACAGAATTGCATCTTGCATGAACAATATTCATTCACGGGCTCAGGTACTGTTGCGTCTACCTGGGGAAACGTCTGGAAATTACTTCTTGACTTCCCACACTTAGGAAAGTCAAGAAAAGTCGTAGAGAATCACAACACACAGAACCAAGAAGGCAGGAAATCATATGCAGAAGCGTAGTGGAAGCGATATACCACAACGGATATCACAACCAAGGGGATAAAATGGAGTGGCTAAAGGAATGGTCATGTGCCTGCCATCCGAACCACCGAAGACAACATGATGTGTCATCGGTGAAATAACAGTTCCTGAATCGGACCACAAACCTATCTAACACATTTCCAACTAAGAATCGTCAGCCTCTTGCGTCACTTACTCAGAGGACGAAGTCCCTAAGAGCTAAGTCGATACTGCCCATGTCTAGAAATGGTGAAGTGCTGATTAGACTTCAATTACATGACTTTGGTGCGTCATACGAGACCAATAAGCCGCTTTCCATATTTCATCCTTCCATTGTAGTAATCATACCAAAACGTAATCGGCCCACCGACAAACTATGATAGCTGGACACATTTAGGACGAATAATTTGTGCATTAGCGGTGCACAGGAGAAGTGCTTAACAGACAGCTCTACTTACAAGTCAACCCCCCCGCTTGTTGAAGGGCTGTCGGTTGAATTTCCTACTAAACCCCTTGTTTCTTCGATTATTTTCGGCTATTCCTATAGTGCACGACGTGAATTGTCGTTCTGTTTTGCTTCCGTCTTGTGCCCAGCTTTTTGAACCCAACGAAAATCACTCTGGACTTGTCACCACACCTATAGTTTAAATCTATCACGTGGTTTTCGCCTTCTTGTGGCTAATTAGTCTTGTGTGAACATTGGATAGGCATAATGTTTCCCACCTATCTATTCACACGAGGTCTTATTTGGAATCAGCTGTTCCCAAACCGGTGTATAGAAGCCTGCGTGGCCACACGATATGGGGTTCGTGTAATCTTACTTTGCCAGTGTATTTATACTACCACATTTGTTTGTAAGCCTCCATTGGAGCGATTTGCGCTCCAATGTGGTTCACGTAGTTGTTGGAAAGTATGGTTCCTGGACAGGGATTTCCACTCTGTTCGGCTTGCTTGCAAGTCCTATCGAAAGAATGTATGGCGTACTGACGAGGTGCGTCCATGAATCTTGAAGGATTTATACTGACTCAAATATAATTACCCTTCTCTCGGCAAACAAATATCATAAGCGAGAGATTCAGCTATACTCTAGGCGAGTCACGCGTCAAAACCAAATTCATATGCAAGTGTGTATGTTTGTCAAAACTGGGCCTTTTCAATTCTGCCGTTATGGAACCGAGGCTTCTTGTACAAACATACAAGGAAGTCGACCTATTTAACCAGTTAACCTAGGCTGTTTCATTTGAAGCCCTTCAGGATTCTACAAACATTTACCGGTTTCACGGAAACAGACGTCGAAAAACCTGCCCTAGGTCAGGATAAAAAGTGGCAAAAGACTCTAGTTTGATGAGTTAACCGTAGTTTGTGGAGCGGTAGACACGGAATCACCTGGCACTATGTGAACTGTTAAATACTAATTTCGAAAAAACTGTGCAGTCACCTCGGTCCAATCGTGACGGAATCTGTCTGGATTTGGCGAGGTAAATGATGTCGATCATCGATTCTTGTGTACAAGCGAGAACGGAAGTTGTAAAATTATCATCTGGCGAACACACAAGGAACTTCCCTTTGGTTTTTTTTAATGTGTCATCAAGTGCTCTTAAGACCGGTTTCAAAATTTATCAAACTCAGGACGTACACATTAATCGGTTGGCTCGACTTGGTGTCAAACTGCCGTAGTATAGGACAGAAATTCCACTTCTAGATAGTTTTATTTTATTAAGGGAATTATGATTATTTTCTTGAAATTATTTTAAGGTTATCCGAAATAAGGTGGCTGTTAAAGCCCTGTTTTTGTGTGCTGAGGGGGATGTAACAATCTATCGGAGAAGCGGGACCGAGGTGTAACACCTCTCTCTCACCCCAGAAGCTTTCATCTTCTGACGGAAATGTTAAAAAGCTTGAAGTTCAGCATGCTCGTGTGTCTTTGCTAGACCTGGTGGAGTTTCTTGCATTCTGAACATTGGCATACTGCTATGTAGTTGAACATTTGGTGCTAAACGAAGGTCAATTATCAGTCTTTACCAACAATAGCAAATGGATTAAGTAACTTTCAAAGTAAATCTGCGTGGCAGTCAAAGCACCTGATGAAATTTTCAGGACACCGGACTGATTCGAAAGCATGATAAAACCGACAATTGCCGGCAGGGGGTTATTTAGAATTCTACCTATCTAAACAGCCTAACGGATTCAAAAAGGGTTAAGGAAAATCCATTAGGATTCAGTTAAATCTTTCGCTCAAACCAAATCCGTCTGCAACTGAGTGTATTTCGGAAAATGCGCCCAATCTAGGTTGGAGTAGAACACAAGGGTGACGGACACTCGTGGACTGGGCCTACCTGATAAATCCCAAGAAAAACGAAATCGGTCATGGTCTTTCTGTGCCCAAATTAGGATTTCCGTCTGGAAAACTAAACAGCTGATTTCGTATTCTACCACTTTTAATGACAGACTTGCCAGATAGATATCTTTGGTGTTATGGCAGAGGGTGGTTGGCTCTGTTCAGAATATAGTCACCCTCGGAACAAATTCTTCCTGGCTGTTCGGAGCAGCAAATACGTTAACTATAAAAGAATCAACTTTGCAATCAAAACTCAGTGGGCTGCAGTACTCTTACATTTAACTTCAACGTATGTACGTGCACCATGAATCACAAAAAATATGCAGCATTTTAAGGTTTCCACAAAAATGTATGTGCCAGGCACATGTGAAACCCAAAATACACGAAATAAACAAGATTGTTGTTGATTTGCTTGATGATGATGCGTGAAGCGATGCTTTTTGTCAAAAGTAAGTCGCTGTCCAAAACTGATCACTTCTATCCTGTCGATCAAGATAGTATGCTTTGCTTAGCTTTAACACAGCGAATTTCGAGTGACAGTTTAGTCTATCCCAAACAAGTCAAAAGTACTGTCATTTGGCCTCCTCATTTCCTTACAACGAAGAGTTCACCAGTCTGACAGAATATACACTGATAAAAAAACTTGATAGGAGGTATGCAAAGACGGTGAAATACAAGTGGAAAAATTAACGTCATCAGCTGGAATTTTAGTTGAGCCGTCAGACATCTGGTCAAATAAGCAGCTGGTCTTTCCATATTTTGGAACTGTTGAATATATTTAACCACTTACAGAGAGCAGTAGGCAATAATAGGAGTGATATATTTCTGACTGTGTTTAGGAGTAACTCTGATAGCACCAATTATTCTGCTTGCATAACCTTCTTAAAACACTCGGGAGAGTGCAAAACCTTCATGTTGGTAATCAGATCTTGGAACTCGTTTAAACGTTCGTAAGCAAACTTCATATTAAGTAGGTCACTATCGCTTCCCAGAAATGACTTTGCTGAAGTTGTTCCACAATATCGCACTGAATATATCCGTTCCACAACTAAAATTCCTTACCTTACTGCTCTATAGTAACTACGCGTCATAATTTTAGGGGAGTCTTATGCATCGAAGTTAATAAACTAGCTGGCAGTATTTGGTCGGCTCCAGGCTTGGTGTTTTTGGCAAAAGCACGATACTTCCAGTGTTGTCTAGAAAGCCTACATAAGCATTTGTTTTATTACGATTAGGTATGTGGCTTAGTTTTTGGTGCTCTAAAAGCTGTTTCTGTTGGCCAGTCCTCATATTTCAAGAAAAAGTCGAAAGCACTCTTATACATACTGAAGTAAAGTCTCCCGGATAGGATTTTGGGTAAAACGTTCCACCAAAAAACTACATAATGGTCAGCCTAGGCTCTCCATGGATTCTCCTGAATAAGTAAGTATCGGATACTCTGCTTTATCCGACCAAGATGTATACGTACCAGGTGAATTGCCAAACAAAGGAGCATTCTCAGAATACGATTCTTCGGTAAACGGTTATTTAGACAAATCGGTAGCGGACTCTTTCGACTACTGATCGCGATCAGCACAGCACAAGGGCAAATATTGGTTAAGATTTTGGCATTTAAGACACTAATCATATATACAGCCACCTGAATTGTTCAATGGTTAGAGCGTGAATTTACTGACGAGAAGGTATGTGGTTCAAACCTGAACCCCCCTGTCTAGGCTTGGACAACCTGGCAGTATCCCAGCCTTCGTAATTCCTTCTGGTGGCATGGCAGTTAGGCACCGAAAAGAGCGTGAATTTACTGACGAGAAGGTATGTGGTTCAAACCTGAACCCCCCTGTCTAGGCTTGGACAACCTGGCAGGTATCCCAGCTTCGTAATTCCTTCTGGTGGCATGGCAGTTAGGCACCGAAATGGTACTACCGCTGGTACCTAATTAGCCCCGTTTCAAATATTGTCTGAAAATTGTATCCCTTACGTCATTCATTATTTCACATGCTATCGTAATAATTGCTACATCCGTAGGACTGGTCAGTGCATTTTTGGCGGATTTCTGAAAATTTGTCCAGAAAGTCAGAGAGGCATATTAAAAACCATTCAATTTTTGCGGATAGTGTCGATAAATTAGAAGTCATTGGTATCACGCCACCATGCCGTAACTGACCATAAATTCAGCATGGATGGTGCTTATACCGTAGTTTCATGCGGCCGGAAGCAAATCTGTTCAAAACAGAAGAGCAAAAACAGTGTTTTTAATACTCTACTGTCAAAATCACCTAAATACCCCCGAGCACTTCTAGGGTTACTTTGTGACACAGTGTTATAGTTTTCGCTCTACTTTTCGCCCTGCGAAGTTGAAACAAACTACCTCTTTGGTTGACAGGACTAACGTTTTACGTATCAAAATCTAAGTTTTCTAACCGTTCTCGTTCGTGTTTTCCGCTGACTCATTCCACTGAGCAGACGGAATAATCCGAGCTGCAGCGTCAGTCAGTTTGTTGGTTGCATGTCGCCACCTGCGAACCGCTTTGAATTCTTGCCGCAATCCATTCGAACAATCAGTGCTCACTCCTTCGGACTCGGCTGGTTTGCCGACATCAGATGAAAGAGTGGTAAAAATGATGGAAGTTTTATGTGAGTTGCAACTCTCCCTTTAGCAGAGACGCCCAGCTACGCTTGTGGAGCACAATAAAGGGTGGGCTTTCGAAAATGCCCGAGAAACGACTTATTCCAGCCTCCCTTTGTAAGGTTTACCATGCACATGCGCGACTCTGTAAAACTGAAAAAAAAGAACTTTGAGAAGATTCGGAAAGACCAAATATTACAAAAATCTGAAATTTTTAGCGATAAGTACACATTTACAATTTTTTTGGCATTCATCATAGGCTCAGGTGATTTTTACTGAACCCCAGGTCTACAGTATCCTTCAATTAAGTGTGCGACAAAAACACTTTATATTTCCATTTCAAAGACGCTCAAGGTTTTGAATTACTTTCCTCCACAACTGTATGATTCTAAGCGTCTCCTTTGGCCATTTGGGTCAGATTTGAAAAAAGCTTGCAGTGGGCAACAAATGACAGAGAATAAATGGATTTGGATCCAGTCTCTCTGATTTCGGCTCTCGAGTCTCACAAGGGGTATAGCACTCATTGGTGAAAAACTATTTAACACCGGCTCATTCCAATCATAACTATCACCGTGGGGAACAGGAACATGTTAGTTGATGTTCCATCAACTTTTGACGGTTAAATTTGTTTGAAAGCTCAACAAGCTTACATTTCTTCAGAACTGTCGTTTTGTTCTTACTATATAAACTGGTTGGACAACGGACGTGGCACACGCACTTCGTGCAGGACCTAGTTGAGATGGCTGATAAATGCACACACTTTTTATTCCTGATCCAGCGTAAACAATGATCCTTGTCAGAAAATATTCAGAATCTGTGGTCTGCTAAATCATCTATTTTTAGCAACGCGAGTTTCTAAATGTTAACTGTTTTCGCTAGGAGTGATATATATGTATAATATCGGCGTTTTCTACTTCATTCAGTTAGGGAAGTGAAACATGTGGGCTGTATAAAAAAGAGAGCAAAACAGTTCTGCTTTTGTACCCTAGTTTGTCGTTCTCCGCGTATTTACTGCCCTCTTTGCAGGGGTATTTGCTAATAGGCCGACTAATCTGGGTAAGTTGACTTGATCAGAAAGCGCTTTATTCATCGCCCGTGTCACGGAATTCCTGTTTATGCATCTTTCATTATGGTCCATGGATTGTTCCACAGGTGGTTTATTTTAAAATTTACTTGATTACTTGGTCCGTTGTCTGGTCCACTGTCCGCCGGTGGTTGGTCAGACGTTCAGTTTGTCAACTGTCATCCGACAATCCTGATGGATTTGCACAATTTTTCGCGTTTTCCTTACTCGGTTTATTCTATGATTAATGAATAAACCCCAAAAGTGAAATCTTTCAGAATGTTGTGATGTACATTGAGTTTTTAGAGGTTACTTTAGATTCCGGTGTTTGAGATTCCATAGTTTCCAAAAACTATATATAGCTGTTGGCAGAAGTCAATTTCAGGAAAGCCAATCTTGTTTTTATTCGGCTTGGAATAAATTCCTGGACTTCCGCGGTAGGTTTTGACCGCACGCCAGCTCGAGTTTTGTTTTAGTTGGAATCCGTTTCTAGTAACGGTTTTCAAAGACAAAACTTGTTGGTCAGTTTGGTAATCAAGATAGACTGGTTAGGAGGGGACATACGTAAATTTCCTCCAATGTATTTGATTTATGCCTGCATTCTGTTAGGTTCCCGATTGTTTTGGGCTGGGGTTTGTAACACTGGTGCAAGGGAGTGACGCAGATATGCCTGAATATCCTTACGTCCGTTTTCCTGAGGATCCACGTTTCAACGCTTCTGCTGCGAGCGAAATCTGGACTAAAAACCACCGGTCTCAAAGATCTTAGCAGATTTTCAACCAAAGCTTTGTTGCCCATCTGGTGTGCCACGCCCAGTGAGACACATGGAAATCAAACCATGACTTGACCGCGGTTTCCAGATTGTTTTAATGAGTTTTACAATGCCTACTTTATTTAAGCTTCCTTTGCAGCAGGTACCAGTAGACAACCCCACTTTGTGCATATGTTAGGATTATGCAAAGAACGCCCGATCTGTACAGTAGACGAGTGGTAATTCCAACTAAAATTAAAATTATGTTGCTTTGTTTGGAGTTGTTCTGAATACTCACATGGAACGCAAATGGCTAATTCTATTCGAAAAAAGGGTTATTCACCTCAGGATCTTTAGTTTTTAATAAGCTACCACCTAAACAGGGACTCAGCGTGAACCAGCGCGTGAGTACAAGTTGAGCCTGCGATCCCCATTATTGCTGATTAGTGTGGTATTGTACACGTGTATAAACAGGAATAACCAACATGAATCTGATATAGGAATTGAAGCCCCGTATGGTTGTAAAGTGGATCACTAACTTCCTAATGCAAACACCGTAAGCAATGGGTTCAGAAGAGACAATTTAGGTAGTATCCGGCTAACAAAGAATAAAGGCAGTAAATTGGTCATGTTTCAAGTCCCAAATCTGACCACCATGGTTTCGTTGCTGTCGACTCTATCTTTGAACGACAATTTCATTCGGTTAGGTAGTCGTGGTTAGGTGCGTCGTTAGATTGACTTCCTTGCTATTTTAAGGTGGATGTTCGAGGCTTACTGAGTCAGCTTTTCAAACATCCACTTTTTGTGAGAATGTAGAATGGATCTTGTCACCGCGGATACGATGCTCTAGGCCAGCAGTAAAGTCGCTTGCACGACCAACATGTGACCCCACTACCATAACCTCCAGCCTGTAACCAAGATGGATTGACGTTATCCTGCAGTAAGGTTATATGCTCTCTTCACAAAATTACTTTTTATGAGAGGTGTATTTATGTAAACGCTAGTTGTGAAAAAACAGTATAAACATGTGGTGAGGACTCAATGTATTGCTGCATCAGAGAAGAAGCTGAGAAAAATCGGGTATGACAAACACTCGGTTTCCACAGACAATGTTCAGACAGGACTTACTAGCAAACTTTTTATTAAGGACCAGGAATATATGGTAATTCTTTGCCAGGTAGGTCGAGCAAGCATTCTTATTATGCCCGTGATATGTTTATGATAAATTTTTTTAAGGAAGTGCAAATATTTCCTCCACTTATTAGATCATTACCTCATGAAGAAACGACAGGAAAAGTCCAGAAAATGTCAACAGAGAGCGGTACACTACAAAAGGTTGACCCAAAATAGTCCGTTAGATGGCTTAAACAGTTTGTGTTTTAGTTCGCCATTTGCAAGTCTTTTAAGTTTTGCGGGAAAACTGGGCCAGGAAAAAGGCCCATTACAAAATATCTTTGGAATGTCAAGCTTCTATATAAATTTTCATGGAGTGTTCTCAGGAGATAACTTATCTGAGAAGGAATACAATCAGAAAATGAATGCTCTATTTTGTGTATTTATGTTAAACCATCCATTTCGTTCAAGATTGTTTACCACTCAGAAGCAAGTTACAAACCACACTAATATGTAGTCCATTGTCACTCCGGATTTCGAGCAGAATTCGGTGACATACATTGTGGGAGGAATTATTGGTTCCTTTTTTTGGAGACCCTCACTAGTTACCATCTCCTTATTATATCCAAATACTTTGAGCCGTTTTGCAGCGATAAGCACCATTCCGTGTTTTTCATTACATTTTACGTCAGTTCCGCGAAATGAAAGAAGTTTTGAAGTAAACTTTTTCACAGTTGGTCAGCTTTAGTATGCCCATCACAAAGAGGGCCCTCCCACCAACGACAGTTGTCTATAGTTTGTTTACTCGCTGAAAATTTTTAAATGTGCTCACCGCGTTCTTACTGCGTTCGATGCTACACAGGGTTTGAAAATCCAAGGTATTATCTGACTACAAAACATCTGCAAAACATCCCTATCCTTGACAGCTGAAGCGTCTTAAGCCTATAATTATTGCTCAAACTTTATGGCCACGGGGGATTTGAACGCTGCAGATAGCAGAATAATAATAATAAGGTCAACCAGCGTACCGAAGAATTCGTCTTTATGGGCAAAGTGCACCCATTCTTCCCAAGAATCCCTCCAGGTTTTTTAAACGGCTTTTAGAGCTAATGGATGGGTGCATCTACCCATAGAGTAAACAAAACAACTCCCTCACACCTTTAGAAAAAAGCCTTCAACCAGCAATTCCCATCTGTCACTCCGTCAGTTTACTCATGCATTATTCTGATTGTGTATGAACAATGTGGTCTTTATAGGTGATGTCCTCATCGCATCAGACGCGCTCTTGTCCCGACTTGACAGAAAAGAAAATACCTGGCAGAATGCAAGTGGTGACTAGTTCTCTCACGGCACTCAGTGCTTCTTGTCTGAAAGGCGTATCTTGAAGCATTCGTATCTTCAGTTAAGCGGGAAGCCAAACTACCCTCAGTCTGCAGCATGCTTACCAATAAGCTTGCTCCTTCCTTTCCTCTGTCAATGCGTTCTGTAAAAAAAACGCTTATTTTAGTGGATTCACCAATATTGCAAACCGTGCAAGGTTTAGTAACTTTCAAATCGTTCATTTTGGCAATAACGGTGCACTTGAACAAAACGAGGTAATCGAATAACAGGATGGACCGGCCAATCGGAGCTTTTAGCAGCTCCACGTTGAAATCGCAGTTCACAATAACCTTGATTTTCCGAAGCCTGAGTCTCAGTTCGGAGTCATTTCGGTAAAACTACGGTATCACGAAACAATCTCATGTTCCAGGCAGCTTATAGCTTCGGTTCCTTGGAAGTTTTGTTCAAGTTAGCAGGGGGGAAATAGTTTTCCGGGCCGATCTGGTGAAGCCGAAAGCTCAAGCATAAAATTAGCATGCCCTTTACAGTCCCGAATTCCTCTGGGTTTAGCCTGTCATATCCGATAAAGTGTTGCTCACCTAATGCTTTCAAGCTCCATACCAACCTAATACTGGCATTTATTCATACACATCTCTGTGTACTGATTACCACAGATTTACTTTGTCATTCCCTTCACCATTTCGCAACCGGTGTTGTTTTCGTATCCTTTCCAAATGATTATTCTCGGAGTTTTGGCAGCACTGACTGGTTTCCATGTACGGCGTAGTGGACGATTGAATTCTAAACGTAAGGTGGACTTATGCATATGTAAAGAGGCCTGTTGCCGAGTTTCATCTGTTTTCACCGATAATACTAACATCGTATAGTTGATGTTCAAATGAAACAAGCTGCTTCGAGGGCCGTATGCGTGATATACATGTATGAGAAAACTTAATAGATGACATACTTAATCTGCACCGCTAGTACCGCCGAATTACAAACGGATCACCATTACAATAAGCAAATTTGTTGCACCAGCAATAGATTGTGATCATCCGGACTGGTTACACTGCTAACATTACCGGGTCGTTTTGTTGGGTTATTCTAGTGGGACGCACGAGTTGCACCAACTAGAACTGAAAAGTGTCAAAAACCTGTGCAAACTAAACAGACCATTATTAGCCATTCGCAAGGATCTCATTCCAACAGTTTGGGTCGGGTTAGATGATCGATTGTGCCATTCGGAAGGCTTCGTTGTTTGCACTCATTAAACAATCGTCTTTCTTGTAAGAAATTCAGATCAATATTTTGGTGGTACGTTGGCAGCGGCCTCAGATGATATGAAGAAGAACACCATTGCTGACATTGCCAAGATCGTTTTGCTTCATGTAAAATTGCATACACCCGGCGGTAATAAACTTTGTATTCCCACGCAATAATGAATTTCATAGTTTGCGACAACACTATCATTAAAGGAGTTCCAGGAGTGCAGGAGTCGCAGACTTTACAATGGATATCTTTTGCACATGGATTCCAACCCTAGCCAAGCCAGGCTAACCTATTCACCAAATAATTCAACTAAACTATTTAACTCTATATCCGTGAGAAACATCGCTAACGTATGGCCAAAACCCTCGTCAGTATTGCGAGGCTATGCACTGTTTCCATGGGCATAGCGCCAAAATCGTACCGCATGGTGTTTTGGAGATTTTATCTTCCGTGTGCGGCAAATATAACACGAGGTGGTTTGTTGTGCTGTGTGTTTGTTGGCAGTCAGTCACTACGGTAATGAGGTTTCTGTCACTGACATTTTGGAGACACATGGCGCGTAGCCGTATGTTATCTCCAGTGTCTACAGACATTTTGTGGCTAGTGTGGCATGCGGGAGCAAGACTGATCCCGTAGTTGGCGTCTGGAGTGTTTGTTGTCGTGGACATTGAATATGACAAAACAGTAGCCTAAGAATCTTCTACAACATAAATTAGGGTCAAACCAATTAAACTTCGTTGTCTCGTTTTTAATCAGCAAGTGAGGTTTTTTAACGGGCCTGTGCGTCATACTTTAGCTGCCCTGAACCCTGTCAATAAGTTTTTGCTAAAAACAAAAGAGTATCGAAGTGTATTTTTTATTGAAATATGTGGTGGCAAGTGAAATACTGACGTTCTCAAAAGCCTCAGTATGTAAAAATTGAGCTCGGTAGGAGTTTGGAAACTTATGAATATCATGAGAGTTGAAAGTGAAAGTGGACCGCACAGAAGTTCTAAGGACCTAATGAGCAGCACTGAAACAACAACACTCTGTTACCCCCCATCAGCAGTTATAAAATATTGATTTTTACCAGATAAACGCTGTGCTAAATTGTTGCAAACTATTGCAAAACAAGGTTACTTTGCAGGTTTTCCAACAGAAAAAAGGACTGTAGTATACCAGTTAGCGAAAAAGACTGGTATGCCTCTATGCGATAAAATGTCTCTAGTTGGACTCACAGTCATATGTTTTTAATAAGCTTCCGTCTAGTTTCAAGTTAGTTTAAAACTAATATTTCTGAGTGAAGCTTCTACGTGACTTTGAATGTTACAACGTTAGGCATCAACTAGATTACCGCAGAGTAACATATAGCTACCTGTGTGAACGACCGATACCACTTAAATTATGCGCATATATGCTGTTTGGTGCAAGTAACAGTTATTCTGTTCTGTAGTTTAAGAACTGGCCAATCAACATGAGGTCAACTGAGTTTGTTACAGAAATACTCTATCCAGTGGGCAACTCCTTCAGCTAGTCCGAACAAATTACTTTCCAAGCAGTTTTGTGATGGGAACCTTCATCTGGATGTCATACAGACTGCCAACAACACTGTCGGCAAGACTTCTCTACATCCGAGATAATGCCACAAAATCCTCCTGATTTCGCTCCAATGGCTGTTACGCATGGATGCAATTCCGCATAAAATATTCAACTGCTCATTTGTGGAAATATTTTCCGACCACATTCGCTACAAGCTTGTACTATTTCCGCGTTATTTTAACTCGTCCACATACTGCTGGTACAATCGGCATTTCGCAACCAAAAGCATAGGCTTAGCTGAAAACTATCTCCCTAGCTTAATTTGTAGAAATGAATGCCGTACCTGTCGATGCGGAACTTCATCGATATAAAAAATACACGAATGGTTAAGAGGAAGTTAAAACATATCTGTTGCGATTAGGAGATCATGTATTAGTCTAATCTCAGCCGGCCTTGGATGCTATTGGAACCAGGAAAGATAAGCACGCTGTTAGTCTCGCAAGCCACGTGGGCGTCAGTAACTTTGTGCAGTAGCTTTGCATAAAATCCCCCATGAGGAAACTATTTTAGTCGTGCCGATTGCGAAATCCAAGCAAAAGCTAAGCCACAGAGGGATGTGGTGACCCGAACAAGTAGCAAACTCTCGTGATTTTTTTCGGACAAAAGAATGGAAGTAGATGGGGTACGTCGAACGAACGTAATGATTTTTCTGTTTGTCTCACATCTTTGAACGGACGATCAGACCACCATACCCTACATGTTGAACCCCAGATCATCGATAGATATAGCCTGGTGATGCTAACTGTGCTTTATACTTTTGAGCAACATGTACGGGCAACTTGTTGCATCAAGGAGAGAAGCCAAGTTCAGCCAACTGCGCTTACTGACTTAGCAATAACTGAAACATGCTAAGGCTTTCACTCACCTCCCAAGACAGCCGTAGCAGGGTTTCATTTGTCTCAGTACTTTCTGAATTTCATGGATGCTCGAAATTTATCTCCAGCATGTTCCGTATCCTAAGTATTTTGGTGCTCCTCTTTCAGCCTTAAAATCGGATAAGTTAGGTAATGAAACAGTTATACGTTGACGCATGCACCTTCCCTATAGTTATGTAGCTTTATTCAATGGAAACCATGGTCAATAGCTTAGTAGGGCAGAATAGAAGTCCCCTATTTAACAGACAGAATTGGAACGGAATTAAAATAATTTCTCCTTAGAAAACACCACAGACAACAACTCAGTTTCGGTCTCTCATCAAATTTCACCTACTCGACTTGTACTCCGTCGTGTTTAATTAATAATCCGCTTGACGGTTTGACACTACAAATGCCCAAGTGGACAAGTTAATTAGGCTATCACCGCTGCCCCCGACAACCAATAACAAGTAGATAAAGCAAAAAATTTGGGAGTATACGTGGGCTATTGTGCCATTGAACGATACTTGAAAAGGATAAACTCGTGATTTTTTTTACACCGAATTACGGTAATGTATTGTGGCTGCTGGATCCCTAAGTTAAAGTTATTAGCTGTGGAAACTGCTCTTCTGTTGCCCGGGGCAATAATGTTTCAAGTATTTCTGCTGGAGAAACTAGTATCTACATGGCGTGATACAATCCTTTAAAACCGTTCACAGACTGGAGCATTTTCAAACTGATATTCTGTATTGCATATAGGTTTGTTTTTACAAAACTAAGACTTGCAAGAGAGTAACGACAAATTTTTTCTGCGCTTTGAAAACTACACATTTTTTTCAATGTATATCCATGGTAAAACTAGAACGCCGGAGACCCAAATATTCGACACATTTCACTATATGGCCTAAATGTGAAACCTGTCAGTGTCTTAGCTTAAGCCTTTTTGCAAGTTCATGAGAACGCTCCACAAAAAATGAGCCAGTCCTGTGATAAAAACTCATAAACAACAGCATGTCTCTTGAACAGAAGCGTTATGGCTAAATCCGAATAGAGCATTATTGTGAGAATGGAAGACACTATCGATGATAATTTATTCAAACTTGTCGATAGATTGGTAAGGATCCACGGCAACACTTTACGATGTTTTTCTGCCAGCATTTGGTCTCAAGCATTTGAGATTGGAAGCACCCCGTTGAAGTAAATTTTTTACCTAATAATGAAAGATAAACAATCAACTCTTTAATCCCGCTGACCACAAACCCAAGTCAGTCTAATCCAAGCGCTTAGGTAAGAATCCGTTTCTCTCCTATGGAACACCACACCACTCTACTTGTTTACACAGAACTGAATTATGCTCAGATTGTTGTTGCTGCTACCTTGCGAAACAGGTAGCTAATTGAAACATCGAGTCCAGGTCCCTGAACAACTTGACAGGTGTGCAATTGCAAAATTTGTTGTTGACTGATGCCTACCCAGGTATCCACCTCATTGTCATTCAAAAACAAGAATGCATGGTAGTCAATGTTAATTTCTGGTTCTTCTTGTTCCCCTTTTTCTGTTGCAGGAAATCCGCTCACTGTGTCAGTGGTTTGCGCGCATGTGTATCTGTGTTTACGGTGAGCAGTTCTCACGGACTCAGCATTATAGTTCGCCGTGCAAACTCACTCGTCAATTCTGATGGATAAACACTATGTGCTTTCCCTTTTTACGATGCATGTTTTCATCCTTCTTTGACTGGATTTTAACCGCTTTTTACGGTTAATAACGTAAGGTGTGATCTTGAGGGTTCCGCGCAATAAGGTAGCTTGTTCAAATAGTCTATTATTCTCAAAAAAAAAACAGAAAATGTTGCTTCCAAAGTAGTCAGTCTGAAGCAGCTGTCCAGTCCCGCCGTTTCGAAGAGAATTCGCATAATTTCAAAGAAGTGGCAACGAAGGTTGGTCACTGACAACGCAAAGCAGAGTTCTTGAGAAGAAAAGAGTATTTTTCTTTTAACATGTAATCTCGAAACCCAGTTGCGAAGTTCGCGTTTATGAGTTTGCATATGACTCAGCTAGTACGATGACAACGAATGTGAGTGAATAACAGCCATTTAACTAGCCTAAGCATTGAGTTCAACAAATATTGCACCATTTGCATAAAAATATGCCGCTTGTAGGTGAGCTACAACAGAAAGAACCTAGCCTGATACTGCATGCTGACACTTAGCAGTAAATCCGAATAAAAACCTGATCCTTGTTCTNGTTCCGCGCAATAAGGTAGCTTGTTCAAATAGTCTATTATTCAAAAAAAAAACAGAAAATGTTGCTTCCAAAGTAGTCAGTCTGAAGCAACTGTCCAGTCCCGCCGTTTCGAAGAGAATTCGCATAATTTCAAAGAAGTGGCAACGAAGGTTGGTCACTGACAACGCAAAGCAGAGTTCTTGAGAAGAAAAGAGTATTTTTCTTTTAACATGTAATCTCGAAACCCAGTTGCGAAGTTCGCGTTTATGAGTTTGCATATGACTCAGCTAGTACGATGACAACGAATGTGAGTGAATAACAGCCATTTAACTAGCCTAAGCATTGAGTTCAACAAATATTGCACCATTTGCATAAAAATATGCCGCTTGTAGGTGAGCTACAACAGAAAGAACCTAGCCTGATACTGCATGCTGACACTTAGCAGTAAATCCGAATAAAAACCTGATCCTTGTTCTGTTGGTCTTTTTCAGGAATTCAGCAGGGAGATTGATTCAATTCTAATTTCCCCAAGACTGAACTAGTTGCACAAAATTTATGCGCACTTGGTCACTCGGAAACGATTGATAACATAAACCCATAACTGGGGCACCTTGTGATGTGGTTAGCACCTTTGATTTTGATGACCTTTAAGGGGACTGATTATGTCCAAAACTTATCAAATTGCAATGATGGCCGGTCTGAAATCGGATTTAAAACAGATTTAAACGCGTTAAAACTTACTGGCACATCCAGTAGTGTGGTTCTACGCAAGGCCGTGATTTTTTAAAATGGGGCGTACTCAGAGCCGAGTGTTGAGAAGCCAGATCAGGTAATCTAACAAAAGCTATGCTAACCCAAAAGTACGTGTCATGATAGAGCTGTCTTACTTCCAGTAGGGTTAGGCCCTTAAAACTGTCTTCTAGAGAAATCCGCCTGTAAACACTGTCCCAGTTGGCTAATATCAGTGGATCATATCAGTTTGACTAAGGTGCTAAGCAAAAATGTCTTGAGGCGACCGCGCAATCCGTTCAGCTGAAATCATTCGGTACTTATCAAGGAAGCATTGCGTTGGAAGCATGCGTCTTAACTGCAGGATTCGGCATACCATTTATTGTATAAATGCGTTAGCAGGTTTAAGATGTGTTCCAGGGGTGCTGAATGTTTGTTACAGGGCTGTCTCACCCCAACCCTGGTGAGACTGTGTAGACTCATTATGCGCTCATATGGTTGACCTTATCAGGATTCGTCCACAGCCCCATTCTTTGGAAATTGACCAGAGTTTGAGGAGATTTCGTAATCAGTTCAGTTTCCATTCTGTCAGTGAGGTCAGCCTACGCTGAGAATCCGAGGATCATTGTATAGCTGGAATCACTAGTGGTGCACACCTCAAGGTATTCAGAGTTTCGAACAAATGGCCTTTCGGCCGGTGGTTGAAAACTTGATCGTTCGGTGACCAGCGGCTAAAAACTAGTGCTATGTCAGGGAGCCAGTCAGTACGCAAATATGTGATGTGCTATGGTTGAGGAAAGAGAACTAGTATTCTGCTCAAGTGACAGCTGTTCAGCCTCTCGTACCAAAACGTTTGAGTTTTCAGCCACTAGCTGGAATGTCGCAGGTTTGAAAACTGTCTCGAATTTTGTGACGCACGGATAAGGCTGTCCAATATGGATGAAACAGCTGTTCCCTACTTTTTTGTCTTCTTAGCACATGCTTCATTGACGAGAAATAGTAAATGAATTCTTTTAGAAATCTTCAAAATTGCTTTTCTATTTGCTGAAAATAGCATTGTTAGAATCCCAGATTATTTTTAGTTTTGTTAAACAGCTCCATATTTCTCGACGTGTTTGGAATGGGCCATCAACTGAAGGTATAATAGTACCAGATTGCATAGGAGGAGGCGGACTTTTCATATTGGCCTGTCCTACACGTCATTTGTTAATAAACGTTTCTGGTGTAAGCAGGCACTGTCTGTTGTTTTCCTAAACACCCTCCTAATACTTAGCAGGACCGACTCTTATATGTTGTTTCCCTTCCATCAAATCTTGGTGTCCCTAATGTGAAGTGTCAGTGGCTTGTAATACTATCTAGCACTTAATCGTGGTGTCAACATTAGGTGACTAATAACCAAACACCTTAAGTAATCTATTGTTTTCATCTACTCAGAAGAAATGATGATGCATCCACACCCGTCATCACTTTTGGGTTTTTTGGTTAGGATGTAAAGTGTTCCTTATGCTAAGGTTTTTACACTAAAAACATTAGAATGTTTCTCCTTAAAATACGGCTTACTTTTAATCTTTTGTTGTCTAGACAAAAAAACTTGTCCACAACAATGTTTAGAAAAACAAGGCACATAATATGCGCCTACTTTAGTCAAATTATACCCCATCCAAATCGGCCCAAAAGAATACCGAATTTAACACCGCGAAGATCTTTGAGTCGTGCATAAAACATCAATATCCTGGAAAACTTTCAGAAAATCAGTCAAAGAGCTGAATGTCATACACGGTTCACTAAGTGAGTTACTTGATCGTGGCTACTGGACGCACAAAACATTTGCTAACGGAGCAGTAAAAACTGCGGAAATTGGGTATATTTATCAAGGAGCTGTGAGAACAAACTGAGCAGCGGGTAAAAACCAAGTGCCCACATTTCATTTTCCTGCACAATAAAATAGGCTGCTGTTCATCTTCTGTTGGTTATTCCACCCACATGTCTTCATTTTATAAGCTCATTGTCGGTATCAAGAGACGCTTGGGTTGGGGAACAACAAGTCGGCCGTAAAAGGTGACGAAATACGCAATACGGTACGGTGACGTATGCGGATCTACGACTAAAGGCGGTTACGAAGGAAATTATAGCGGAATGATAGCTGGAAGATAGCGGAATAAAGGACGGAAAAATTACCGGACCTTGAGATGGTACCGTACCCAAGTAATTAACTTTGATTACAAGCTGATGGCTAAATTCTTCTATAGTGTCGTGAGCATCACAAGAAAAAACTTCAGATTGTCCAACTAGGCGGCTATGGATCTACTAGGTTATTCCAATTGAAAGCTCACGAGTTTCTTTCATTAACCACCCGGTTTTCAGACGCTCCGTCTGTACAAAAGCAGTATAAATGAATAATGAAGCCTCCGTGACTTTACAGGTTGGTGGAGACATTGAGAGCATGTGGTGGTAAATATTTGGATAGACTAAACTACGTTGGTTGGGAACTGAAAGAAATATCGGGCTTTTGTCGTAAATTAATGAAACGAGGGGTTTTTAAGCAAATTTTGAATTTGCTTAGGAGAAGTCTTTCAGTTGTGAAGCGTGAACTCAAAATGTAGTCAGCTAAATCGAAAAGGCAGCGTGATTGAACGGATTCACAGCGCTTTAAGCAACTCAGAAGCTCTTACTCTATGGTGAACAAACAAACGCCAACGTGGTGAACATGTGTAAGCAGAAATGCAGGTTCTCAAAAGAAATAGGTCATATCTAGGCTAAGACGGAAGTCGCATGTAGGCATTTGCAGAGGGAGCACGAATAAGCGCTTTGACTAGAACAAAACAGAGATTATTTAAAAGTACTGATAACAAGACGAGGGTTGATAAGAAGTCGATTAAGTGATCGAGCGGAAAAAATGTTTCAATTTTTATCCAGTTACATATCATCGGTGTATGAAGAGAGAAACAAAAGAGCCAAGCCAGCAAACTTACGATGAAGCACCAAAGGCTGATATACAAATGACGATGGAACCTCTTCGGGGGGAGGTGTGTAACCTACCTCGCTAAGGAAAACCCTTAATTGAGAATGTAGGAAACTGACCCTCAGATTTGCAAAAGGTACCAACTTGAACCAGGGTCACGTCGATGACAGAAATGCTGTTGAAACCAAGCTGCAATGGGATATGCGGAGGATCCTGTTACCCTAGAAAAATTGGCAAATGCAGCTAAATATTGGTCATTTCAGGATAAGCTGTGGAACAGTTCATTAGGTGCTTCGGTTATTCTATCTGTTAATCTTCTATCACTCGTCATCCCAGCTGTTGCGGTTGATGCAGTGGCTTCAGGAATCCAAAGCACTAAAGAAAGTTTACAACAATCTTTGGGCCCCCTATTTTTTTCTTTCGGGGTGTTTTGTTCATGAAGAGCGTTTCTAGAATTCTGTTCCACAAACGCCGCTTTTGTTTCTGGAAGAATTATAATTCCGTCGGTTGTTTCAGATCCTAATTTTTACACCATCTGAATGGCGCGTGGTTAAGGCATTTCTTTACCAAAGTTACCTAGTCAACTGGATAGACAAAAACCTAAAGAGGCTAACATAGAAACAAAAAGTATGGTACTATCTACTGTCTCAGTGAATGAAAAAAACCGATCCCATATGGTCAGTAATGCATCAATTCGTATTCGTTTGTTCGAAACTCAGAATCCATAATGAATAGTACTCTTCTTCAGTAAAGCTCAATGTAACTTACGGTTTAATTAAGCAACATCTGGAGCACCCACTTCACTATACCAGACGCCTTCGGCTTATCGCCTCCGCTTTTGCCGTAGGAGACCCACCTTTACCTAGGCTAAAATCTCTGCAAAACACACGAAAGGTGCAATCAAACCAAAACAAGATGAGAGGTACTGATCAACAGAAAACCCATCCAATTTTGAGTGAGTTGCGTTTGGGTGAATTATCTAGGAGGTGGTCCGGGGGAACTGGAATTCGAACTGTCAAGAGTCCCGAAAAATGGGAGCTCAACAATGTATGGCAAAACTTCAGAAGCTGCTGTTCTCGGGAAGAGGTCCAGAAATTCGCAAAGCATGAAGCAAAGTGGGACAACGTCACTGTACTTCTGATCAAGAATGACTACGAAATGGGTTGTTATCCAATAGAAAAGATTGCAGTACGCGCCAGATTTCAGGAGATCAAGGGCGACTCAAAAAGTGGTTACAACTTGACTTATATTCACATACATCCTTGTACGATGAATCGAGTAGGTGTTCAGTGTGTTATCTTCGACAAATCGCAGATAGAACCATCACGCATGCTACGATAGCTATTTAACTAAAGGTGTTTGGAGGATTTTGCTGCGATCAGTTTGGGACAGCACTACCGGTTTATCAATCGAACATTGGAGGAACATTCGGGTTTATTTGGTCTTTCGGCAAGCTGCAACAGTTTATATAAACACAAGGCGAAAACTCTCTTAGGTTTGGTTTGATGACGGCGTTCACCAGCTTAGTTGTAAATTTCAGCTTTGTTTTTCCGGAACTTCTACTAAAAGGGTGCATGTAACGCCGTTTGTTCCGTTTCATTTAGCAGTGCTTTTGAGGATGACTGCATTTAGACGCTGGGTTGCGGTTCCGAGTTCAGGATGACCGAAAAGTCACAAGGCGTCGCAGAATTAACGCACCACTTATTTGTTGACGGCATAGTAAAGATTTTGTATTTAAGCACGTGAAATGTTTTGGAATGTGTTCAATATCTTTTGAACGGCAAGCTGGTCTCAGCTACCGACATGTGTGACCACATCTGAAGACGAGTGACAGATGATACAGGCGGGAAAGATCGGTTTGTCACAACTGACTTACTTTGAAGTTGCCCGTTCAAGTGAAATATATCATCCATTACTACACAACAAAGTTATTGCATTCTATGTTTTTGAAAAGGGTCAGACCCACAGTAATGAATTTGTGGTGATATTTCAAAGGGCAGTTGGCAGAAAAAGGTTCAGAGAATGGCTCAAAGAACATCCAGACTGTTGTTTGATGGTTGTTCTCAATTCAACTATCACAAAAGACTCTTTATCTGAACCTTCAACTGAATGTTTTTCCACTTTCGGGTAGTTTTTTAAAGGTTTACATACTTCAGATCTCAAGAAAGGAAGAAGTTGACTGTTCACAAGATAACAAAAATGCAAATAATCTCGAAATTACTTTTGAGGCAGTGTGTGAGTGTGTGATGTTGCACGACGTTATCATCGGGAAAGTACAAACTGCTTTTGAAACCAAACATTCTGGTTAAGCGACGCTATGAGGAGAAAGTGAATACTAATATGGACCGGACTGTTTTATTGAAGCCTCTGAGATTACAGCTTGTTATGCGTTGGTTAAGATTATCCACAAGTAGACTTTGTTCCTCTTGTCAATTTTGTACCATACATTGAACAAACAGAAGTTTACGTACGATAGGTGAACACTCATTCGCTATAAGACTGTACAAAGACGAATGCCACTGGATGAGGAAACTGCGCTTATTTTTTAGCAAGTAACTTACTATGGGAGCGCAATACAGGTAAATAATCTCAGTGTGATTTGTTATTCATATACCTACACACAAGGCAGTGGTGAAAAACGGAAGACAGATGGCTACATCAGATGAACATCTTATGACTCGGCAGTCTGAATCTCCTCAACCGAAAGCATACATCAGGTGGGTGTTTTGTCAGCGGAAAGCATTGGATCTGTGCCACAGGAAAGAAAATTAGACGCGCCTAGTGTACCTTTAAAGAGTGCGACAGGTTACAAAGACATTCATCCGTTGAAATGCAAACGTTACCAGGTAAGACGAAAATAAAAACATGACGAAGAAGTGAAATATGTAAAGTTCCTTGTGCGTCCTAACTGCGGATGCTTGCGGCAGGAGTGTGGTACCAGCCGTAGTTCTGGCTTCATTGTCACATACCCACACAGCAGAGGACCGCTTTGATCTAACATGACATTTTTATATGCACTAAACTGCATTCCTGCTCTGTAAACATTTTTGACATTTTTACTTACATCGCCCCAAACACAGTTCTACATTTTTCTATTTTATATATGTCATCTTGACAAAAACACGCTCTCCCATAGGCCACTTTGTTAAAACGTGTAGCGAAAAAATAACCATAGTGTATACACAGAATTTATAGGATGAAACAGTCCGTCCCATTAAATTAGATAACACTACAAATACACTCACTTGCATATTATTCTGGTTTTGACGAGAGATTTACCTGGAACCAGTTGAATCTCTCGTTTGTGATTTTTTCAGGCGACTCAATGTGCTGCACTGGGCAGCCTCATGTTTCAGTTGGTACGATATTCAAGATATCACGACACATCGTATAAAAGAATACACTACTAATACACTACACACAGAGCTGTCGAAAAATTTTCGGGTGGGCTGTCGAAGAGTTTTCGGCAGCTTTATGCATAGCACATTACGTCTATAGACATTAATATGTTTGTTGAACAACCCCACAGGATTTGGTGTCTGGGAAACAGATAAAAGTAGGTTTATTTCTCAAGGCCGGATTTGAAACAAAAGATATATTGTGCAATAAACCATAAAATAGTTCAATATATGGCACCCAACAACTGTTCTTGCTTATGACTGGCCACACATAACCCCCTAACCCACGGGCAGTATTCTACAGGGGTAATATTCTTGTTTGTCTAGTAAGTAGGTAAACTGATGGCAAGAATGAGCGGCACGAAGGAATAGCAGAAAAGTCTAAAATGTGTTTGAAAAATTAGACTGGTATGTTCGGATATACCAAGATATTCATGTTAGCTCTCGGCTAATTCAACCAAATACTTTCATTAAACCTAATAACCTCAGTAACTTCAAGACGCTTTTGTCTGGTTGATCAGTCTGTGTAGTTTACAGCTCCTGACTAGCGACGTGAGAAATAAAGGAACCAGTCAGTCACCCATGGTGATATTTTCTGAACATTAAACTTGGCTGTAATTAATTTATCAGAAAAAGGTTTGTTCTGCGCGGCAGTGGCCCTGGAACCACTCAAATGAATGCTTGCCCAAATCAAACTTCACTGAACCCCCCAGATGTGTTTTCCGAGCAAGCGACATATAACTACTGGCGAACCAGGCCAATGATCCGCATGGTGATCACTCAACAAGACCACCTGCATTACTCGTGGAGGCTCACAAATATCTACTTCGCCAATGGTCGCATTATAATTTCATCCGTCTCACGCCCGTTTCAGATCATAAACACTATTGTGCCACCAACCGAACAGGGCTATCTGTTAGTTAGAATGGGTTACGAATGACGGATTAAGATCAAATATACTTTGTTGGGGTCCCGGGTTCCCTCCTGCTTAATCTCCACAGTTTTCTCACAAGGAGTATTTGCAGTGAGTTCACGAGTGAACTCGGAGACCATTAAATCAGAAAATTCGATATGGAATACGAACACACGTATTCACCACTGCGGATATCAATTAAAGTTATGATAACATCCATTTTCAGCGTCGATACACACCAAGCATTCTTTGTGATGTTAATACCTTACGTTACGCCGTTGGCCAAAGAATAAGCATTCATTGAAGCGAATTGATACTTGCACGACTTCAAGAGGTGACAAACCATTTTTGAACAAGTTATTAATGGGCAGTTTTGATTCCGTCACAGGTGGTTTTGGCGGTCATGAAGTTGTTAGAGAAAACTTTGCTCCGACACGCCACTATCTTCCAAAAATGATCCTGAGTGGAGCAGATTTGGTCAGCGAAGCAATACATGCAAAACTGTTGTCACGAATCAAGAACAGGTTATCACTGTTTGTCAAACAACGCCATCTGTTTTAGTCATGCAGTGCAGTTCATACCAAGTTCTGATATAACAATGATGTTTCCACGGACTTTGCCCCAACAGTGCGATATTTGACTGTTCGTATAAAACCGATTCCAGTTTTAGTAAGGTTTTATTGTAATTTGAATTCTGAACTGTAATTTGTGGCCAAATTCCAAATATCTGAAAAAATCTAGGTGAACCCCTTCCCATGCTAACTTGATCTAAGCAAATAAGGACGAAAAAACTCAGGGACAAATGTTTCCTAAGGAAAAAAACTATTAGCCCCACGTTGCTAGGGTTATCACCCTGGATAAGATAACGTAAGAATACTAATCGCATATTGAGATAGAGTCTGTCTGATAATGTCTGTACGCATTAAACGGCGAATCAGCGTTAAAATATCCGAAGAAAATGCTAGGGGCTATGTGAGGTTTTCCGGTCGGAGAAAACGATATAAACATCTACGTGATACGCAACAACACACCAAATGAAGTGTCATACTTGTTGATTCCTTTCTTCTATTTTTTGTATTGTACAACGCGATTCCCCCATTTTTGTTATTTTGGTCTTTCTTTGACCTTGTCATCGGACGTGCTGTTTAAGTTCACACGTGGTTTCGCTAGCTTGTAAACACGTGGCTCCGAGTCGGCGTGGACTTTGGGACCCGTTAAGAATTAGCAGTTCCTAAACCGGTGTATAGAAGCCGGCATAGTCCCACGATTTGAGGTTTGTAAAGCTTTATCATTTTATTATTGTACTTACAGTACCGCATTTGTAGATAAACCTCCATTTGAAAGAATTGGCTTTTGGGGTTTTGCGCGTAACTCGATGTGGTTCAACAGATTGCTGGAATCAATCTATAATGCTTGAGTCTGGATGTTGGTGTCCTTTGAAAATGGATTAAGCAACGAGATAAAAGCCCGTTTTGAACTTTTAGTCAGGTTGGTCAGCACGTAACTACTTCTGAAGACCGATTGGACCATTTAGAACAGTTTATGAATGCGCATTATCAATAGCCGCTTACTCATGTCTGTCACAAAAACGAAGACATTTAAATATGAGCCTTTTGGGGATATTATTCTTTGCGTCACTAAAACGCTCTAAAATAGCGCCGTACAAGCAGAAGAGATTGTCGACAACTTGTCCGAACTACTCTTGAACGAATCAGAATTGCCTAGCATCACTGGAAAAAGAAGCTGAAATTCAAAGGCTGACGTTTAATTAAGGTGCCTGAAGGTCATCTTCAAAATCGCCAAAGTCGACTACTCAATCCTGAAACCTGAGACAGAGCCTTGCTTTGTACAAGTGGAACACTTGGAATACAAATGTCAAATATCTGATGCTGGCTAGAAAAATTTACTCCGTGTTTTTTTGCTTGAATGTGGTCGCTTTTGGAAGACGATGCAGAAAAGTTACAGTGCACCGACTGGTGTACTAAATTTAAATAAATTGTGCATGTTCGAAACGGACGCGTTATCTTTAAGTGTCTCCAGTCTTTTTAAGCCTTTTGAATGCTCTTCCTAAATAATTCGTTAAGCTTAGCTGATTGGGTACTCCAAGGCCATTTAGCAAGTGACATTCGAAACAAGTTATCCGAATGCAACCAAGTGTGTTATTCATATTTTTGCAACCAAGAAAACCAAATCACTACCTTATCATTTAAATCGTGTACCATGCGCACTTTTGGCAATGAATAGGTTGGCTTCTTCGTTTCTCGTTAGTCATCAGGCATGAATTTCAGCTTTTTCCCCGTCTAAGAATTTTATCGTGGCATTTACCTAGTGACAGACGGCTGAAAGCGAACGTACCTGGTCTTGGTTTATAACCATATTCAGAGGATGATAGGACTAGTGTGCAAAGACGCGAAGAATAATACACAAAACCTTGTTGTTTGTCAAAGTCCGGAATATGTTCACAGTATGCCAAAAGCCGAAGTCATACTTATGAATAAGGCGCTCTACCGGCGGTCGTGTCCGTGAGCAGAATTTAGGTGGCACGACAAACCCAAATGATATGAGATGGATTAGTTGTTTGTTTAACTAAAGGATATGATCGGCTTAGAGTATGCTAACAAGAAGGTTCATCTTGACAGCAATAATTCGTAGAGAGCGGGCGGATGAGCACGTGCTTTGTCACTGTCATCACTGCATGGAAATGTTTACAGAGAATTTATTTGCCCTCGTTTCATGTCCGATTTCTTCAAAGCAACTGCTTGTATGGTGCCTTTGTTCTCAAAGTTAACTTCAAACTTTATAACGCTGTTGAATCAGATGGTGCCTGAGTTGAATTCCCCCAGATTTTCTGCAAAAACAATCCCGATTTGAAGAAGGACGAACCGGCGCAGTTTCCATTCTAGCTAGAGAATATTAGAATTCAGTTGCATTAGGAAATCTGTCACACCTGTCACATTTCAAGCTGGCGGTAGCTAATTTCCGCCACCTGAAACTCAGTGTAAGTAAACTATCTGGGATCACAAAAGGATCACGCTAGTCACTTACATGGCATAAGTTTATTCATTGGTAAAACAAATGAAGTAGCACGGAAAATATTCCACCAACATCTATCCTAAGAGCTGTGTAAACCTGAAGCAACTGAATTGAAACCAGGTACGGTTCACTATTATAGTTCCTCGGTTGAAACACAATCTTTCTGGAAAAATTTCCACTTCTCGGCCGCACACCTCTGTGGGCATTGGCTTTGAAGAAAAACTAGTCAATATTTTCATTTCCTTCTGAAGTGAAAACATAAATATTTGCACAGTACACATTTTCTTCCGGCGATTTCCGGAATCCTAATGATTCATATTTATTCTCATCCCACGTTGTAGGATACGTTTCATTTCATCTGTTGTTAATCGCTCCCTCAGTAACGGAAGATACTGGTGGAAAGTTACGTTCCTCTCCAGCGTATAAATGCTACATTTGAGTTATTGAAAAATTTGTTCGTCCGGAAACACGATGCAAACGAAACATCCGTTCCAATTTCAAGCTGGATGTCACCATTGACGTTATTATCAAACCGCGTATGTAGATACTCCAAGATAGACGGGTTTGCCATTGTCTTCGAAAATTGGTCTAGCACACCTAATCCACAAGAATGATTAATTACTTACGTTTTTTTTGGATGGAATACGTGGCATTTTTTTTCATTGCTGTGGCTTTTTGGTGGCTTGTTCAAATCAATATCCGAGTGATTTGCATTTTAGATAGGGGCAAATAATTAAATACAATGAAAGGGACGATTTAATTTATGTTTATTTTTTTCCATAACAGCTGTATCGGTCACTGTAAGGATCGGAAAATATAAGTTAGAAAGTTTACTTGATCCGAGTGACTGTTCGGTTACGCATACCACTATTCTATGGTTAGGACTAATATTATGAATCCTACAAATATACCCAGGGCCTAAGCCTACCTGATGAATCCCAAGGAAGACAAAACTTTCGAAGAGTTTTCAGTAACCTTGAGAATAATTTCGTTTATGCATATATACTGTGATATCTCGAGTATTGTACCAACTGAAACATGAGCCGGCCTTTGTGCAGCACATTCAGTTGAAAATTCAGCTGAGCCTTCCGTGAAAACTAAATTGATTTGCAAATGAGTGTAGTTGTCGAAATCAGTCTAACTGGGGTTCAGGTAGAACACAAGGTTGACAGAAATTCGGACACCGTCCCTATTTGATTAGCCTCCAAGTATAGCTAGACTGGCCGTGGGTTTTCGAAGAGTTTTCAGAAACCTTGGAAGTAGTTTCCTTCATGATAATATTGTAATTGTGAAGAAAGACATCGTTTGACTTCGATACGAGCGGAAAAAGATATGACGACATAGAGAAGTAGAATTCAGAGTATTTTGCTTGGAAGAACTGCAGTAAATTCTTGGTTTTAGGACCGCCCATGAGGTTACATGTGAGGCACACTGCATTCACTCATTGGCACATAACCTGCACTATATTGTTCAAAACAAATCCATTATTCTAGCCTGCTTATATCACTTCTCATGAGCATGCGTCTTCTTTAAACCTTCACTATTGTCTCCTGTGAGATGGACTTCGGATTTACGTGCTGATATCCATCCACTGAGCTTATACCCACTGCAGTCATTGTGCAGTGGCTTGTCTTGAAATTTTAGCCAGTATGGGTAACAGACAACTTAAAAAGCATGATCTCAAACGCGTAGGCGTCCGTCACACTGAAAATCCATGCAACCGGAAAAATATTGTTCTCCACACGTCGGGACGCTCCCTTAAGATGGTTCGCCTCCCGGAAATGTAAAGCACTTTTAGTCATATTTTGCTGTCAATACATTGAAAACTACCTCATAGCCTCATTGTTCTGGTTTGAGTTGTCTCGAGACTTGGGTTGACTTCAGAACCACATGCATGTTAATCGTTCGCCATCGTTGAAAACCACTAAGTACACAAACATTTTTAGACTCTTACATATTAGCTGCAGTTTTGGGGTTTTGCGAGAGCCCTTACCAGAGGGAAACACTGAACTCGAGTTCCGCACTTATAAGAGCTCAGCAGCAGTGCATATCCAATGGCCGTGTCGGGATTTGAACCCCGGACATCTGACATGCGAGGCGAGCGTCTAACCACTACTCCACCAACGCACGTTGGACAGCGTCTAAACCTACTCCACCAACGCACGTTGGACACGTCTGAATCTTCACGCCTGAACAGACGAACGTGTTTTACAGACTCAGTAGCTTTTTACATATAGCTTTATCGCCCCCTCGCGTTTTATGGATAACAAGGAAGGTAAACCTTGAGTAGTGAAATAATTGATCGTCCTATATCAGGATGTGTGTTATTTGCCCCGTAACTCATTAAAAAGGGAAGATAATGTTGACAAGGGTACAACGGCATTCATCACCAAGCACAGTTATTTGCATGAAACTCAGAATACAGTCCTAAATGTTGACGATGAAATTTGTCCATTTGAATACATTATCCCTCACCCACCACTCACAATATAGGTTATACTAGTTGCATGGAAGTAATAAGCTCAACCATTAGACACGAAATAGTGTATGCTTCTCATCAGGCTAACGATTCCAAGAGTTGAATTGAAAGGTTGCTTAGTGCATTGTTGTAGTGGCTGTCACACACCCACCTCATGTGTCATATGTCCGAAGTTCAAAGCCCAGCATGGCTAAGCATGTGCACCACTGAGGAGCTGTAATAAGGAAGAAACTTGAGTACACTGCCTCCCTTTTCTAGTGTAGAGTCACCAGAATGAATACGCCAGGATTGCAAGACGATCTCCACACAATTATTCTCCGAAATTCTTATGAACTATGTGATTCCCGGAAGAAATGCCTTCGGATATCTGTCCCAACAAGGGAGAAACTTGCTCAAAAGAGATCTCAACCGATTATTCTTTGTTGAGTTTGTTCTTAAAACTTATATCACTACGCCGCGAACTTGATTGTCGACATAAATCTCTCCTGGAATCTGAATTACTGGCATCCTTAAAAGCACAGTTGTCACCATTCTAAATGACTTGGACCAATACTCGCGGAATACAATCTTTCGTACGCCAAATTGGTTTAAACGAGAGATTCAAATGAAATCCAACTGAGCCTCTGTATATGTTATCCTTCAACCGAATGTGCTGCACAAAGGTTATTTCATGCTTTATTTCGTACGATATTCGAGATATCGCACTACATTTTCTCCAAGGAACACAACTCAAATAATTTACCGACGAGCTTCAAATCCGGTGAATAGCCATCCGAAGGTTTACATCAGACTTACAAACAACATTTCGCCATGAAAATATGAAGCGATTTTTCTAATGTTGTACCAACTGGAACAAGATGTGCAGCACATTTACCCGAAAAATATCCCAAAGGAAGATTCAACCGGGATTCCATTTTATCACTCGTTTATTTATATTTTAATACCTTTCGTCTATCAAAGTTCAACCAATTCGGTATCAAACCAAGCAAAACGCTCACGTAGACTAGGGGACTATGCCTACCTGATGAGTACCAAAAATGGCAAAAGAGTCAAGGATATTGATGCACATTCGACTTTGAGTAGGTGTTTGCAGCAACAGTAAGTATTTATGCATAACTTGGCCCCAATTATAAAGCAATACCGAGGGATTTGAGCTTCAGAGAGGCTTTTGTGGACTAAATGCATTTGACAGTAGCAGAAATTCGTACAATCAGCCTCAGGCTGGTTTCGTTGTTGGTATTCTTGCCACGTGACAGTTTGTTACACTGAAAGGACGATCAACGGACAGACAGATAAATAGACAGGCTTCCCTACCTGTTTGCTTTAGATAAGGAAGCTGAAAGAATTTGCAGTGTTTTCGCTATTTTCTCGTCGACGAAAGTTTTCAAAAGTGTTCACTGTTTGCTGCGCACGATAGTTTGTGCCCCGTTGCTGCTGAAATAACTAATTCAGGTAGGTGAGTGTCAAAAAGGAAGAATCACGACGTTGTACTTTTAGATGCAACTGCTGCTCTTGGATCGCTATCACTAATTCGGGAAATATTTAGCCTGCAACTAGAGACGACTTTGGCTGAATTTCAGTGGAAATATTACTGATATACCATCATTTATTTTTGAAGAGCATGGTCACAGACATAAAAATTAATGCAGACGATTAACGAATCGGAACAGCAATTGGGTCAGGCTTGATGGAAGACGACGAAGTAGGTGCTTTCAACTCTTCGAAGACGGTGTATCCCAGGTAACTGAGACGTTTTCCGAGTTCCCTTGCAACCCGATTGAGACGAGCATAGCTGCAAGACTGCAAAATATGCACCAAACACTCCGGTTGGCCACAGTTTACACGACAGAAGATCGTCTGGCCATCTCGACCATGCCGAGCGCTTCTAACTCTCGTCCTGGGCAGGTTGTACCTGAGCTAGATACCGCGGATAAATATCTGAGGAATCACTCGTTCTGGAAATACTAGTCATCTTTTCGAGAGGGGAGAAGCGGCCAAATCTCGTAAATAGCGACCGTCAACGCTGTTGTGTAACCTATTGCTCCAAGCTACCATCCCCTTCCTTGGTGTTTACGCACGCACCATGTACTCGGATAGGAATGCTGAGGTCCAGAACAATCTTGCCAAATGCGGAACAAACGATCACATTGCGTAGCACTCAGCACTGGGTAGAAATGAACTTTTCCACACGCTCTCTCCTGTGCATTGAAATTGTTGCACTCAAACTTGGGATACCAAGTCCCCGTGTTGTTTACCGGCGTGCATGTAGCTCATCTGGGTGTCCTTCTGTAGACGTAGCCATCCATGAATAGATTGCCTGATGTAAATGTCCAAACATTTGAGTGTGTTTCGGGGATTTGGCCTAGCATGAGCGAATATATCAGCCTCGGTATCAAATAATTCGTTGTGATCCCCATTCTTTGACACGGCTTCGACGAGGCACACACCAACTTATCGAGCAGGTTGAGCAAGTGCTGTTAGTGGTTTAAGATCCCTTTCAGCCTGAAAGTAAAGTGGATGCCCAACTATGTTACTGTGTCTGTCAGACTCAGAGGAGTGATGAGTTCCTCGGCGAAGCGAAATGGTTCGACTGAGACTGCTGTCGCCCGATGTTTCCTGTCCGCGCAAACCACCATTACTTTCGTCTTTCGGGTGTCTATTTTCATGCTAGCTCTTCCCAACTCAACCGCAGCAGCTTCAAGCCTTTCTTTAAGGAGAGCCTAACTTTCTGCGCACACGACACAGTCGTCAGCAAAGCTGAAATTATCTACCAGAGTGTCATGGAACAGGTCTCCCAGTTTCTGCATCGACACTCTAAAAACCTCATCCACTGCCGTGATGATCAATAGTGAGGATAGTGTCAGTAAACCTCGGGGCTGAGAAAACCGCTACAGCCTTCACATGGGGCTCTGGGATGAATCTAACTAGAGGTAACGGTGCTCCAAACGGTGCTCAACAAATGCCAACCTGAGGTATGAAACGGTTGCTGAAGATTGATAAAGGGCATGTAACAGCGAGGTAGCTTCCAAACAACCGTCTCGATGTAGAAGTGCATACTGGAGTGAGGGCACTTGATCAGCAAGCACCTTATGAAAGCATCAGACTAGAATGGATGACACGGAATCGGTTTCAGTTGATCCGATGAACTCGGAGTTGGGACCTTTGAAACAGATGTGGGGTACAACCCCCAGATAATAAGAGTAAATTGAAATACTCGGCAAATTGGACGGCGGAGCATCTTGGGCGTGAGCTTGTTCAGATCTGGGAACAAGTTGCCTGTTATACGGATCCTACTCCCGAATTCCTCTTTTGTAATTAGCTCGATCAAGCTCCAATTGGATGGTATTACTATGCGATTTGAAGCGGCGAGCATATGTTTCCAGTGCTTCTCGGCGTTCGGAGGAAGGCCACATTTACCATTGTATAGATCCTTCATGACACATCAAGCACTTTGGTGGTATAAGGTCTGTATGGCGGCGTAGTTAACTCGGCGGATTTGCTTTCTACCGGCCGGCATCCGATGGGATAAATGACGATGGCGTCGGGATACGGCTTCTTAGGTGTGCGGAAATGTCCTGGAGGCTCGGATGTCCAAAGGCGATAGGACTTGCTTTGGGGTCATAATGCCAGACTCCAACCCTCGGGCAAATGTCAGAAGGTCAAAACCAGCAAGCGAACGGTTAGCATGGGATTCTGACCAGCAGGCCACTTTCTGACAGAGAGTTTGGTCCGGGTCACCAGACGATGATTCGTCCAAGTGTGGTTGCCAGTTAAGCACCCGTGACCTGGTTTTGATTCTGATAGCCGTTCGACCAGGAAAACATTGCTCCAATCTCGCAAACAGCGCGGTTTGCATGCCACAAGACGGATATAAAGTGTTAGGCAGGCGCAAGAGTGACTGTGACTCTTGTTGAGACCAGCGGACACCGGAATCCTTCACTCAGCCGAGCTTATCTGAATTATGTTGGGTATGGTGTGCGTGCTGGCGATTTTGACTCGGGCCAGTCTTTGCCGGGGAAAGGCGGGAACAATCAACGCAGTCCAATTGGGCAACCATTTTCGTACCAACACTTTCATTGTCGTGAACTGAATGGTGGGATACCAAGCCACCTTTCGATTTGCAGCACTTGCCACATTCCTCACACGTGAGCCCCGCGAGTCTCTCCTGTGTACTGGCTGGAACTTGTGAGGAGGCGCCAGATTATCCGTAGTCAATTATGTCGGAAGTTGCCAGCGCAATGCAAGTAAACATGGTGATTAGCCCCGTCTGGAGTTGCTGAACTCTTAGCTCATCCAGAATGACATCCAGCCTAACCAGTCGGCACCACGAGGAGATGGTCCAGCTACTACCAATAATACTACTACAATCATTACAATGCCAAAGAGCGATATATTCCGATATGAAGTTACCAAGGCTAAAAAGTTCACCTGATGATCAGATGAGCTTGGTTTTAACGTTAGCATGAGCGTTTATTTTTTTAAACGTTCTGAGAGTGAGTTGAATCAGTTGGATCGAGGCTAATTGGTACCGCCTCGAAGCCTAATTTCAAAGGATAAAATGAATCGTTCTTGCTATACATATAACGAAAGATAGTTGAGAGCCCACTACCGGGTTTTCCGTTCTCAAGCCAATCGATTATGCACCGTTATCGGGTTTCCACTTTACCTGCTTCTTACGTGAACACCAAATTTTATCTAGTTGCCAAAACTGAGGTTTCATAAACACAAGATTCAAATGGGCTCCATATAAATCGCTCGTTTGTCAGGTGCAAAGTTATTTGCAATGTGTAAACAATTTAAATTCCAGTGTGGATTTTTAATCTTGTAGCCATTCGCCAGGCGTGTGAATTTCTGGTGAAGAATGTTTGCTGCTCAATGAACTTCCAGGGTTACGACCAAGCCTGTAACATTGGAACTAAGAGCATGGTAATTGTCAGATTCTCCCCGACAAGTCTGGCAAAACTTGTGAACATCCAGCATTAGTCCTGTTGTCTTAACCAGTTTCTGCATAGAACATGAATCATATCTTGAGAATTTTTAAACTTTTGTTTGTAAGTTGTGGGCAAATTTTCAGTAACCAGGTCTAACTTCCTTACTAGAATATATAAGTCCTTTTGTTTTAAAACCATCATACGCATTTTATTCAGTGGAACTCCTTAAGTATGAATATATAAAATGTCTACTTTTTTCACTGTCGTAAAACATTCTCTAATTCTGGTGGTGGCGCAAATCTGGCGGCAAGAGGGTCTGAATGCCCATCATGGTACGGCATCCTCAGGCTGTTTCTAGTGATTTGGTTCTACGTGGTAGCGAAACGGGAGCGACATCAATTTGTTCCACGAAATACATACCAATTTTGTCTGTGGTTTACGTCTGTTTTTAAGAGCTCATAATTCGCTCAAGTCAGTCACATGGCACTGAATGTGTGGAAAGTGTTAAGGCCTATGATTATCAAGTGCAATGAGATACCCAGCAATCTTAGGTGGTATCAGAAGAAACAAAATACTTGGGGCAGCTGTCAGTTGATTTTTATAGGTCGTTGCTATGTGACTGTATTCTGCACAAGTGAAACTGCCAGGTTGTGCAAACCATTTATTTGATTTGTACACTTCAGATATAGACAACCTATTTTGTAACCGGAAGCCTTCAAAGTACCTGATTGTACATCAGGCGTGTGGAGCTGAAATTCAAAGTAATAATCTTTCAATAACGACTGTGGGTCCAAACTGATGGGTGGCATCTGAGGAGTATGACATTCACTGAAAGCTTTAAAGGACTGGACTCTTTTGAGGAATGTCTGCGCTGACAGTAATTTACGTTCTGCGAGCACCTTGTTTTCAAAGGAGCAAACTAAATCAAACTGCATGAGAAACAGCAGGATTCTGAACTTGGTGAATTATGCGCTGTTCAAAGAAGGACCATAAGATAATAGTGTAATATTTCCTATATGGGTAGAAAACAATGACTGAACAACAAGCGAAGTAACTGGGGTCTGAAATTAAAAAATCAATGCACCACATGCAGGGCAGCGTGTTTTAGAGAGCCCCCGCCACTACATAATTATACCTCTGTTCTACTACTGGCCCACCTGAATAGATCGTGAACAAAAGCCATAAGTAGGACAGTACCATGGGCCATACATGATGAGGGATATCCAGAGGCCTATATATTGCGAAGTTGATATGGGAAGGTAAAATCGAGTAGCTCCTATACATTTAAAAACCCTAAGGATATATGGTAGCTTAGGGATTATGCGGAGAACAGACTTCCAAAAAGGGGTGGGGTGTTATGTATTGGTGTACGGAACAGCTGATACAAGAACGGAAAAGAATGCGGGGAAAGAAGGACACTTATGGAGTGTGGTGAGGAAGTGATAAAAATTATAAGAGAAAGGCAACTGAAATCAGTGGCTTGAAAAATACACATGCTTCTACAGATGTACGTAGTTACGTGAAAACCAAGATGCGCGTGTTTGTTAAGGTTGGACCATGTGGGAATGGCTATTGGCGGTACTTCTGGGACCATGCTGTACGATCACACATCGCAAATGGAGTAGAATGTCGCGCAACGGGCGACTACCGTGTTACCTATCAAAATACTTCATCTCATGCTAAGTAAAGCAGAATGCACCTGCAAATATGTACGTCATTTAAGCTGTTTATCAGTCTGAGCGAGTCAATCAGATCTAATTTTATGGCTTTGGAGCAAACAACGTATAAGCCCTTTCATGTTTTATCAGAAAGAATTTGTGACTGAATGAAATTACATACCATTATCTTATCGTAACGCCAGAAGAACAACATTCGCGGCAACAAATGGATGAACTAATAAAATAATCACTGAAGGAAAATACTCTCAACCCCGCACTGCCGATTTGACTCTGATTAGTGATAAGATGTTTACAATCCAAATTCCAAGCCAGAACAACAAGCAAAACAGCATCCTATTCATACGTGTACGTAGCCTAGTTTTATGCTCACTCTTCTGGGTCTTGTTTCACCATGAAAAAAAAACAATATTTCCTATGAAACCTCTACTACATATCACTAGTAGTCCGGCGAAACGTAAACACAGTTACGGAGAGAGCGGAGAGGCGAGTCGTTTTTATGCATTCCAAATGGTTTGACGTTGTGACTGCAGCGGCATAGAAACATACAACTCCAGAGGAGACAAAGCTTGTCTCTTTTCTATCCAGTTAACGAATCGCAAACAATACGGTACTGGTAACTATACAGACAGATAAAACATGTTCCACAGACTGCTAGTGCCAATTTTCAGGAAAGGAAAAAGGATTTTAAGAAATTCACTAGAAAATGAAGATTTGGGCTGCAACCAGGTTGCATGTTTGGAGCTAGTTTCAAAATTGTGCGACAGTTCTACCTGAACTCCACTGTCACAATCGTGCCAGCCTTTCTTATGCAATCACTACTCATCAAAAAGGCTAGAACACGGGTTGATATGCTTTTAATATCACATTGGTAATTATATGCACTCAGTGGTAGATTTCAAAGCCAGACGTAGAATTATCGTCACTTTGTAGGCCGGAAAAGCATATTTCACATTTGCTGAGGCATCTAATTACTTTGCTGCCGCCAAAATCTTTCCATGTTGGAACATCACCCTGTGCACATCTATTTTTAAATTGATTAACCAGGCGGAAGTCAATGGATTCTATCAGTCTTGTTCGAAAAATTAGTGGCATGTGAAAGAAAGGTTATGGTGCCGTATGTTTAGATAGAGAAAATACGTTTAGAGATGAACCTTGGGAGATTGTTACGCGTTCCCTCGTAAACTATAACGCGCCATTCTTGCAATTCGTGCATGAATATTCTACTGATTTACTGTGCTTTGGATCACTGTATGCGAAAAAATACTTAATCCTCACTGTTTAAGCACACGCTAATGGAGAAAGTCTATCAAAAACGTTGACACATTGACCCTTTTTTATATCAAAACTGTCGAAAGAAATAAGTACGCTACGCTACACTGCGTTAAACTAGGTTTTTAGCAACCCAAACGACACTGACGCCACAAAACGTTGCTCCGAAAATAATACACTTTTAGCCTTTTTCATATCCATCACCATAGATAGGATGGAAGTGCCATTCAATAAAACGGCTTGACCTGAAAATACAAACTCAGGTCAAATGAATTAACTAGACGCCTTGAAATGAACTGGATGGGAATGCGTCGGGCGAAAGTCGAACGCCTGTTTAATGCATGTCAACACTTTGTTTGTGTTTTCTCACCAATTTTCGGTTTGATATCTTGATGTGCAGCTGCATCGGAGCACTGTGTTATGATATCCGCTCCTAGTATCCCGTGGTATTTTCCATGGATTGTGCAAGTTGCGTTGTGGCGCGAATAAACCTGGCATGTTGTTGAATATGGACTCATATAGACACATTAGGAGTGAAAAGAAACGTACATGGGTGAATTTCCACAGTTAGGAACTTTTCATCGATTTTCCAACAATTTATTCTTTGCCTTCTCTTCTTTTTCCTCATGGGTATTCACAAACCTCCAACTCATCAATTTTGCATGAGCTGTATTCGTTTACTTGGTGGAGTTTACTCTGTGGAAGACATGAGTGAATCCTTCACTGCTTTTTTACTAGATTGGGACTAGCATACTGACTGACAGCATAGACAATGAATGGTAGCGCCGCGACGGACAGGTCTTTATAAGCTTGACCATGTGAACATGTCCGCTTCAAATTTCACCTCATTTGCATAGGAAATAACTGCTAAGATTCTTCGGAGAACTTTTACATATTACTGAATATACCACTATAGTGAGCGTGGATATGAATGATTATACACTTTACATCAAATTTCAGCACGATCAATAGCCAATGGTCAAAGCATCCATTACCTGGATTCAAATTTGTTTCACTGAGCAAGGCCCAGTAGAACGGAATATTACCGAGTTCAAATGAGCAGCACAACAGTTGATCCTCGCTGCTGAGTGAAGTGTATGAGAGTTTCTGAAGTTGTTATGTAATTCGTGTAGCAGAATATCACGATTACTGTTCTAACCCAGTTACATTGTCCGCATAGAGGCAACTCGGGCCACATCAAACACTGACCTTATGTGACCTGCGTGCCATATTTTATGTTGAGCACTGTTTTTCCCGTAGTAGTAAAATATCGAAGAACACGAAATTCCTACTCCCATTTCAGGATTTCTGTTTAAAAGGACCGCTTTGATTGAAGGTCGTGTCAGGTGACCAAAGTTCATTCTCCGTGTTAACAATCTAAATTTCAAAATTTTTCCGGGGGCCCACTTCAGGGTGTGGATGGTTCATTAAAGTTTTCTTGAAGAAGCATCTCTCTGTTTAATCTATACCTCAAAAACCTGGAAATAATAACCGCCAAGGTATGGAATAATATGACAACAAACGGACAAGTAGATCAAGAACTTCGTTTAATTTCTCATGACAAAAGTTTCTTGTCCATTTGGCAGGCAGACAGTTGAAGAAACGCCTGAGACTCCGTGGGAGCTTAGTGAATTATGTGCGCAGTCGGAAGCTGTCTACCTTCACAGTCCAACTGTGCAACCTTTCGAGAATCCACTCCAACTGGCAGAGAAGTATTGGTTCGACAACTTATTTATGCTAGAACAAAAGCTAGTAATTCTGACTTCAACGTGAAGGCATGCGTTTATGGGGACCACGGCTTAACTAGTAAGTGAGAAGTACTTGACGTGCCTGGTGGTTAGCGAAATGCAAATTATACTGTGAACCAATTACATATTGAAAAATTCCCCAAAGGACATTTGTAAGACTGATTGACTGCTATGAAAAGGGGAATCAGGCGATTTCATTTGATTTCCACTCGAATGTAGGTTAAAGAACGTTTTAGAATTCTGGATGAACCATAATATCCACATGTGTAACGGTGATACTACTGATCGGGAGGCACGCGAGTAGTATTTGTTCGTAGAATTTCGCTTTGCGTCGACTGAAAAAAGGAATTCTGTTGCGGAATTCGTGGGGCCACTTTGTACCATTTGCTTGGATTTGACCGACGAATGAGTGGAGGCAACGAATCTCTAGGAAGACTCGTTCGGGAGAAGATCTGTGTCCAGTTTTTGTAACTAAGATGCAGATTAGTGTTTTGCATCCCTGTTCGATGGTCTGTAACCGGTCAGTTGGCATTTCCGAGTAAATAACTCCGCATCGAAGGCATTCTTCTTTTCACAGGTAGTTTGCATATGGGTGGTATCTTGTACTCTTTTAAACTAGTAACATAATCAGTTTCAGAATCAGGTTGTTATTTCTGTACTAAAGAACTATGTAAGCTCTAAGGTTAAGAAAAACTGTTTCGATAACTGTCACTGTAAATCGCAAGTATTATTATGGATAGGGACAGCAAGCAAAGCTTGTTTTCTGCGATTTTCGGCTTTAGTTGATACATCGCAATTTCATATCCAACTACACTTCGTTTTTTGGATCAACTCACTGATCAGATATGGAGGCTGTACAAATCTACACAATTGAGTGGGTCTTTGGGTTAAATTGATTACATCTGGAACATGTCGCTCGATTACTGACATTGGGGACTCCAGTTCCGGCGAGATGGTTTCAAATCCATGTATGAGAGTCTGCAAATCTTCTCATTTCCTTCACCTTAAAGACTGTGTGTGTCAGTGAAAAAAACGTGAGAAGCTCCTTTTTATACGTCCAAGTTGTGGGAATGAATAGTCGGTGCACCAGCGCATGTTTAGGAACAGCAGATGTTTCTTCTGAACACAGAGCTACGCATTTGCGCTCAACCTATAATAAACTCTGCAGTCAACAGTGTACTGAATCCTTTTGTAACCGATGCATTTGCACTCCGTATAGATACAGAAAGGCGCATTCTTTTTCTTGACATAAGTGCTTATACCTACTCGTGACGCGCTTGCATTCGAGGGCGAACTATTCTCGCCGCCACGTAAGGAAACCGCAGTGCGTTCACGTATTCGGACGTAAAAACACATTGTTGCGTGACCATAATATGATGCCGGACAAGGGATTACTAATAGGCATACACGTGAGCTTGTGACAAGGTATGGCGGTTTATTTGTCAAATACACATTTGCACACCAATCGGATTTTAGCGGCGAGCTGAAACTCATATTTTTGATATTCTTCATGGGAATGTGCCGCATAACGGCCATTTCACATTTCAGTTGGTACGATATTACAGATATCCCAATATACTTTCTTGAAATAAACTACTCTCAAGTTCGCTGAAAACTTTCCAGGAACCGAGCCTACCTGATGGGCCTTCAAGAAGGGCTAAACCAGTTGTGCAATTCAGTATTAGCCACAAGGAATTACCACAGTGAGTATGCCAACCCTCCCAATATTGCCTTTTTTGTTTTTCTTCATCAACTACTATCAGAAGAGCAACATCAAGAAAATTTAACTAGTTTTTTTCACCCGAAAGCGTCTATCTGTCGAAATTGAGTTGTAAGTAGAATATGTATTTACATCATGCTCTCTTGTGTTCTGGTTCAATGACCCTACTAGTCCGCACTAACAACAGAAGGCAAAGGAGTTGGAGGTCTGCCTGACTGTGTACAATGCACATTCTTGGTCTCCAAGCATCTGACATGCCAGTAGGCATGCTTATGTTACTAAACACGTACAGTCTAGTGGCAGGAGCACTGCTCAGCTAGGTGATGCGAACAAGCTATCCTATCCTCCCGCTTAGCATGAACAGGTGTTTGCGATGGTTTAGGGATGTCGTCCTTTGATTTTTTTCCAATAATTGACTGAAGGAAAGCGGCAAAGTGTGTTGAGGCATTGGGAAAGAATGCATACCGATGAATCTAGACAAGCCGTAGACAACCTTGTGGTTTTCACCAGAAAAGTTTGTGTACGACCAAAGTTGGTGAGTTTGGGTGACAAACCTCATATCTCACAAGGTTGATTGTAACTTTTAGGGCACATGAAACCGATGTTTTTAAACATCTTAATCATTCCCCTCACGGCCTTCATCTAGTATATGCTTTTGGAGGAAATAGCGTCTTGCAGAACATCAGTACGCTTATTTGCAACCGAGACTTATAATAGAAAATCGGTAGAGACCAGGAGCGAGCAAACAAAAACTGTTGCAAGTCATCAGGTGACGTAAAACACGATTTCATGATCACCAGTACCAGCACAGATTGACCGTTCATCATCGAAATGCTTCATTACATAACTTGACCTTCAACGTAACATTGCACGGAACAGCACCATACAGGTGTTGCCTGGAACTGCCCATCACTCCTTTTTCAGCATGGTAGATAACAATCTGGTGGCAGCCCATCAACTAAACAGTTAGTGATGTCGTCATCCATGAGCTAACCTTTGTTGAGGATTGGCAACCAAACTCCTCGTCAGAAATAAAGATCAGGGTAGTGTTTGATCGATCATGTGGCTATATATAGATAATACATAAAGTGATTCTACATTAACGACCTGTAAGCCTGTTTCAGTTTTGTCAGTGTTGATCGGACATGCCAGGGAGCCAGTATCGTTAGGTTGACAAGTTGGAGTGGACTGTCGATCTGGCTGATACAGTTGTGATGTGCAAAGAGTTTCAGCGCACAAGTCCCGTTCTTAAAAATGAAAACCTTATTCTAGAATTTGCTTGTGTTTTGAGTAGGCACGATGGTCCACTCCCGCTGAAGTGTCTATACTCGATGAACATCCCTTAGAGCCACCTCATAACAGTTTTGCGGCGATACAAACGTAACCGAACATCTATTCGGTGCTCGAAGACTATTCATCCTTACACGAATAATCGCTAGCATCTGGCTTCCAAGGTTCACTTGTTTCTCGTTAGCCACATGCAGCATTCATATATATCCGACGAACGTGTTGGATGGAATGAATGGCGAACAATCTAAGGACTTTGCATCGGATTTACGGAGCTTGTATCAGTTTCTAGCTAAACTTTACTGCACTCGTAACATGACACTGAGGTAATCCCTAGGCGACACTGTCACTGTAAGCAGTCAACCAAGTGTCAAAACAGAGTTTTTGCGCAGAGTTGACGTACACATGACTGTTCAAGTATCTGGAAGGAAACGCACGGACCAAAATGAATTAGGATTTCTGGGTATCTACAACGCTGGTTCGAAACCTTTGTTATTGCGTCACATTTCTAATAGCAGGTGACCTCCCAACCCCCAGCCAAACACGCACAACCATTTTTGGTAATTTTGTCAGCCCACCAAGTCGCAGTGATGCCCATGATGAAATTACTCTCTTTTTGGATGCTGATCCACTTGGTGACATACTCATCCACACGTTTCTTGTTGGTATTAAATTCAAATAACTGGTATCTGACAAGCATTCTATAAAGTTTGAAATGACATTTGAAATGCATAGAAAACTTCTCCCCATTGATGTTTCATCGTCGCTTCTAAGCACTCTGGAGTGTGACTTGGCTAGTTATGTGTCGTTTAATGTTGCTATTTGTTGGCCTGCGTTATGACCTGATTTACAGGAGATAAAGTGGCACTAACCACTCCAAAAAGTATTTAAACGTTGCACTGGATAAATTTGCGGGTTGGATAGAGCTGTCTTCAACAGAAGACTCTACCATTTATCCAAGGACTGGCCTTGTCCAAGCTAACTGTTAGAGTGCATCATTCATCTTGGCTGAAAACCGGTTTGATCGCAGCATTTACGGCAATTTACATTGAACACACAGTATATCTTACTTTTTTCATCTCCAATTCGTATTTGACTGTCGGCTCCTATGGAACGCCAGTAAACTGGTCACCAAAATACACACCTTAAGTTCAAATGTGATTCAAGCAGATGATTCTCATTTTCACCGACTAATGTGGTGTCGTTACGTTCGTATGACTTGATTAAGGAAACCGTTTGAATAAATTATGTTGAATTGGTAATTGTTTGTCGTCTATTTGAGCGCCCGTATGCTTTCAACCCACTATTTGTGCAGTACACAGACATGTTTTTGTACCCAGGAAGGGAGCTTCGATACGCAGTCGAATTTCGATTAATGATAAAATCTTGTTACTTCCAGTGGTAAAGTTAATTGTGTTTTTGTCCTAAGGGTTGCTAATATCCAAAAACTGACTCCAAGTGCAACTCAGACAAAAATTGGAAGGAAGAGGGAAACTAGGTACTGTTAAACATCGTGACCTAGGTTATCCGTTTTATGGGATAAATTATTTGCCAGGTTTTCATTCCATTGATCCGAATGTGCATCAGGCTCCTAACGGAAAGGATCGAAGATAGCTCACATATTCAGTACATTGACGATAGTGGCCATTAAATTAGATGAACACTTTCTCATGGTCCTTCAGGTCTAGAGCGATGCAGGAATTCCAAGCGGTTCGTCCGGAATTAGGAGTAATGTTGGGGATCTAAGCATTTGGTACCGAGCATTTTGGTTGTACATTTCAAACATTGCCCTATCTGATATTTGTCGCAGTGACTGCGTTTTAGGTGTCACACAACTCTGAGTTACATCAATAAAGTATTGGGCCACCGCTCGAAGGTATGAACCTGTTTGCGCTATTCGCCACATACACCCTCTATAATTTGGCCTGAAGATTGGGGGCTTGTTACATCCACCGCTGTAAAGCTGCTCATACGGATGATGGTGATGTGAAAGATGCATCAACGTTCCTTAATTTTCGACGATACTTTGTAATGTAGCACTGGCTTCGAACAACCCAATGGGTTGGTTTGATTTTCCAGAGCATTTACACTTCTAGTCAATCTTTTCGACTGAATTCTCTTCTTAGTTTTCATAGAGATACATGCGAGTTCAGCATGCTCAACTGTTACTTTTCAATCTTCTCGAATGGAAAAATGTGTTTAACATGAAATTTCAGCTTCACCTTATCAAACTGACTTCAAATGCCTTTGAATAGCATTTATCTTTCACCACCACCTCCACCCCTCCGATTAAATTTCGAAGTGCGTTAAGAGAAGACGTTTTTAATGCACTTTGAAGTGAAAATTGACATTCCTTTGTAACGCCCTTACACGATTCACATCAGTCATTTTCACAGTCTGCTCAGTCAAGTGAAAAGTGGAACTGCACGAAAAGCTTTCGTTTCCCTGCCAGGTTCCTGAACTATGTGACTAATGAGGTGTGCGTATTTGATATGCTTCGGAGTTTAGATGATCAGAAAACCTACACCGACTAGTGGGCATTATAAAGCAGACTGTCAACAAAGGCCATCTTCAAGATTAGCTTTAACTCGAACGTATCGGGTGGTTTGTTTTTGAAAATGGGCCACAAATCATTTGTCGGATCTCCCACACAAAAATAACGGTGTGAAACTATGCTCACCCTTGCAAAGCTTCTCAGGTCCCCACTAAAATGATTCCACAGGATGGGAATCATTCTTGCACAGGGCAATGTAATATTGTTTGAAACCTCTTTTTAGAGATGACGGGACAAGGTTTCCTAAGTGCCGCACGATCTAATTTTGTTCAGGTGGGGTCAAACGCCACTAAAACAGCGAACAACGAATCAGGCCCCAGCATAATATATTCGGCAATTCTCGTGAGATAGCAGTCAATTCGTGTTCTATCAGATATGGATGACTCACTTAACACTGAACCAAAGTCGAACTTGTCCGACTAAACAGAGACACAAACTTTCAGTCAAACACTACATCGCAAGTAAGGAATGATCTGATGCTATTACAAAATGTACAATACCAACAGAGTGAAAGTAGTGTGACTGATCAATTTCGTCAGTCGCTTCTGGGTATTCGGAGCAAAAAATTATACCGTCACGAAAGAACACGAAATCTGATACCCGGGTGTAGAGAAGCACAGTGAACCTGGATGATTGCTTAAATTTCACTAAAAGAACAGCATAAGTTTTTTTCGTCTGCTTATGACGAATTCATTCGAATGTTTGACTTCACTTACTGGGCAAAAATGTGGAAAAATCCGTCTGAAGGGTACTGTACCGGTAACGAAATCCCACTGTCCTTCCTGATTTACATTCGAAGTGGTTTCCTTTTTTGAGGAGAAGCGAGTGCAGCAACACAGAAGCCACAAAGGAATGACTGAAAATTCCACCTTATAATGCATACAGAACGAGACCAATGGCAATGATGACCAGGAAAACTAAGAGTAAAAAGTATTTTGAAAGGAAACCCGTCAAGTTTTTAACCCAACAGACATCAAGCCTGAAGAGCTGGAATGGTAAAGGTATCCGCCTCTCATGGTGATCACTCCTGTGAGTGACAGTCTTCTGTCATCTTTATGAAATAGCTGTAGCAGAAGAGGATTGAGTACAAAGGAAACTGGGGTTCTTTACACGTCCAGAGATTTCTATATGGCGTTTTCCGTAAGAAGGACAACGTGGTTGTTGTGATCTATCACCAATCGCCCTCCAAGCAACCCATTTGTCCGGACGACGTACAGAAAGTGAATGAGTGAATCGGAGATTAGATGGGGCTTATCCGGGCTTTCGGATTATTACAAGAAATATAGAGGCCAAGTAAATAGCATCGTATCATCTTTGGAACTCTGTCTTGACTACGACTGTTCTCATTTGGACGGATATGTAGAATGCACGTGGTTTAACTCACAGCCGCAACGTGTAGGTTTCCCAACGAAAAGTCTAAAGGACATTCCGGATGATTTGTTTCTCGTAATTGGTACTGATATATTTGTTTGATGTCTGACGAAAACCTCCTACTCTGTAAATTTCGGAATTCTATCTGGCGTTTCCCACTCTATGGTGTGATTTTACTGCAAAGGCTATTCTGAACGTTTGATAAATTTCGGTGCTGGCTGTTCACTGTTGTTGAATTAACCTACCCATAATACCGTTGCACGAGCATATTAGTGTCACAGATAACTTCAAGTGGTGGACAAACTAGTTAACAACAATGAGCCAAGTGGCCAAATCCAATGCAAAATCATCGTTCTGACTGTGAAGCTTGTGTGCGGCATAGTCTAACATCTTGAATTAGCTGCTCCGCAGTGCTGTCATTCCTGTTACTCTTAACGAAGTGGATGAATGTATCGTTCTTAGTATTCAGTATGCCTATGTTGAGAGAAACTCGTCTCATTATGCGCATAGTATCACTTCAGTTAGAAACAGGCTTTCGAAAGGAAATCGAAATCTTGACTTACAAGTCAGTTGAGCGACTTTATTGTAGTTGTAAAGTTGGTAAATTTCTAGTGATCTTGCGGTTTCCAAATTGACGGTATTGATATTTCAAGAAATTTTGAAGAAGTATATGGTTCAAACAAACATCAGACAGCATTGCTTGTTTGAGTATATATGTTTAAGTTTAGACCACAATTAAACGAGATGGGGAGATCCATATCGCTGATTCTAGCAGCATTGGGGTCGGTTACCTCACAGTAAATGTGCTTGCCAGGTGCGGAATTTCAGCACTTCACCTGAGGCTTGCGGACACACTGGATTTGACGATAGAAGTGTGGGATCTTATCGTCAACCAGCAAATGTCTTGGCCATCAAAACACACATGGTTGGTCCCTCAAGCGCTATGTACACCATTCCTTTATTACCGCCGTGTACGGCGACAATTAGAGGCTGTCCAGTTTAACATCCCGGCTACAAAAGCCCGTCAGAAGGGATTTTCTTCCTCTATATTTTGGCCAAGTTTCTAGCATACATTCAGCATGTCCGGTAGGTGAAAAACAGTAATTTCGACATGTGCAGGCACTCAGAGTTTGAGATAAAAGAAAATCAAATATTTCCTAGTGAACCTGGTACAAGTTTCTGCTATGGCAGCGACCTTTCTCAGACTATTACAAACCCTTCTTTTGAGAAGACTGACCAAAATGTCATCTCTAATGAAAAATTAGTACACAAGTCTTTCCTCCAAATTTACCTTTCGGTTTTCATGTGTCTGTGTACTTCCCATTAAAATCATTAGGTAACCCGAATTCAACCACTGGGCAATTGTACTCTAGTCTCCCCTTGAGAAAGATTTTCTTTTCACTGTCCACAAGGTTGTTTTATTTTGTTTCTGCTTCAAGTGATGCTTGTTCCGGTTTGTATGTTGTCACATTCACTCTAGTTTTTGGCAACCAGAAGCCACCATAGATCTACTGTGATGTTGGGCGCCGACAGTTATGCAACGGAGTCTGTTTCTGATTGTTTCTCATTGACTAAATAAATACAGGAGGAAGATTAGTCAATATGCTGATAGGCCCACGGATTTCCATTTTCGCTATTCATGACGTCCTGTACGTGTTTTAAGTAACATCTTATGTTTGTGAAGATGGGTTTTCGGAATTGCGGTCGGCTTACTTATCTCTAAAGGCGTTTTGTGCACGAACCTATCACACGTTTCCTTTGTTAAACAGGAGGAGATTGTGGCCACTGATTTCGCCAGTTCCTCCGACTGAGTACGGCTTTCAGTAATACCCACAGGTTCTCGGAGTATGTCTCAGATGGATATTTCTGCAGCCGATCCTTCTTTCCGTGCAGTAGTAGTTTTAGGGACACCGAAGTCATAAGACAGACTAGAATAGTGCTTAACAGAACTAAACAGAGCTCGTAAGCTGTAGTTCGTTGAAACTACCGAAATTGATGAGCACTCTATAGAAACCGTAGTATGGCGCTCTTTTGGCAAGGAGTGATATTCCTCCTATTCACTCAGCAACCTTACGTGAAACAACGTGCAAAAGTCAATAAACCAGTGCATTCGCTAAAGATTATAATGCTTTCAGGAGACTTAGCACAGGAGTATTCTGCCAACATCAGGAGTTGTGAGAAGGAAACTGTATTAATGCCTACAACAGTTTGTACATAATCTGAATAAAACACACCATTAAAAAGTGTGTGATAGGGTGAGTGGAATACTTGTGAAAATTCACCCTCCTTTTCTGGCCAGAGACCGAAACTTTTGTATCACAATAGCAAACGTATTACGTTGACCAGCGAAGTACACGATGCTAAACTGCTTTCGGAATGCAAATGATGAAGGCATACTCCTTCCTTGTGACAGCTTCGTCTGTGGGCTCATTTTTTCGACTGTTCGCATTGGTTGTCACAGCTAGGGTGGTCATTCATCAAAAATATAAAACTCCTCTCACAATGAAATATTTTGCTATCTTTTGTAATGCTGTGCTGGATTTTACAAGTAGACAACTCTCTTATCGTTCCTGGATATTTGCTCCCCCTCAACCGATGAATTTTACAGTGTGGAGGAGCATAATTGTCTCCTTGAGTTGCTGAATGTATGTTTACCATCCGTGGAAGAGCTAAAGCACTGCGATTCTGCATTTTTCTTCTAACTGCTAACCGTCTGAGCATCAGAATCAAAATCCTCTTTTACCGGTCAAAATCTCGACTTCTAGTGGTGTCTTCAGTCGGCTCATCTTTAAAGCTGACTTCAAAACAAGCCCATCCTACGACCGGGGTTACAGTAAAACAAAAAAACCTAGTATCCTCCCAATGAGGATTTTTGATTTGGAGGGGTAGTTTTTGACTTAATATGATCCGTATAAAATGTGACATTTGAGGTATAGCCAGTCGGCACAATGGACAGTTCATCGTTACCTCGGTTTTTGCTTTCCTATCGAGAAGGAGCCCAAATAATAGAGAACGATTTTGTTTACTTGACGAAAATATTAATCGATAAAAACGTCATGCTCTAAAGTCGTGGGAATCGGGTGTCCCATGGTTCTCGTAGCCTGTTAGGGTCATTTCGAATTTTTTGTGCAAAGTACACAAATGGAACGCTTTTCATTTGGGATGTCCATAGGTTGCATGCACATAACCCGCTATAGATCGATTAGGTCAGTAAGTTGAACCACTTTTCGGACAGTACAATAACTCCAGGGTGTATATGTCCCCAGTGGACATCCAACTTCTCCGCTGTAGGCTTTCTGTGTGCAAGAGTCACCTAAAAAGGAGAAAGTGAAACGAAGACTCGCAAATCGGAAAAGTAGTTCGAACCATAGTTTGCAAGAGTGATTTTTCCAAGTTCCGTTCGGTAAGTTAAGTAAGGAATGTAAATTTGGGAATCAACAAATGTTTTTTTTCAAAAGACATAAAATTATTTTCAATCGGATTTCTTTCAGAAGTAAATCTAGTGCCATATGTTTTCCGCTGGCTGAATGGTGTGTAAATTAACCTAGGAGAGGAACATGTGTGAATTATCTGGCAGAAGTGGAAACTCTACACAATATACCTAGCTGGAAGTGCAGGGTTCACCCTACTTCCAGAACTGCCACTCAACCGCTTGTCCACAACAAGCTGATCAGCACTGTGATTAGCTCTCATTTAGGCAGAATAGGGGGCCGCTTATTCTTCATTCACTGAGGCCACATAACCTGGTCTCCTATAGACTAGCTCATTGAGTGACGACTTTCCAGGATGAACTTTCACTCATCTTATGAAACTATTCTTTCTCTGGGCTGCATGTTGGTTGACCACTTAGCAAGTCTATTTTGAGACTCGATATATCGATTGGGAAATGCGGCCTGATGCGCTTTCAGCCACAGCCTCAGCAGAATCTCTGGCTTATGATGTGTATCTCCCACTGGCTGCGCCAGCAAGATGAGCCCCAAGAAGGATAAAACCTATTGCGAGCTACCAAAATCTTCAGCAACCTTGCGGACGGTATGAGTACATTACTGTTATCTGAACAGTCGGGCGGTTGTTCCAGCACAATGATTCTGGTTGGCCCACACAAATAAGGCAGTGGACAGGTTTTCATTTTTAGTGAAGCTGACTAGCCGTACGGTTCCGTGCTGGTATTGGAAGTTGACCGCCGGCGTATGCAGAAAATATGCTGAAAAAAAACTAAATTATAGTCTTAACAGGAAAGCTCTTAGGCCGAGTGACTTAGTTGCTTTTTTCAACTCATCAAACCATTCTGGTTGTGTTGACTGGTTGTTCCGCCTGTCAAAACTTGCATTCCAAGTGGCGCCAAAGACGCTTGAAATTTGCAGCACAGGTTAGCTTAGTTGCAAGACGTTCACCTAATTCGATTCTGCCTCACCCTCATTTGAACTATGCTTTTGTCCAGTAGCAGATATCCTACAATTCCTTCCAACTAATGAGGAAGAATTTTTGAGAATCAAAGTACTGATGTTGATAAACGTGGTGTCCGATTTTAGTGTACTGAACTTCGGTTTGTTTGTACATAGTATGCATGCGAGTCCACATGCTCATGAACAACAGGTAATGCCTGCCATAGCGATTTCAAGCAATCATTTTATCGGATATTTTGAGAGCACACCAAAAGATTACATTGCTAAATTAACTTGAAGGCTAGTGATCCCCCAAAAATACACCAAAAGTTATAAAGCGATACTGAAAGGACTCATCTGGTGTGCAGACTAGTCTGTCTGTGAAAGCTAGAAGAGTTTTACCACTTACTGGGATTACATGAAAATGTACAGCAGTTTGTTTGCTGCCTTTCGAGGCAAGACATGCTGTGCTGTTGATGAAGAGAATGAGTAGGAATAATATTGTTTTAGGGATGAACCGGATTCTCCAATCACCGCTGACTATAAAAGCAGCTTTTGTAAGTAGACAAACGCACATAATTATAGATTTAGGCTTACATTAGCTCTCCAAAGTGCTGTGCTCTAATCAATCATACATTTTCATCCACTGGGGTCGATAAGGTATCTCCTGAGAACGACTGTTCTAATGAAACGCAATCATTAAGTGGTGATACCACACTGACTCAATGTTAATTCGGTAACTTTTTCATACGGTCGGACTTCATTCTCCCGAACCGTATATTTGGATATCCTATGAAAAATGGCCGGTTCTCGGTGGCCATGTTCACGTTGAGCTGAATCTAGTCTTTTGATTAGGAGGGATTCCAGTTGAATTTTTAGGTAATCTGGCGCGCACCTACAAACCGAAGATGTAAAATCCGCTCATCATAAGAAAAAAGTCGACGAGAAGTTGAAGTCTGTGACTAGCAGGGGCTTACACGCCTTTTATTTCTAGTAAAATAACTTTGGACGTTACTTTTTGCAAGATAGAGGAGAATACTTATAATAAAATGGTTGTCTTGGTGGCATTTTTTAACTTTGCTTTAAACAAACATTACAGGTGTCTCCATTGTGTTTAGAATGAACGAAATTTGTCAACGTTTAGTGTGTGTGCGAGCGATCAGCATGCACCTAATAGATCACATACCAACGGGCTTCTTGCTGTTTATTATTCGTAGAGTGCTCAACAGCAGCAACCGAGACCTAACGTTTGACATTTTTTAACAACAAACGAACTCATTATGCAAATGTCGAAAACCGGACGTCTGGAATCAAAGTACTAACAAGAACGTAACTGGAAACAAATCTAATTATTAGACGAGACTGAGATCTCAATAAATTTCGTCTCCAAAGTTCAAATTACGGAGTGATTGATGGAAGAACTCTCAGATGTTTGAGTAATTTTGGGACTGATAAAATTTGGACAGAATTGTCAAATATAGATTGCAGTTTGACCCCGTGGTATTGTTGTCACTCAGGTCGGTTTGTTCGCAGATAAAATACCCCGCTCAGAGACCAGTTTTGTTGGCCTTGCCGATTTACTCTCGCATTTCACATCATCAACACATCTGTACTCTCTGGAATGAGTGATGAGATTTCTAGGGAATTTACATTGCCGCCATTACATCAGTCACTCACTTTTCCATCTTTTTATGCTTAAGATCTACCTTAAACTCAAAGTAACTTGTATGCAAATTCATGGAGAATTACTGGTGTAAATCGCCCTCAGTGCAACTACCTCAAGCTAAAAATCATTTTTGGAATGCCTGAATAGGTCCCACCGTTCATAATGCCTTCTGTAATTGATGATATAACAGGTTTTTCAAACTTCAATTTAATGGCACCCAAATGATGAAAAATTCGGACTTTCGTTCGCCATGATTTCAGATGTACGACTGTTCAGTTGGTCAATATTGTGATGCACTACAGAAGTCTAAATTCATGGCATAGTTTTTTCCTCATCACAAAATACTAGGCTTCAAAATGCGTCATCTCCAATCCAGTTCACATTTGATAGGATGGCTCCCTGCTTTAAGCTTCTTTTGGCTTTGCATCTCAACTTGATTTTCACGGAAGACTCACCCGGAAACCAGATGAATCTTTCGGTTTGTATGCAATTAAGTGCATTTCGCAAATTTCGTGCAACTTGTGTTCAAGTAGAACATGAAGCTGATGGAAACTCGGGGATGGCTCCCACCTGATGAACCTCAAGAAGGGCGAAAGCTGTTGTGTGCTGAATAGGAGCTTTCAGCAAGCTTAGGAGTAGTGTATTAGGCTTTCATTCTTGTAGAAATTCATCGTAGATTTCTCTACTTTCAGAAACCAAAGACATTCAAGTTACGGTGAATCATAATTTCCGATGTCTATGCAAACGTGGGTTTTCGTAAGCTGGACGAATTTCAACATTCACGGGGACAGCATAGGCTTGATAATTATGTAGCGGACGGGGTGGCAGGAAATTTTCATTTCTACTTAATTTTTCTTTTTTTAGCATGGTTTTAACTGGCTTAAAACACATTAAGCTAATAGCTAAACTTTTCTGGTGATGAGCATTCATCGCTGACCAAAATCCATGCGCCACTTTTGACCTCTCTCGCAAAAATATCTTGATGTGAAGTTCATGGATATGTTCGCTGATGGTTAACCAAAGTTTGTGATCACGGAATTGCACACATTCCTGACTTGTAGAATGTTCCTTTCGGCATCTTATTATTGTTAAAACCACTGAAAACAATACTGTTGACTAAGCATGCATTAAATGACCATAATTAGAACTGGTGATTGAAGATTGTCAGCACAATGTAAAGTCGTATTGTGTGAACTAAAGCTGAAATCTTCAAATCGGAGAAGGTATCTTTTATCCCAGTAAAAATGGGAAGCTTACAAGATTAGGTTGTCCAGTGGTCTAACTGAGGACCACTATCCGGGGCCGGAACATATGTCCTCAAATTTTCGTTTGGAGTGCTATCCATGGAACCATCTATGCTTATTTCTGCCCAAAATTATTCATTTCAAAACCTCAGGAAATATTTCAGTATCATTGAGAAGGAACTGTTTACTGTTATGCAGTATAAATCTCATCGGTTGTTCGCCCCAGCACGAACCGTCGGCCAAAAATCTTGCCTACCTCTCACCAGTGATCTGCCATTTGTAGTTAAAGAGTCGCACTCCGCACAAACCAGACTATTGGTGGCAGTTTCCACGATGAGATAGCTTTTTGATGTCAGAGGCTCTAACTCTTTGTCACCTCTGTACGAAGGATATTTTCTTGTCCTAGAGGCGCATTTCAGATTGACTGACACTCGGAAAGAACTTGATAAAAACGCGCTGAGCTCCTAGGAACTAGAAATCTCCGGAGGTGTTCTCTGCAGCGTACAGCTACTTGGTTCTTGTTCCATTTGATTGGATGGAAAGGTTCGGTTAGCAGTTTCCTTTCACTGGCAGTGTTGTGGTTGCCCGGACCTTCTAGAGTATTCGGCAATCGAGCGACAATTTAAATTCCATCACTCATGAAAGAAAAGTTATGTAAAGAAAGTGAAGGTCTTTGGTTTGCAGTGTTCTGAATCTGCCTCACTATCCTAGCTAAAGCACGAACACGGTCGCCCGTTCAGACGTGGTAATTTGAACGCGTCCAAGATGCGCTGTTGAAGTTGTAGTGGCACGCTCACCTGGCATGCCCGATGTCCCAGTTCAAACTCCAGGAGGGCGATGAATATGCACCACCGATGAGCTCTAATAAGGGGAGACTTCAAGTCCAGTGCTACCCCGCTATGACATAGACTCACTCATTGATCCTGGGCGTTAGAACGGTTGTCCATATGAGGGTGATATGAATGTGAAGTCTACAACTCCTGCAGCCACCTGCACCACTCACCATATGATAGTTTCAGAACATGTGAATGTATATATATATATATGTATATATATATGACATTACTCACTCCACTATCTAACCTTGATCTCAAAGTACATTTTTTGTCCTGTGAACAATTGATTGTTACCACCGATTTGTTCCCCTTCAAATGCTCAACATCTAAAATTTCCAAAGTTAATGAACATCATGGGCTTTTGCTATGAAATAGATGTTGATACGCAATGTCAAAATGTTTCAGGATAATGATCCATCTGTCTCGGGTTTTTGTTTTTTTGCGCACAAAATATGAACACATTTCCTGATGCTAAAGCAGACAAAAAGTCAACTTTTGACTACCTCCACCAAAACCCGATATGCGCGTACCACTGAGTGGAACGTTGTTGTAAAACGTCATCATATCCTATACTGGCAGACACACAATGTATTCCATCTATCTTGACAGAGGTTTGTCATTTTGACAGCTAAGTTTGATGGTTGAACTGATCTAAGTGGTTGGAATCCATTCTTCAATATGCCACTAAAAGTATTTTTCCGTCTTTATACCCATCCACTTGGTCACCTAGGAATGCCCGGTGCACTGGTGTAAAGAACGATTCGATCTTCATTTCCTCAAAAAGAGCTAAACCTCCACAAGTCTGAGACAAAAAGTACTTACGCTAGGATATTGTTTTTACCAAGTGAACATACATTTCGCTATTGATGAACCAAGAACGCGATAGTCAGCTACGCTGGAGGAGGTGTAGGATACTCTAAATAGGGTCGAAACTAACTTTAAACAGATTGCTACATGTTGTGTTCGGAAACATCGAGTAAAGCTAATTACATGCTTTTATCAATTCTGAATACCGTTCCGATCGAAAAATGACCATTTGTTTTAATATACCAATAGCTACTACTAACGAGACGATAGATTGGGTTGGGGGTATCGATGTTTCTGGAAAGTTGTTTCAGTGGCAGTCATCGTTGCTACCTAGTCCAAACGTAAGTCCAAAGTAAAATAGCTGGCAAACGTGAAATTGAAACGCATTCGGACATTCTCGGCTTTCATAAAGAACAATATCAGTGAGCCCAGTGAAATGTTTTTTCTCCCAGTAGTGCTTGATTTGAAGATGAAGGAATGGCCTACGCATAGTCACACAGAGTCATCATTGAAACATCTTCTGTGTATCTCGGGGTTATATCCAGTTATCCTATGGGATTGTGTCCCCTGGCCATACATTCCTAAGTTGTCCATGTGCCTGCAGCATATGAAAGAAATAAAACACATAATAATTCAAAGTTCGCACATAGTTTCTCAGGTTTTGCCCTACCACTCCCCCAGGATTACTTTATTCCGGCGAGGTTTGCTGTGCATAATTGCCTTTTTTACCCGTATCAGCTCATCTACCTGTTTATCGGAAGGCAGTTTTAATTTTGACCGCGATCGCTGTAAACAATATTAGTTTTGCCCACTGCACTTTGACTCTATATATCGCATGTAAAGTGGGGTGCGTTGATTTGCTTTCGTTATTGTACTTCAGTTATAGTGTCTAAATATGTGTACTTAAATGCACCCAGCAAGTAAAATCGGTTCAAGGTCGCACGCAATTTGCTCAACCATTGTTTTGATGGGCTTTTTGTTCAGGCTTGCATTTTATGTTCATATATGGTGCTTTTACTGCACTAGCAATGAAGGCTTACAGCTACCCACACAGATCATAGTGCAAAAACTGACTCGAATAAGCACTCCATAGATGAAGTGCTCTTATAAATGGAGAACTCTGCATTTACTGGAAAACGTTTTGGACAGCACTCGACGGGGATTATAAGTTTAACTCAGATAATTCGACAGATTTTGGATTGTGCTGCCTGCTTGATTCAGGAAAAATACCTACAATACTCGTGAAGACGTTTCAAAGAATGCTGTGAGTTTCTTGGCCTGGGGAAGGATAATATCGGCCTGCCATTTTCGTCTGTAATGAGAACGGTACTTTTACTTACCCAACTGTACAGAGGTGATAAGCTATTCACAAGTCTGCTTAAAACACTTCAGCAGTCCAGGATTTGTCCTTATGCAGCGTATGAAGAAAATGGCCCACTTGATCACCTCTTTTTAGAGCCCAGTCAAGTCCTCAGTTCAAGGAACTTTCCTGGTCTGGAGTCGATTTCTTCTCATCATTCAGTATCTACAACGCTGTTGGAAGTGGGAATCAATTATCAGATGCGCCCTTAAATGACCCGATCAAAATCTAGCTTTTTTTCTACAAGGATAACGCAGAAAGTTCCATCGTTTATCTGAGTAAAGTTATGTGGGGTTTTTAAACGAAGATTGTCTAAGTAGGTGCGCTCCAGTTTTGTGTGGTGACATGTACTAAAAGACTTCGATAAAGTTAGGGATTTCGTTTTTTTTACAAACGTTTGTCAAAAATAAACACCTTTTGCTCGGTTTTGTCAATCGAAATTAGTTTCCCCCTTTGATGTGAAATGGAGCCGATCTTTGCAAATTCAAAGCGTCTTGTTATATGTATGCCTGCACGAATGCCGAATTTGATTCGCACCGCTAATCAACTTTAGACGGATTCGAGTAGCTTTGTGATCAGTTTGACTGTGAGTTTCTTGTGTGCAAACTGCTTTTAGGACTTTCATTTTGTGGGAAAAACCAACGGCGAATTTGCGCACATCCTCAGGGCTGAAATCGGAAGATATCCAAGGGTGACTTGTACGATTAGATTTGGGACAACCCGGGCCAGATAAGCAACTCCACATAATTTAAACTTACCTTATGCCTTTGAACTCGAGATAGTTCAGTTTTCAAGGCACAAACGTACTGAGTGGAAGGGCCGTGGTTCGAACCCTAAAAATGCCTCTCAACTGCTCCCGTCAAGGCTTTGGAATCGTGGCAGTACCTCAGCCTTCGTGCTTCCTTCGGATGGCATGGATGCCGGACACCAAAAGGGTGTTCCAGCTGAATGATTACTTTTTAATATGTATTTCGTAATTGTCGAATTGCAACTCACTTGCTCGAGTTCTGATGCAAGAGGTGCCATGAAGTGAATATATCTCAATAAAGGAGACCGTGAAAGTAAGTTTCGGTCCTGGGATCTACAGGTATGTTTCCTTCAAAGTGAACGTAAAACAGTGCGATGTTTCTCTCTAGGTTGTAAACGAAAAAATTTCAAATCTGGATAATATAGCCGTCATCATTGGATAGGAACTCGGAAATAAATGTTCAGTTGTAGTAGCCTCAAGCTGGTCAGTAGAACATTTTCGATTGGGCAAATTTCGGATTTTAAAATTCAGATATTTGGGAATAGGTCCAATTTTTAAAAGGTCATCATGGTGAAATATCTCACACCACATTTGTTCGTAAGACTTGCGAAGTGATAGATTGTTTTTTGTTGTGCCAAAACATTTGTCGACATTTTGTCAATCCATTGGTGTCATGATTTAAACTTGCCAGAAAACTGTCTTCTAACCCAGAAAATGACATTGCTTCACTAGCTTCACTTCCGGAAAAAGCGCTTCGGTTTTGCTACACTAACATCCATGCCGATGTTCTTCTCATTTTTTGATAAAATGCTTTGGTGCGCTGTGTTTCACATGGCCTACTCCGTTGTGGTTTTATTCATACTAACGGGTCTTGCTGACTACGAGATTTGGAGTCGAATGCAGCTTTACAGAGACCTTTTTCCGAAGCCTTTTCAACCCAACTCAACCTTCCAGTAGCTTGAATTCTCTACCTGGTTATCTGTTTGAAAGTCAAAAACTTTGGCACCATTGGCATATTTACTTCCGAATATCACATGGGGGAATTAAAAACGATTAGGATTAGGTCAGTCAGGTGAGCCTGTTCGTCCGTTTTCTGATTACCCAATTGTCTCTTTACCCACTATTGTAACCAGCGTGGCGATGAACGTCATACCATTCTCAAGAAAAATCTAGTGTTTCGTGCACCTGGCTGTCCTTGCACATACCAACCTGCCAAACACTATTTCCTTGACACTCAGCTTTCGTACTAAATAAGCAATACACGGTGGATGGTCATAATGCCAAATCCTAAAGAAGAAACTGATATTCCAGTTTCACAAACTTGACTTCATTTGCGGCATCATAAGAACACAGGTGTATTTCTGAATCCATTGTTTATAGAATTATTCAACTGGATGTACTGGACACATGCCGCTACATTCTTTATTAAGAAAATTATCCAATATGTCCGAATATATCTCTTCAGGGGACGCTGCTACAGATTCCACAAAACTGCGAAACATCCATTACTGGTTTCGCCACTCTACGTGATCAACCCTATCTCACACTTGAAAGTGGTGTTGTAGATATATTGTGACACACATCCATTTGAAGATTACGCTCGTGTAGGTGGAGTCACAGCTGAAATTGTACTGAATTTCTTGTTCATATCGTTATTAATCTAATAGAGAACAAGGTTGACTGCGATTGTAAGACTAGGCCTGCCAGGTGATCCCACACAGGACAAAGGAGGTGGACCCTATGAGACAAAATCTGTATCCGGCATTTAACCAATCGTGAGCGAAACCTCAGGCATAACGCGTTCAGAATGAGCTTTCAGGCGAAGAAAATTAGCGCAAAAAGGGAGTCGATAGCAGGATAGCAAAGCTGAGAGCTGCGTTCGCCTATTATGTTCTACGGCCATCACTAGATGCACTAAATATGCGTAGCATTGTGTACAGTTAAATAAACTGACTCCGTCTTATAGGAGCAAATAGTCGTTGTATTAAGTAATAGTTGAATAAGCATTCTACAAAAAACAACCTGCAGTTTTTCAGTCCGTTCCTAATACTGGCAAGAAGCATTAGTTTCTTTTCGTGTGACTACGAACATATTGTGACAAAACAAACAGAATGAGCAATTTGTTAACCATAATTCCCTTGAGGATAATCAACGTTTGAACAAATGTCGTTTGTTTGTCTGCTCAGAAAGATTATGAATTCGGTTCGGAAAAAATGCTTACCGTTCTTTCGTCGATCATCATCTCTTAGGATCTGGCCTTTTACAGCATTCATCATCGAGGATTGTTGCTTACAGACAAAACATTCGTGTGTTACTTCGCTGGACTTTTGAGTCTTGGTCAAATTTTTTGCTTAACTAAAATGGATGCCTGTCTGAAACGCAGTCACTGTGTTTTATGGTGTGTGAGCGAAAAGGTCGTACATGTAATATACAGACCATAGGAACAAATAAATGTCAGAATATATCTTTCATATGTGCCCTCAAAGATTTGTCAAATTGCAAACATAAGTTTCTAATGCGGTTGTGAGCGTCTGATGCAACACAACGCCAGATGTTCCTCGCTTAAATTCACATAGAATATATTCATTGGAAAATATCATTTAACAGAAAGAAACCACACGAGTTCATGTTTGGATTTTGTGTATCCTGAAAGCTGTTTATGAATGATGGGTTTGGATTGGGAAGACCACATTCCTACTCAAAAACACTCCTCTATGTGTGTACAGATTGCAACACATTTAACAAATGTTGGGTTGATTGGCCTCGTACATTCGCACAGTTACAGTTGATAAGTGTTCACCTACTCGGCTGATAGGCACACAAACGTTTTTACAGATAAACGTATAATGTCGCCAAGGTCATAATGGCCGTGTCACAACAACAGTGTAGTGAAGACTGTGTATGTTCGGTTCAGCTAAACATAACGAGCTCCCTCCCAAGTTAGACCTATGTACTTTCATTAAATATCACGAACAAACTTCCTTTGCCATATATCGTATAACTCGTTGATCAAGCCACATAAATGATGCTGCTAAGGCCAATGCATCAAAGTGATCACATGAATGAATACCTTGCTTCTATTTCATAGTCTGCGTATAATTCAGCTGGCCTATTGTGATTAGTTTTTCACCGACTGCTCTGTATCTCCGTTCACTGAGATACATTCGGATTCCAAGTTTACGGCGTGTTGGGCTTTCCCTCCTCTGTAATGACGGAGGGTATGAAGATATGGATAACCTCGTTGGTTTTAATAGCTGATCGGTAACAACTACTGTTTAGAACGAAATTTATAAAAACTGATCAGTTTGCTACTTTTCCGAACATCATTTAAATAATATAAGCACTGATTTGTAAATTAGGTTGTTGTTGGCAACTTGGATTTCACCTCGGTCATCCGTTGTCCCTGTCGCTGATTGCGCTATTATGGAGGCGAGACAACGAGAGTCATCTCGGTGGACAATGCATCAACATGCGTAGCACATGGCAGAGCCACAGAAGTTGGCGGTGTTGAATACTCCCGTGACTGAAATGCCTGATGAAAAACCAAATACCCGTTTGCTATTTATCTCATTACGAATTTGCTGACACTATCCGACAACAACAGAGCTTCTGAGATATGGAGGTCAAAAACCTGATGATGCTTCATCTCGTTTCTTCTCAGAGACCACGCCTTACAGCCATAGAACAATAAAGCCTTCACTGAGGCCTGCTAAACGCAGCTGTCGAGGACCCAGTCATATGCGTTTTTGACACTACAACAAGTGGCGCCAATTATCAAAAGAGATCTGAGTCTTTGAGATTAGTGCACTGACTTCATCAAATCCATTTCCGTCAGGATTAATCCAGATAACGAGGTGTGTACGATTCTCTACAATCTCCAAGGCTTCTTGATTTGTGGGAGCATGTCCAGATACTGCACGTCTGTCGATATGGCGTTGTTTCACCACCTGAAGAAATGTGAAGATGTCGACGCAGTTTCTACGTGTTTAAAATCTCACATGAGGCTCACATGTCAATTTTTCGCGTGCCTTCAGCAACCTTTTTACAGTGGCAGTTAAACAAAGGCCCCGTGTTTAATACATGCATCGCCAGTACTTTTGTTGAAAATGAGCACAATTATCGGCTCAATCCAGTTGTCTGGGATGGTTTCTTTTTCCCAGAAAGACTTATCGGTCGGTCTGGCACTGGCTGAGGCACAGTTAAATCAACTGGCTTATAGAGCAAGTGCCAGTGAGTTTAATACTATCACTTAAACGACCTGGGCAAACGATGAGGAAAACCAGGTTGCTCAGAAATTCAGAAATGGTTATTATCACCTAGTGCCGTTCATCTTCATTTTATCCGAAAAGCTGGCGTGACATATTAGAGAAGATGACCCGGTAGCCGCAGTAGGTTAACTATTTTTGTTAGTTCGTTTAGTGATAGACCTGTAACTTGTAGGTCAATGTTGTCTGGGTGTGGAATAGTCAAAACCAACAAAATGGAGCTCAGAGACGTGCATTTACACCGTTATCGAAAAAAATGGTTTGTACCGTCCTCAATCATCCTACCATACATGAATGTAGAAAAAGCCAGGGAATTATAAGATGAGCACCTGATGAGGCCCTATGACCTGAACCCTTCTGCCTCAAATTCACTTGCAAGGCTCCTAAAACTTCAGTCCTTAAATTTGGATGCTGATGTACCTAATGTGCACCGGTTGCTACGGCATGTACCACACGCAAAACATGTGGAGCGAAAAAACGCTCTTGGATGATGGCGCTCTTGACTGACGTTCCCAAAAGGACACAGCTACAGCTGCAGTAAAATGCAGTGATCCCCAGAAACGGAAGAAGTTGTGTGAATAGCCCTAATGAAGTAATGAGCTGATGATAGGTTACATGAAAAAGACAACTGCGCTAGTGAAAGTTGTGGTGATGGTCGATTTATGCACCATTTCTGCGGACAAAAATTACCTATTGATTTTGAAGATGAAGCGGGTGAATGATTTTCTTTTGCTCTCGGTCCAGGGGCTTGCTTTGTTCTACAACATTTCAGCGTGACCGGTATTAATACACAGGGCCTACCTGACCGAAACGTTCGTTTTCAGCTCATCATGACTACAGGTTATTTCGTCCAAATTTCGAAGTGCAATGCCATCGAAAACGTCCTGCGTCCACTGCTTAGACCGGTTTTGTGGCCATATGTTCCACCGCATGAATTGTGGTTGACTGTCCTTCAGGGAAAAGTGGAATTTGGAGCTGAAGTTTGCGAGAAAACATACCGGGTGATGTTTATGTTGATCACAACCTGGTCAGTTCATTGTAATTTTTATTGTACGGCAGCGAAGAGGCGGTGGTAAACACTGAAGTTATGCTATCGATAATGATCATGGTGAATTTTTGATCGTTTCATTGTTTGATCATTTAGCAGTTGTACATATCGAGGATGCTATTCGCGGAAGCTTGATTTAACCGAGTCTAAGTCCCAGCCCGTAACAGGTGTCCTTAGCTTCTTGATGAGGTGCGGTGCACTGTTAGCAATGAGTAATAGAGAGTTTCGTTGCATTGTTGGATCGTCCAGACGCACCAAGGCTTTGGATTTCTTCCCCACACCGTCTGGATATTCATTTTATGCTATTCGGAACATAGTGATCATCTGTAATACCCCGCGTCATGCAGCAAACCACCTGTTGTCACCTCTAGCCAAGCCAACCGTTATTATTTTTTCGACTTGGATTGAGCGTTAGATTTCTCCACCTCAGTTTTCACGCATGTGAACAATGTGATTTCCTATGTTGGACGACCGAGATGCTTCATGAACCGGCTTACCTTAGGACGCCATAACGCTTTAGGGGATTGCTGTGGGATTTCGCTACATTAGTTTCCTAGTAAAGGTTTACAATCTCATCGTCTTTCCCCTATCGATAAATCCTCTATTCATCCAGTCCATCTATGACACCAAAGAGCTTACTTAGCTGCATATGTGCTTTCCATCAGGTTTCAATGTACTTGTATCCACGCCTACTTACAAGACAAATATTTAGACGAGCAACAAGGATGAATTTAGTAAAGATCCATGGATTTGGGCGTTGTCATGTTGAGATGCAGTTTTTTCCAGTAATGATTTCGAAAAAAAGCAACCACAGGATCTCTCGAGATCAGAGTACAAGTCGCCTATGCGATCAGTTGGATGGCAGATCACACCTAACCTGTGTGTGGGCACAAGCGTGCGGTTAGACCAGAACATCGTGTATGGCAAGTAACAAGGCAAGCTGTTTGGTTCTGATTCACTAAACTGGTATCTTTGGAAATTGTAAGAAGGAGTCAATCCTGTGGCAATTGATGAAGTCGTATGCTTTGTCTTCCCAACTTGAGTCGGCTCGTTGTGTGCTTGATCGGTATCTCGTCACTCTCCCGAAGAGATCTCTGAATGTGTTGACTTTGCACAAACCTAGAGTAGGGAAGTGAGGAGCATTCAGTCGAGGCATGCAAAATTTTAAGGTATGTGGTATCAGTTGTTCTCTTTGCCCTACTATTTTACTGGTTTCGTCAAACCATTAGTGATGCATAAAGTCAACTACACTCATTCAGTTTTCCATGTCGTTTGGAACGCGAGGCTTCGTCTCGGCTAGTCGAGTGGTTCGCGCTGGTTGGTAGCAGGGGGTGTATTATGGAATGTTTATCACGCTACACATTCTACTTATCATTTGTGCTTGAACCAAAGTACTGTACATAAGTCGTGTCATCCAGGTGAATACATTTTGTCATCAAATCCAAGTATAGGGATCCCCTGGTTTGCCATGAAGGTATGGCTGCTGGAAAAATGATTTCTCGTTTGCAATAATCAATCCTGGAGTACAGAAACTGTTTGTGGATAGTCTGTTGGCATTACCTACACAAAAACACGACTGTTCAGACGAAGTTGCTTTGCAAATTTAATAAAACCAGCAAATTTATTGACGTGTCGAAGCACTAAAGACTTATTGCTGTCCTACAGAATTTTGCTTTTTGATAACAAGTTAAACACAGTTGAAAACACAAAGTGCTGATCTAATTTTATCACCAACAACTTGCTGTTAGGAAACTCTCGACAATCCAGACCAGATCTTTATCTGCGATTAACAATTTGCATAAAAATCGGCGGATGTTTCGGTATGGCTGATCCATTCATTTGTCCGTCACTCGGGTGCCAGCTGCTGCGTGCGACTGACTGACAACTGGTTAGCTTATTGCAAACGATTCAGTTTGTGTTAAGAAACATTATTCGCTAATTGGCATTGACAGGCAAATGATCGATATGCCGATCACTACACGACAAGTCCACTTTGCCTTACTGACTAGCTGAACCAATCTCATCAGCACAAAACTTGTCTTTCTTCGGGAGACTTACTTAGTTTCCGTTTAGGAATTGCGCTTCAAATTGAAAGATTGTAATCCACTTGAACTATTCTAAGTCAGTTTCCTTCGGGCAGGGATATTTTTCCTCTCATGATTTTATTTACACAGCAAAATATTCCTACAGAACGTCTCAGTATTTTCTCCGGAACTGATCTTGCCTATTGGGCGTGAAGAACTGATGGCTACAGCTACGATTAACGGGTTCAGTTATGGTTATTCCAAACTTCTGTAAGTCAGAGGTAGTAACAGCGGTAGCAATACAGCTGAGTATTTTATGTTTATGCTTCACTGGAGAAGATGCTTATCCTCAAGTGGAATATTAACCACTAACATCAGTCTATTAACGGTGATGTTGCCTCTTATATAATGGTCGGTTTGATCTGGTCCTTGATTCAAAAAAATAATTGCTAACGACCAGCATCCTCCTTTGTAAACCAGTTCAAGGAATCCTATTAGGGACACGCATTAGGAACATAGCTGGATTCCGAAAAAGTGGAAAGTGGGTTTGACTGAGCATCCTTTAGTTTGCAACTCAGAAACCAAAATATTAAGAGTATTAAAAGTATTTACAGATTCATTTGTAGCCAACACTCAAGCTACCCATACATATCGGCTGTATCGTATCTCCAGATATTTTGCTTTTTTTAGGGAAGTCAATATCGGGCGTCAGGATATGATCCGAAATATTTTGAAATCGGACACACGGAAAAGGTGCATAAAATCCAGGATGGGATTAGAGGTTAAATTTCCGGGCTCGGTATTGTGACTGTTTCTTCTCATGCTTCTGGTCTCTTTTGATTTTACTCAACCACCACCGACATATACAATGTGTACAGATAATTTGGGAGAAATACCGTCGGCCACTTCACTCGTGTGTGATGTTTCACAAGAAACTTCCGAACTGAAGTTCATGTGATAAGCATTTATCATTACGTACATGAAGCCGTTCGATTATTCTGTCAGAGATCTGTCCAAGATCTTTCCGAATACGCTTGCAGGAGCGGTTATTACGCCTTTATTCCATATTCTATGAATTCAGCATGCAAAGTAAACCTATGGATTCCCTTAAAAGAAACACCAGTTATAAACTCGATGAAAAGTCTTTAGAGCTCATCAGAAAAATAACCCTCGTGATTCCGTCAACATCAAGTCCTATTTGGACACAAATTGTACACAAAATATACTCGTTTACCAAATTGTTTTGAGGAGGTGAGACAGGGAAATCAAGCTGCCTCGTTTATGGTATTCTTTTTCAACTGTACTTTGTGTTGCATAAAGGCCACCTAATGTTTCGCTTGGAACTATATTCGAAATATCGCACACACTTTCTTGATGGAGCATTTTACTCAAGAAAATATCATGTGATATCCCGAATTTTGTACTAACTGAGAGATGATGCTTCTCTGTAAAACATTTTCATTTGAAAAGTATCTTAAACGAGAGATTCAGCTCCATTCATATGGGCGTCCTGTGTGAATTTATGTTTTGTATGGGTGTAAGTTGTGGATTCACCCTCAAGCAATTTGACGATTTTTATTTGAAACCGTCAGTGGAGCTTTGTTTTGGGGCATATTAACCTCCATATGCATCATAGTCTTTTGCTATTCATATACGTGGACAGTGTCGAAAAACACACGGATGAAAGCAAAAAACTGATTTACCAGACGGTTTTGCTGAGGTAATTGTCCAAAATATGATATCCCTTGTGTTTCGGGTGTTTGTCCCTTCTCCATAATATATTATTATCTCTGCTACCCCTCTCTCGTTGTTGCATTATATGTTGCTCCTGTCTAGATTAGACCACAGCTTCTAACCACAGTGAGAAAGCACAGAACATAGCTTTCACCCACACAGAGGATGTTACTGAAAAACCCACAGACAAATTTCGCCCAAAGTCATCTTCCCTCGAGCCGAATAGCTACATCCTGTGTACGTGCGTGGTTGTGTGTGTGTATGTGATCTCCAAGATCACTCATGTGTGAATAAGTAACGGCTTGAATAGAACTCAATTTTCTCACAAAGACTCATAGAAGAGGGAAGACATCAACCTAGGGTGTCCATTCAGTCCTTTGTTTTTTCTCCCATTTTTGTTACTTGTAGGACGAAGGGGGGTGGGAAGTATAAAGAAGCACTGTTTCCTCCAAGAGATAAATCAACTCAGATATTATCAAAATGTTTCAAAAGTGTTGTATAAACGAGACAGTTCGGATAGTACAGTACTCACTAGGATTCACGACAAATTTGCAACTCGCTTATTGTTCTTGTAGCATCTGGATCGGCCTTTTTTGGCAACTTATCTGGTGCAGATATATTGTACAGTATATACTGAAAATTTACTTCCCTCACTCAACTAGAACGAGAGAAAGCGTGAGGAAATAACCGTGTGATATGACTGCGCCCAGTCCCTTTATAGCTAGCACAAATATGTGTGCAAAATATTTAGTGATAAAATAATAATGGTATTGATTACCAACCTGTGCACAGGGGCAAAGAATTAAATGTCTTCGTATTCATACCACTTTCATATTTAAAGTGCTAATATAATATGGAAAAATTATATGAAAACTTTTGAACTTGTATTAAATTTATACGTAAGGAATACTTTTTGGAAATTTCTCCAGATTTGCCCTTACACCATCACCCAGAAAATGGCCATATCAGATTCCTTTCTCCCTCCATCTGAAAAAGTCCTTCTTTCAAGAGCGGAGACGCACGAAAACTCAAAGTCACAGTGGACTGAAGAGATGTACGTTAATTTGATGTTAAAAGAGCTGGCGATTGTAAGACTTTGGGAAGAGTGAAAGCGGTAGGTACATTCAGAGGACGGTTTCTGAGAAGGAACGAGAGCCAGACAGTTCAGTCCTGCAATGAAGAACCTAGACTTGATAGGAGTGGCTGAAAGTGATTGGGAAATTAAGTAACTTAGTAGACGGGATGGAAAGACGTAAAAACCCAGCACAAAAGAACATCTTTCGTGGTGTTAACCTTTATACAATTGAACCAGAACCACTTGGTAAAAATCCGGAGCATTCTGAGAGTCAGTGGGCAGGACGTCCTTATCATCGAATTTACCAGCATTGCCTTAACCGGTGGGTGTGTTTTGACCCACCGAGGGGATATTGAAATTAATGTCCATAATTTCGCGTGTTTCATAAAAATATAAAATTATTCCGCCACCTGAATCAGCTATATATATATATATATTCGGCTAGCTGGAAGTAAACGATAATTATGGGTTACTTCCAGAAAACTCAACGAGTTAACCGAAGTAGGGTGGGAGTCATCGATGGTATCCTCTGAGAAACCTGAAAGAGATGGACCCCATTCGCCACATATTCTCTCCTATTCTCATTTCATCTTCTCTGTGCTCAGATGAACTATCTGCTGAAACACGAGTTTAGGCCCGGTAAGTCCGACAAATTTCTCCTTCTGGCTTATTATTCACCTTCTAGTTAGCTGTTGGATTTAAGTTATTACTTAAGGAACAGTAATGAAGATGACTGCTTTCATTTTCGTGAGTATACACAAGTGAGCTCAAAGTGAATATATATCGTCCACTAAGTACAACCTGGTGTTCAAGTAGAACGTACAGTTAATGGAATGTCGCGGACTGCCGCCGGTACCAGGCCGTCGAAGTGCTCTCACCAAGCTCACCTGAGATAGAGCAGAATTGAAGCCATTTTGAAACTATACCGATTCAAGCTGCTGCTTGTTACTCATCTGCAGAAACGCAGAACTTCTGCCGTCTAGCCGAAAATCTCAATCGTTTTTTTCGTCGTAAAATGTTATTTGTACATACAATATAAAATTATTTTTTGCAGTGGATGGTAATTTGGAAAAAACGGATTGAAAATTATATAGACCTCTATGCAGCATACTCCAATAAAAAGTTTCAAGTGCACCGCGCTCCCATGTGTTTGCAAAATACGGATCAGCCAGTGTTTTAAATCTTACTGTGGTGTTTTGGACAAGACCTTCTGCTACCGTCGACTTTTGGACTGGTTCACTCATCACCCGCTGATCAATAATCCTTTATGGATTACGTTTCTTTATGCAATGTTATTGTGGTTTTATGCTGATTTTGGTGGGGCTTTGGCCGCGTAAAATTGGTGAGTGACAATGCAAACACTTTAAATTAATTTGGTCAGAATTGTTTTTTTTTCCGAAATTTTATTGGGTGGTGTTGTACATGCACGCATATGCACACCACGTAATCAATCACGGGCTGTTTGCACTCGCAAATCTCTGAAGGAGGCTTTAGGCCACTCGCTGTAACTGACACAGATTATCTGACAATCAGCGATCTGCGCAATCGTTCATATTCAAGATAACATCTAGTATTTATTGGTCCAGCGGTACAAACTAGCTGGCTTTCCTTCAACATCCAGTGCGACATGTAATGAAATATATTTGTATTCAGGGTTAAATGCGTTAAAATGTAACTGCGCAACTCCTAGAAGTCCGTTATTTTCGTCAGTCAATATGCCACCCATTTGTCTACCCTTGCGCGTGCACGTCAACGCAAATCCTTCCGAAACCATATACAATATGTTCAAGCTTTTTTATCAAAGGTTCTGCGTGTATTCCATCGCCCGGAGAAGAGATTACTGCGTTGCACGCTATGCATATTGGTGGCACAGAAAACCAAACCAGAAACTGGCAAAAAACTAACCAGGTTCAGACACCATTGGAAATTGGTTTAAACTGTACTTGGGGCAAAAGTGAATGAAGAGTGTGAGACAAGATGTTCTACTGATCATTGGAAACCAATTTTTAACGCATTGTTGATGTTGCCTGTTATTCAAATGACCTTCAGTGTCTTTCATATAATATATATATATACATAAACAACTCAGGAGTGGATGCGATTTGCTGGGAGTTTGCCTTCATTCGTGGTTACTGATTACCCATTATATATGACAAGCCACCTTATACTAAATGTCATGGGATACTGTAAAATATGCCTGGGTAAATTACGTTTAAAAATACCACGGGTTTAAGGAGGAAGTTGTTTATTAGCAAACGCCAACTACAGTCACAAACTACTGTCATGCGTCTTCTTGAACTTTCTGGGGTATTCATTGTAAACGAACATTGCAAAGCAGTTCCACAGGTTACATAATAAACCTTACCTGCGTGAAAACCCATACTACTCCCATACCTCATCAGTAGCATCCGCCGTTACACCGGCATCTATTGATTTGATCAGCAGTTTCGTAATTATTTCGACCTACGGGAGCAATTTTATGCGGTTAAAAGATTACAATACATCATGTGCCTTTTGGTCAAATCCTTTTTGTGTGATGACTCCCTGGTATTTTCCAAAGATTTTCCAGTGACATTCTTTGTAATAGCAGTAAAATGCAGTTAACTGAATCTCAAGTTTAGATGCTCGGAGATAAACGCAGCTCCCCAGTTTTCGCATGCCAGAATTTGCAGATCACTTATTGCAGGTCATTTTCCTCCAACAACTTATGTATTCCCACATAGACGCCTGAAGATCAGTATCCAGTCATCCTGACAGCTTTATTCGGGTGACCTAACCAAAACTTTTGTGATGTTCCGATATGCATATATATATATATATGTATATGTTTACATATATATATAAGGGCTCGTTTTAAAGAATGATTCAGGTATCCTTTTAAAACGCGCTCGGAATACTTGTAGATGCACACTGAAGGAAAAAGTTTGGGAAATTTGATACTACTACTAATACAACTAACGAGGTATGCCTGTCTAGTGGAATAATTCACTCAAAAAATCTGGGCAGGATAGAGCATGACATTAGAAGTGGTAGCATTGACTTCATTTTCCTTCTTTCAGAAATTTTTGAAAAAGTTTGGTCAACATTTAATTTTTTTGAAAAGATGTGTCATTTGTCATTATTTTCATATTATGAAGTACTTGTAATGAAACCCCAATCATGAGGTCTGTAATCAAGTGATTTTCTGAGGAAATTCACTGTACATTTTGATATTTGAAGCCGGAACGAGTAATAAAACTTGTTTTGTACAGTAAGCACAACGCTGCTAGATACCGTGTATAACCTGTCTCACCCTGTGCAAGGCTCCTCGTCACAATTCTTCCCTGAATTTCCATCAAGCTTCTGTTATCCTCGGATACCAAGTCCAATACAAAAGCACTCAGTTGGAAAGTTCGATGCTTCCAACCAGATAACAAATGTGCATACGCCAGTTGGCACAAAGTTTTACCCCGTAATGTAGAACACTAAAACACCTATCCGAAATGATCTCGAGAAGTGATTGGTACTTCGCGAGAGGGTGACCGTACAGTCATTGAAACGCGACGTAATTTGAACAACCGAAGGCGGGACACCTTGCGGTCCCGAACTTCTGTCACCTGTGATACCAAAGGGAAGTGACGAGTACTCGCTGAACCAGTGAACACCGAGTTCAGACAGTGTCCTCTTCTGAGAAGATTGCCTACAACGAGGAAGTTCCAAGGATAAAGCCACCGATACTATAGTAGGGGAACCACACATTTCCAAGCAACACGGTGCACCTACCAGTGTCCTTAAAGGAAGAGAATATTCTGCCTCGTTAGGACCTATCGACAGTCACTAATGAACAAATATCAACCACTGTCATCTCACATCGAAGCATCTCCTACCAAAATCCATAGACGCACTTTTTTCCAGACCGAAACATTTTTCGGTACCACGGAAACCTATATTGAGGTTCACAAATTCGCTTCTTCTGAACTGAATGTATTGCTCTTCTGTCGTCTTCTAGTAACTATTTGAGGATTAGCGCTTTGGTATAGTCCTTGAAATACGTTTTGAGAGTCAACGGAATCTCATACTTTACCTTCGTTGACTTTCTGATCAGCAGACACGATACTGTTTGCTCCAACTTTTCGCTCGGAATTATTTCTACTTTACCCTCTTTTATTTGATACCGTTTCTACTTGCAGCTTTCGATTCAAACTGCAATACTTGTTTACTCATACCGGAGTTTGCCTTGGTTCTGTTCTTGCTTATATGACATAGTGCCTCGTTTACTGTACTTTGGGGGTGAATGGCGTGAGCTGAAGTTTTTCACTCAAATGGTACGATCGGTCCCAACCTATCTATGTCTACTCGTTGTTTTGAACGTCCAACTATAGTTGGGCATCGGGGAACTTCCCCACGCAGAAAATCCACCATAGAAAAAAAACCATTTTTACTGTACCAGAATAGCCTGTCTCGTTCACGATACCCTTCGGTTTGCAGCACCAAAACCACTTTTAAAAAAACATTTTACTGTACCAGAATAGCCTGTCTCGTTCACGATACCCTTCGGTTTGCAGCACCAAAACCACTTTTTGTTTCAGTAAAAAAGACGTTAATGATATTCTCAGAACTTCTGCTTAGTTACAGAAAGATTGAGGAGCTTATAAAGACTACACAACTTTGATGAACAAAGATGAACAAAAAACAAATTATTGGTGGGCCATTCAAGGCCTCGTTGATCTTATAATCAGTGTCCTTTCAAGAATCATGCCTCGACTTCTCACATAACCTTCCAACTGAGTTATAAGTTGTATTCTATGCAGCAGGTTTATTCGGGGAGTACCACAAACGAAAGATTTAGCTGCACATCCTATCATCCGTGTCTTAAGTTGCCAACGAGTTATAAAATACGTTCACTACTCGGTGTTTCATGGACTGTCTAAACTAACTGGACTGTGGAGTTGAGGAAAGTTAACCAGGCGATGGTTTCCAGAATACACAAGGGAAGTCGTTTAGCTGTCGGTTGGAAAGCATAAAGCGAATTTCATTAGGAGAGTGAGCCTGGCTTATTGTGTGGCTATCAGGTTTCGTTTTTATCAAACCACTGGTATGAATGACACGGGTCTCCGAAGTACCACTGTGTCAAACAAAATCTGTCAGCAGATTTTAAAACCACCAGATTGAAGTTAAATCTTTTCGGACAGAAAATTCCGACTTTCGTGAGCTCCAGATCCTACAGAACGTTTGAGCAGTGGTACAAATTTTTTATACATGTTTGAGCATATGATACACAGGCTATTATTGCTTTTAAGAATACTCGGTGGACTTTGAGAGCCTGCCATTCCACCATGTGTTGTGATTGGACGATTATCTTTCATCTAATTTATCGGTGCTTTCAAATCAACATGGGTTTTCAAAGAGCAAGCGTTTAATATCGGCATTCTAAGCGCATCAGACGGCCTGAGTTTGTTCCTGGAGTATTTCGCATCTCAGAGAAATAAATTCATTTCCGATTTACTGAATCCAGACAAACTCTCATTTGTCTTTAGTTAATTTATTCGCCAAGAAAGTAGTGGTTGTTGCATTATCTCACCAATTATGAAGAATCAAGGGTTACTAGAAGAATGCCGTCATCGGAAATCAACAACACTGCGGATCTAACGGACTGGCAATGTTATAGAATATGGGTAGCTCGGGTCCGCTGCTTGGTTGTTGGTCTGTTCGCGGAGCTTGGCAAGCGCTTCATCACCAATAGAGGTGACAACGTCATTGCCGGATTGAGTGCATCACTCACTCAACCCACACAACCCTGGACTGACGATATCACCTCGATTAGTGATGAGACTTTTGAAATCCATCTGCCAAGCTCGGCGAACAGACCAACAACCATTCTCAAGTGATTTGAACCCGCAACCTTCCATCTGTGAGTTTGGTTATTCTGTTATTCAATAATTCATGGTGGATCAGTAGCACGAACTGCTAGCAATTAGTCAAGTCACAATGCTAGTACCCTCCAAAGGCGCAGTTCATGTCGCACTATCTACTGTTTTCTGGCTCTCCCAGTAGCGCCTTCTCAGATCGAAACCTAGGTAATGTACGTTAATTCACTTTGGTGGTCGTAAAATATACAAGAATATTGGATTGTGTTGGAGTATAGTTTGTTTGATGTCTGCTGACGCTTATAACAACCAGATGCGATACATCGTTTTTTTCTGGTCATCGCTTTGTGCCGAGGATCAGCATCATTGGTAGAATCATTTTCGAACATCTCCGGAGTTATTTGTTGAGGAATAAGTTGATTTAACTAGACCATCATGGATTGCATCAGAATTCCTCGTGCGTAACCAGATCCATAGTGATCATGGAAGACTGAGTCTAAGCTGAAACCTTATGGATACTATTCTGATGTAACATGCACTGTAGTTAGCTAAACTACTCACAAAAAGATGTTACAGAAAAAGGACTCCCACTGAATTTGGGAAAATAATTCAGTACGAATTAAGATCTTCCAATCAGATTGCTCTTCTCCATCCAACATATATGTGGTATTTTGGTAAAACCGGTTGCGCACAACAGTTTTTTCCTTCATACACCATTTTGCCCTACACCACTGAACTTCACACAACCATACAGCCCTCAGGTCCAGCCTATACACATGAGAACAAAGGGTGGAGATTAGATGGCGTATTTTTCCAGATAACCTGGAACGCCTCTCGGAGTGGCCGAACTTTTACAATCCATCTGTGAATTATTGAGGTTGCCTGTCTATCCCTGGCGAGTGGATATCGATAAAAATTGTCTGGATAGGAAACTTCTATGGTTAGTAAGGAGCTAAAGGGATTTTGGCACTATTATACCTAACACATTAAATATAGCAACCTACAAAAATCTGAGCGTGCACGGTTGCACGCTCGGCTCCAAGGATACGTCATTCAGCAAGTTCACTCCTGCGGCCTTCCAAGACCTGTCCAACAAGTGACTCCACTGTAATCTAGAATATCAATCCGTGGCAGGTTCCTGTAAATCAGAGAAAGCGCAACAAAGAATAGTGTACAAGGTCTACAACATGCTTGACTGTCGAGTGGAATGGGCTGAGCCATATGGACAAGTTAAATTCATTGAAGCTATTTACTTACTGTTATTTCCCAGTCAGGCGTAGCCTGATTACCCTCCGACGAAGAAGATGAAAAGATTCTGCACCCCCTCAATAAAGATGACGGATGAAGGTGGCACAGTTAAACTTTTCGGCAACAGTGTTTGTAACCAGCCGGCGGTTTGGACGTATTACACTACCGATAAGGTTGCCGAAAATTCTTCGACAGCCCACAACCGATTTCGCCCTTCTGGGGGCTCATCAAGTAGGCCCAATCCCCGAATTTTTGTCAACCTTCAAAATGAACCCGAATTGGACTGTGCCCACCCGATGAACTCCAAGAAGGGCGACACCGGTCGTGGGCTGTCGAAGAATTTTCAGCAATCTTAGGAGTAGTGTGTTGCATCTATCCATGCATCGCGATATCTCGAATATCGTACCAACTGCAACATGAGGCGGCCTGGTGCAGCATATCCAGTTGTTTGGTAACACCATAAACTAAAGATCCAGCTGTGTTCCAGGTGAGTCCTCCGAAAAGCCAGATTTGTTTGCAAATGAGTTTTTGTCGAAGCCGGAGGTCTAATTTCTCAAACTCACTGCTGAGTGCTGGGATTGGGGAACAACAGTTTGAAGGTTGAAATAGAAAAAGGTCTTGTAGTGGTAGTGTTTTTTCAACACTGGAATCTGATGAGTACAAGTGAGTTAGAAAAATGTGGCTCAGACAATCCTAATGAGTCCGCTATTTGTTAACTTTGGTGCGAACCAACCGCATGATCTCGTTGGTTATGAAGGGGACTGTTCAAACTGGTGGTGTCAATATGAATGCAGCAAATACCTCAGTGATTTACAACAACAATAAGGGACTGATATCACTAGACGCAATGAAAGTTCACTGCAGCTAAGAACAGTATTTCGTTACAGTTTGCGATGATGAGACGAGAGTAGATTGTAATCAATCCACTTAAGCAGTGCTGGCAGCATTCATGTATAATGCACACGAACTATGTTTTATCCCACCATAATAATTACATCCATTCCATTTTTGCTAGTTCAGTTTCGTTATGATATGCATAAGCAAAATACAACCTATATTGGGTGGCCTACCAAGCCAGCCGTTTTAGAAAATGACCATCGAACATGATAATAAAATTTTTTAGCTCTAATGACACATGAGATTATCATTACGCAACAAAAGGGTTGGGGGGATACTTTCAGCAGTAGCAGCTGGTATGCTCTCTGCCTCAACAGTAGCGATGTGCAGGATTCTACTGCTCTGCAACGTTCACTCGTGCGTGACAGTTTTGGGTGATTGACTTTTCCAGTGTATGGTTATCGTGTCCTAGTTGGGACGACAGAGATATTCATTTTCTGCGCCGGCTGATAAGCCCTCCCAATTATTTTGGGCGGGTTTCAGTCAATAATTTTATGCCATCCATGTTGTGTAGAAAAAAATGAAAGGGTAATTATAGATCAGGCTGATATATTGAAATCGCGTTCACCACTGGAAGACGGAGGATAATATTGGAATTGAATGTGGACACCAAGGAAGGAAGATTTTTGTGTGAACTTTTTAAGTACAATGAGAAAATGTAGCTTGAACGATCACATTAAAAACGAATAGTTTTAATCACTTGAATAAGTGCTTCGCCATTTACTTATAATATAAGTAAGGGCTTTATAAAAAACGGGCAATCCAGCTTTCTTGATGGAATACTACCTACGATCAATTTTACTCTTTTGGATGGATGCAGTCACTGCGTTTACGTAAATGTTATGTTATTCTTGAACACTTGCTGCACGCAATTCCCAGAATACATCCATTCGCAAACAAATTAGGTTTTTTCTATGGAAGACTCAAGGAATACTGGTGATTTTTTCTTTCATATTTTTCTTCCTTGAACAGGTATGCTGCACGAAGTGCACCTCATGCATCAGTGGGTACCACATTCGAGATTGCAATATATTTTCTCGGGGAACGTACTACTCACTAATTCCGACAAGAAAATATAATGTGATATCATGATTATCGTGCTACCTGAAACCTGGTGGCCATGGAACAACACTTTATGTTGAAGAGAATACTCTAAACGAGAGATTTAATCGGATTCACTTGGATCACATGTGGAAAACTATATTTACTTTCGGCACATGCTGTAGGTGTTGGTTGCAAATGGATGCGTTAGGTGATCAAGTTAATTACTGAAATGTAGATCAGTTAATATGGTTAATAGCTTGCACTTAAAGTGATAAGTTCGTGCAGAATAAAAAAATCGGAAGTAGCGAAACATTTTACTGAGGAAAACGTGACAAACACACAAACGACGATAGAATTGATAGGAACCGCGAACTTACATCATTTATTCTAGAATCTGCAGAGTTTTGTGGAAGAAGTTGACCATTATTAGCCTTTGCAACTTCACCAAAATCTTAGACAAATTTAATTCGACAGTCCATTAATTGATAACTATGATGATAACAGGACGGTTTCTCTCTCGTTCTTACAGATATAGCTGAATACGAGTAGCAAGGCTAGTCCCACCGACTATAGTCTAACCCCGAAGAGAGGTCACTTCCCTGCCTCCATTTAGGACCACTTACTTTCCTACTCGTGGGATTTGGTTGGAACTGATGACTTCAGAGGGACCATCCCTAAAACTCTAACAACGACCACCCCATGTCCCGGGGGACAATTTCCTTTTCCAACAAAGACCTGGAGGCAAAGTTCGTGTTTTGCGTTTTTCCGCATTACATCACCAATTAGGCACATATCCAGTCCAGTACAAACAAGTTGGTTTCTATACGAGGAGGCATCAGTGCGCAGTTGGACTCTAATTTCATTTTGGTTCCCGAACGCATTTTTCGTTATCGGAAGCTTGGATAGCACAGTAGATCCTCAGTAGTTATGCTGCGCTTACTGTCCTAATGAGGACACAGTAGGATTGTCTGCCTGGCGATAAACTCAAGTCCATTTTGGTAGTCCTCCGAGCTGTGAAAAACTAATGATCTGGGAGAAAAGCAATCGAGCATAACATGAGTAACAGTTAAGTTCGTATAACAGCTACGTAGCTTGTTAATTTCGGGGAAATTTCTAGATTTCCGTGGAGACCATTAGTTTTGAAATTTCTCTCTCATGCCCACATCTTATGCTTGGTGTTTACCGGCGTTTTTTCGAAAATGATTCCAAATATTGATGTAACTTGCCAAGCACTAATATCCTCAAAAGGGTTGTCTTCGTATGGGAGCTACAGCTCTGGAGAATATATATTCTCGTCCCTTGAAACGCATATTTGGTGTGTGAATCCTCCGAAAAGAGACCACCTTAAAGAATTTGGTTACATTGTTTCAACAGTAAATTCCCCACATTGTCTGCTAATCATCCAGAAACAGCATAGCTTTATATGTTTATTAGTTCATTAACCCCTGACGGCTTGTTACTACCATACAGTGAGGTCCACCTTAATTGTTTAGAAACAAAGGAATCGGAATTTTAAACACAAGCCGAAATTCCCGCAGAAGTTTTCATGGGGCGACTTTACGTCTCAATGGAGTTGTCAATGCAGGATATGTATTGGAAGACTACTTTCACAATAGTGTAGCATCATTTCAGTTGAGGGTCTCCCTACACGTCCGCAGGGGTGTTTGGAAAATCCAGTGAGGTAGTACAAGATGCACGTGAACATCACTTCT
>NW_008751753.1:1331799-1368668 GCF_000715545.1 Opisthorchis viverrini | reverse complement strand
GTACAAGATGACGTGAACATCACTTCTTATCAAGCACAGTGGAAAGTATATTAGCAATCCACTACGAATGTGGTCAGCTAACATTGATCTTATTAGGATTTACCACAAACAAAGAGACCAAGACGGGGAGCATGACTGTGCATGCTGAAGGGGTTACTGAAAAGTAGGTATGTTTTGTTTATAGGATAAGTCCGCTGTTAGTAAACAGTTTGTACACAAATACACGAACTGCTGCTCAAATATCCATCGCAGTAAGCGGGGATACGTACGAAGGGTGTCCGGCATGGCAACTCAATAACAGTCATCTTTAATTTCCTTGGGTAACAGTTCATTTCGGTATTTTGTTAAACAAAATACTGAATACTCTCCACACAAAATTAGCCAATTTCGCTCAGGCCCAAACTTGAAGGCTTTCACACTGATGCCTTCTGAGAGATCGCTCATTCTCTCGCCTCGAAAAACTGCCCCATACCTTCCTGTGGCTTACGGCAGCCTGGCAACAAAAGTGAGGGTGGGGACCGCGCACAATGGGTTTTTAAGTACCTTTACATCGATGGGGTCTCTGAACAGTCGCTCAGGACGACATTTTTCGCTCTATGAGACCAAGGGTCTCAAAACACGAGTTTTGTACGTATAGCACATAAATGGCACAGTTTTCGTCAATTTGATGATCGTATTTCAAATCAACTCGTTGTCGTTGGTCATTTATAATCTATTCGGTTGGCATGGATCCTAATTAAAGGAACTGACTATCCAACAATCGTGATACTTGATGGTGGCTTTCAGCGGGAGAACAACCTCATTTTCCTTCTTCAGTACGTTAGTATACCGTTAACAAACACTGAAATATTTGAATAACTTTTTTCTCATACGTTTGACAGGTGGCTGTGTCCTAGATTGAGTGCCTTCAGGGCCCGGTAGGTCGTTCCTTATGACTGGTCTTTGCTCTGGGAGAATACTGTGCTCACGTATGTGTCTAGGTGACGTCAGACCTTGATAGATCGATAACTTTGTTGTATCATCTGAGGTTACGGATGTGGTGAATTATGGAGTGCAGCAAATCCACCGCTTAAATCCACTGCAAAATAATCGGACACATTTCGTCTCGCCTTTCACACATAAACACTCCGCTCTGGTCGGGGTATGCATCGAGCCGGTTGTCGTCAGGGGAACTTGCACTTGGCATGAAATCATGAAGAACCTTGGTGAGAATCCACAGTTATTTGTTGCACGACTACGACACATATTCAAAACCCCTCCGTTCAGTCAACCCATATCGGGAGGATTTTCGGGCTTTAAGTTAACTAAAGAAATTCCGTCAAAATCAGCTGTAGATAACAGCGAAAGCCTCAGATTTATTGCCAAGTTAACAATGCCGTTTGTCTACCACGTGCGCTGTTCCGGCAAAAATGTCACTTCAGCTTGATCAGCAATACTCAAAATCATAGCAATCTGTTTTATTCTGTCCAACAATATCTCTACTGAAATGTAGCATGAGATAATCAGCAAGAGCTTGTTTTTCAATTACTCATTCTTTCATGAATTCCTCAACTTCCTATAATTTCCTGTTGTCCGTAGTACGTATTTCAAACAATATTTTCAAAAACGCAAGTGTTATTGAACGACACTTATATGTTGCCAAGATGAGACTTTCACAGCTGTTCCCCAGACAAGGGTAGATTGACACTGGTGACCAACACGTGGAGTAAATAAACACAATGTGGACTTTTTTGCCATCAACACGGCTGAAATTTCAGTGGATCGTTCGCCTTTGTTTTGATGACGTACACACCCTCAGGTTCGAAATTCCGCTCAATTCATTACGGATATTTTGACTTATAGGTGCGAAATAGCATCAGAGCCATCCTGGGTGAATATTCAGGGTGAAGAACCGGTCAGAAAATCTTTCACTTTCCACTGATGGCAACTGGTGAACGTTTTGTAAGCATTCAACTCATGTGTTTCGAGTTATAAAATTACTTGTGGCTTGTGGGTGATGATCATCCAACACTAGAGACGACACTGAAAAGAAACCCCATCAGTGCACACGGAATAGCATTATTTCAGTTTGTACTCGGTCAAATAGTGGCACACAGAGGCTCGGGCTTGAGTTTCAGCAAGACTGTTTGAAAGATACGGACAGCAGTCAATGTTAACCATAAATTTCCTCACCGATCCAACAAGACGTATGTCAAAGTGGAGGCGTGCATTAGTAGGAATATTTATGAACGTAAAGCCTCCTTGGCGCTGAGAAGTCCTGTCAGACTTTCAATCGATTAACACAACCAGGACAGACTATGGGTCATCGTTCGAGGAGTCCGGCAAACTAATTACATCGCTCAACCTCGAACACGTTCGCCCGTTCAGAGGTAAAAATTAATATGCACTGATGGAGTAGTGGTAACACGCTCACATCACATGGCAGGTGTGCGAAGTTCTATCCGCTACACGGCCAATGACATGCACGCTGGTGAGCTCCAGTGAGGGCGAAACTCGAGTCCAGTGCTTTCTCCGTCAGTGTGGACTCACCAGCCAGGGCAGGAGGACAACTGTTCAAGTTCAAGTAAATGGAAGGTAAAATACTCATGAAAAAATGAAACAGGACTTGTAAATCGATCTAACATTAACTGGCGAATTCGACGTGTACAGTAATTGCCACAGTACGAAACACATCTGAGGGTGAATAAAGGACTTGGCAGGTCAAGAATCACATTACCAGTAACCTCGAATGGAGAGAACTTATGGCTAGATGATCCCGGTAGAATAATACACAGCTGGCACCACAAATGAAAATACTAGCTAGTTTTCACTCATGGAGCTTCCGGCGTTGGTTCTGTGCTGTTTGAAAAAGCTATTTTCTGTGTCAACTAATATCACTTAGGAATTCTGGAACGAAACGAAACCAATGGTTCATTCGCCAGGATATTAGCTACCTTAGTGCTCTCGCCATTCTAAGGAAATGGTTGAAATCCATAACTTTTAAGCAGATTAACATGGTCGTGTACACAGTCTACCTCACCAGGCTGTGACTGTCTCAAAATATCAACGTCATCGTTCGGTCCGTGCGCAGTCCGGATGTAAATCTGATCGAAAGCTTCAGGTCCTCAGCAGTGTGCATTGGCTACGTGGTCCAGAGGCTACTTTGTTCAAGTAAGGCAAAACGTTTACGTATATATAAGGCCGTAAAGGATCAAAGCTAGGGAGGATCAATATGTAGCATAGGCGCACCACTTGAGTTGGACCGGCTCCGGTAATGGAAATACTTCCTGTGTTTGGTCTGAATGGCACGTCATTCTGATATGGTTCACTATGACAGCTCTATGGATTGGATTTGCAAGTCATTTCACCGTTCTCATTTTACTGGTACATACTATATGCCATTCTACACACCCTGAACTAATTCTGTAAGCCTTACAATCAAAATGACCTTTTCGTCAGCGACCTAGATGGGCAGATCTTTTCCTTTCACCTCAGACGAGCGAGTCCCTTAAACAAAACACCGGCTTTCCTATAAAGGAAAGTGTTGGTAGATGGTCGTTGGCTTGTTCTGTGGGCTGGGTAATTTGATTGCGAACGTTTCATCACCAGTCGAGGTGACATCATCAGTGGGTTGTTAGAGAGGGTAGTGGAGCGTAGCGATGGGTTCGTGGTTGTTCGCTGAGTAGTGTTATTTGTGTGATAACATACGTTTCTATTCCGAAAGATTTCTGGTTTTGTAAACCTTGAGTCAGTTGTTCACTTTTTAGGTGATCTGTCAGTCTGGTTTATATTAACCTCCAAACAATCACCAACCCATCTCTACGCACCACTACGATCCCTAACAACGTGCCGATGATGTCACCTCTGTTGGTGGTGGAACGTTTGCAGTCAAATTGTCCAGCTCAGCGTACAAGCCAACGAGCGGAAAATCGGCTTTTTGAGTTGCCCGGAAACGAACTGCTCGAAAATCGTTGAGCTACGATTTAAAGCTTACTAGGTGTCAGTGGAAAACTATCCCAATCCGTAAGCTTGCGGATGTTATTGTCTCCTTACCGAATGATATTTTGCCTATATGAACAGCAATTGTTCTGCCTGAGCACGAATTACTCATCTAACCATGGACCTTCAAACGAATACCATCCAAGATTAGATCAGCAACAAGTCGATAGCTAGCGCATTACAAGTACATCTCTTATTCATGTGGATTACACTCATTCTCCCGCTTTGTTCATTTATGTGCTTTTTCCGAACGGAGAGACTTTCGCTATGCGGAGCCCCCTTTACCGACCCGATTTTGTTTGACTGAACTCTTTACTCTGACGAGGTTTGACGGTGCCTGGTGTGTTTTTTCATACCGTGGACACCAGACCGAATGTGTGTTGATGTTTAGGGGCGAATTCAGGCCTATTTCGTACATCAGTTTTGCACCTGAGATTTGTCTACCGAGCACCGAAACTGGCAGTTGCTCAAGCGACGCTTTCGGAATTTCTAGGGTGAAGTTGTCTGGTACGGCAGTGAAGCATCGGTGTTGAACACTTATGTCTTACTCTCGATGATGATGATGATGATGATGATGATGATGATGATGATGAAGTTGTCTGATCTCTAAATATAAAATCTCATTACTGGACACAATATGATATCTTTCAGACGATCTTGTGGGTAAATTGTAATTTCTTTCATCGTGGCACACGGTATTCCCCAAATGATCGGATCTGGTAAGATATTTTTGAAAATTTAATTTAATTTGAGATCTGGTGGGCGCACTGATGACGTCTTCTCGTATGATAATGAAACGTTTGCAATCCAATTTCCAAGCTCGGCGAACAGATCAACAGTCACCTGATCAACAACCAATAACTGTCCTGTTTTTTTATGGAAAGAAATTTCTGAAAGTGAGCCGGGCGGTCAGAGTAAAACCCCTTCACTGTGTTATTGGTATTCTGCAGAATAGCACAAAATCAAAGTAATCTTCCTTCATTTTCCATTGTTGCAGGATAAAGTTTTCGGACTTCTCGCAGTTTTCTGGGTAACAGATGGATTTGCTTCTTGAGATCCGCACTGATATTATACTCGGTTATTATTCGGGTACTAGATTCAGTTAACAGTTGCTTCAAATTTTAGTACAGTTCAATTTGTTCGTTACTGCCCTCATGTGTTCTTTGTTCCCTGATGGTATTATGAGTTTTTTCCCTTTGTAGGCTTCCTTCTGTGTCCTGTAATGCTTTGGAATCGTATGTCTATTTTTATTCTGTGTAGTGGCTGACAGTGTCGCTTGACCTGTTCAGAGAGTGCGTTGTTTTTAAGGGATTTTCCCAACCAGCCAGGTAATCTTTCTGTTGATGCATCCATGACTTCAGGGTTGAGTGTTTGGATTGAAACTTCTTGTCCGGCTGCACTAAACGGGTAGCTTGTTAGGCCTTTGTCTCAACTATCACTGCAGCGGAGTTCCGGCGCTGCACCACTCCTGAATAACTGTACTCCGGGACCGATTTACCCTTCAGATCCAGACCAAAAATTGAATTGATTCGGGTGTGAATTTATAATTTCCGCTCAATCCTTCTCTGGTAGTTCAAGGTAAATTGACCGCTTTTTTCAGATTTTAAGAGATTTTGGACTCGTGTGGACCAGGTGGGACTAATCCTTTGTGTTACCTGACTCATGTTTGGAGTCAATTTTGATAATGAGCTACCTGGGTTACTGCGATTTCACTCTCGGGATTTCCAACCTGAAAAGTCGTCCCCAATAAGTATTGGCAGATGGTCTTCAAAGACCAAAAAGTAACATGTTTAACGGAACTCATCCATATGCAACAAGGTCAACAGTCACTTGTCGGTTAGTCAGTCACAGGTTCCTCATAGTGGGCTTCGCTTCAGCGCGCCATGTAAAATTCTGAGACAGGATGGGACCGTACGGACCGTATGGGCATCCGAATACAGCACAAAGATAAGACTATCTAAACCACAAAATGTAAAATCACGTGGGAGAACAGCACTTGCATTGCAGTGAACTAAATGCTGACAAATTCTTGAAATGCGCCAGTTATTCAATCGTTTCTAGGCAGTTTTACATCACAAAAAATCCAAACCACAAGAATAAGCAAAAAACTCTTCAGGCCCGAGAGAATTAAAGAGGAAATCCGAAGCTAAACAGCTGCGTTCGCCTCAGTAATGTGTGCGAAACCTATAGAAATAATTGCCTTTTCTTAAGTATTTTTTACACAATAAACACCTGACAATTCATTTTATATGAATACGGGTGTTTTTGCTTATGGCTTTCCTGCTGCTTGCCTGAGGGACCTTGAACAGCTGGATATTGAATGCAGCCTTTACCACATGCCAGGTTGACTTGGCCGAGCCAGTCAATTCAATCCAGGATCAAGCCGGAGGCGCTTGCAAGAATCCGGTCAGTAAGCATGGTGTGTGGTCAAATTTTACTGGAACATCTGTTCTGGACACACCGGGAAAATCCCAAAAAATTATATTCTTGTTGTTCTTCTAGTCAGCATCCCAAGATGACAGTCAAAGCATAGCTGTAATACTCAGACGGTGGTAAGCATGCATATTTTCACCTCGAACCGAAAACCGAGCGGGCTGTGGTATATCCGCTTTTGACAAATATTTGTCCGTTTAATACAAATGCAGGCTTTATTCAAGCAAAGTGACGCAATTATATATCTGTGGAGCATAATTTTTCTCAGCTAACTTTGCCATCAATGATGGTGATGATGAGTGAAAAAATGAAACATCCGTCGCAGTAAGACTCATACTGCTATTTCTTAAGTCCATTTTTATTCTGATGACTGATGAGCCTGATTAACAACTGTGTTGCGTGTTTGATCAACCACTAAAATTATAGACTTGCAGATATTTTTGTTTGGGTTTAACTTCACGAAACACCACGCGTCTGATTCGTTCGCCAAATGTTCCGCATCCAAATTATTCAGGCGAAAAAAAGTACGACAATTGACTTGTCCCAATCATGATTTATTGCGTCTTCTGAGGTATATGAATTCCTCATATAAATTCCCTGCTCCTCATAACCGTTGAACTTCTGGTGAGATTCCCATGAGGGAACAGTTTCTAAAGGTCACACCGTTTTTTCCATGCGCGAAATTATGCATGTGTACGGACAACTTCACAATTTATGATCATTCCGCAATTTCGAAGATGAAAAATAGCCCTTCTGATTCCGATTTCAAAATGTGTCAATGGAGCTAATGGGGGAAACTGTGACGTATAATATAGGACGATTACGCGATGGTACGAATTAACTTCTATCAGTCGTGCCTAACGAAGAATGAATTGCCTCTCGCGCGCACACTACTACTCTGCCGTCATTACATCGGTACATAGGAGTGATATTCATATTTTTAAAGTTCGAGGTTTTATTTCTCATACACAGTAAACACGAGACAGGTCAGTTTGAGCCAAGCTGGACGATGCAAGCAAAACATGCACTTTTCTTTTGAGCGGATGTTCTCTAACCTTAAAGTTGTATAGAAAAGTGGTTTATCTGTTAATTTTGGTCTGTGGCCATAGTCGGACCTAGTATGAACATTTTCACGCAAAGACTGCATCAATTTGGTCACAAGAAAATCAGCCCCTTGAGTTTGATTCACATTCGTTTACTCGGTGCATGGCACGAATGTCACGCATATTGGGAGTTGATCAGATATTTTGTTTATCTTTCTAAGAGCGTTCGGTTGGAGTATCTCATAGTTCGACAAGTCTAACAACGACTTCGACACTTCCTTAGGTTATCAGAAAACCGATCGCTGACTGTTCTCATAAGCACAATCTGTCAGTTGTAAGAAACTGAGAAATTGATAGTCCGGGTATGGAGTGACGAAATGAACTGACGTATGCAGATTTTATTAGTTTCACCAGTTCGTCTTGTTATCAATCATTGATATGAACAAATGGAAGAATAGATCTCTAAAGCGACAGAATTAAATCTGGTGGAAAATTTCTGTAAACTTGAATGGATACCCAGATCAGCATAATTTAAACTGGAAAACGGACACCCCTGCACGGGATAGTTTAGTTGACCATATAAAGCCAAACATGACAAGGATACCAGGAAGTGACTTCTAAGTGGAGGAATGCCTTAGATCAGGATAGAGGAAGCGCACTCCTTCTTCTCCATATTCTATGGACCTGTAGTACCGCTAGAAAACCAACGATTATCACAGTCTACCTCAAGAAAAAGAACGGAAACCTCAGTAGATTAGAAAACCCTTTTAAAGGTTGAACAGTCCCACCACTTCCCCACAACTGTCTTGTTTCATTCAGTATCACATACTTGGTCTAATGAGCGAACGGTCAGACGAGGAAGTTTCCACTTTGATTAGGGTCGTTGAGCGTGGATAGAGCGTGATACTGTCCATCCACTTCGGTAGGTAGAGAACGAATTCAAAGCTTTTCCTATGACCTACACAACACTGAACGCGTCCGGCGTCAAGGACACTGGCTGGATTGGCATCTTTTTGACGGAGACGCATTCCGAATTTCACATCTTTGATGCTTGCGTTCAAACGAAGAAGTTGGCTCACGAACAATACTTGAATTTTGTGCAGCTTTGAAACTTTTCTTCGGCTGAAGTAAACCGAATGTTCCAGTGGCGGTTCAGTCTCAAACAGAAGTTCAGTTATCATACCACCGGATGATCAACTGGGTGCTTGATCTAGCACATCTACTCCAATTCCTGAAAAACGTTTTGATGTCCTCGCTCCTGTGGCAGGCTCATGCATCTTTCAGTCGTTGGCCTCGAAAAAACCTATCCTTTGTGTAATAAGTGATGCAGACGCAATTTCGGTCGGTACATGAATGATTGTGCTTATTGGCCTTTGCCCAAATGTGCAGGCAGCGTATAGTTCACTCCTGATTTCACTTGAGTCACTACACAAAACGGTAAAACAGCTGCATTTTGGAGGTAAGGGAAAAAATTGGATGAACGGGTTCTGTCATTGTATAGGATGTAGCAAGTTCGATTTCCTAATTCAAAAAGTTAGGGATTCGTTCATTAGCAAGTTATTGTAAGTGAAGTTAAGTATATCGCCTAATAGCTCCTCTGGGTTGTGGCGGACCGTTTCAAAAATACAACCCACCTATGATGTGTCGAAATCATTCCTACATGCAATATTCTCCTATCAGCTAATGAGAAACGATCCCTGAAGGAGCTGCTTATGTACGTCCCCATAGCTGGCTGATTCACCGTCTTTCCATTCATGAATTTTCTATGTTCACCGCCTGAGACGAGTTGCATTTATTGAATGGGACTAATTGGCACCTTACCATTGAAATCCCGATCTGGTCGGTCCTCAATAACAAGATCGCCCTACATATCCATCACTCCTATCTTCAAGCCTGGATGGTTGGGTTGTAACAAAGCATCTACTCTACTCAGCATGGCTTTTCTGTATGCTGCTATACGGTTATGATCACTATGCACCTATTAGCTGTTGATAGGTGGACATTGATCTGTTCGCCAGCTTGACAGTTAGTTTGCACGTTGAAAAAGACATCGTCAGTGCTCGCCCACGGCGATGTGAAGAGTTTCCCTGTCTGAAACTTCATAGACGATATACAACTTTAAACTTTTCCATCTACGTTTAAAGAATCCTACCGGACAGTGAGTAAGCTAAAGCTATTGTTATTCTTGAATCAGACTCATTTAAGCAACCCAAGTAATTCTTTTGAACAGTGGCTATTCGCTGAGCACCCATAAATTTTGAAGTGTTACTTCAAAATTGAATGGGGTCAAATCCAAAGCTCATGCTCACAGGTGAACTAATCGATGTGGTAAATAGGTTCGCACAACTGGGCAACCGCATAGGCCCCGGCGAGCTGCTGAAAGACGAAGTCAAATCCCAAATTTCGGAGGCCAGAGGAGCGTTCCCTAAACTACGACATTTGTAATGCTGAAGTAACATCAGCTCAAATTTGAGGGTCTCTGGGTTTGAATGGCCCTTCAAAGGCTGCGAGTTTGACCATAGGTGCTTCCGGAATGTTGTGCGAGTCTAGAGAGAACACCATACCAGTAAGCTGAAGTTCTCCAGAGGGTTTTTGGAAAGTTTCATTCTTCGTTTATAGATCGGCTGACAATATTCCACAGGTCGCAATTTTAGGCCACGTGCTTTGTATGCTAGCGGACCGTATGCCTCGTAAATTCTCTTCCCAGCTTTGTGTCGGATGGGGACGCTCACGGGCAGTCTATCCATGACCTGAAAACGAGGTATGAAAACCCTTGCCGGTCAACTCACTCATTTTAGTAACCGCCATCTCACCCGATGGGGACCACGGGATGAAACAATTCAGTGTTAGGAGATATGACAGCTATGGCTGTGTCACCTAGCCATTGGCAGTCTTACCTCAAAGCCATCGCCTTTGCCGCGTTGGGTCATTATCATTGTCGCAGTGAACAAACAGAATCAATGTACGTCAATTAACTGATTGAGCCATTGACTCCAATACGTGACTCGCATTCTCTTATTCTCCTCATCCTCGGTATACGAAGCTGTAGCAGCTGGATGCATGGTTTGTGAGCTGAAAAGCCTAACTGACTGAAGTGAACTTGGTGTCTCTCATCTGTCCAGAGGAGTAATCAGGCGTAGACACAACTGTCTTGCTAAAAATTGTATCACTCGATACCGGCTGGGATACGACCGACAAAACACCTTTGTTTGGTTGGTATCTCAAAGTCATCGGTTCAATTAGAGAGAACTAGGTTAGCTATGGAGATACCTTTTACCGAGTGTTTGTTGCAAATTTCGCCTTATCGAGCCCCTCACGATGCCTGAAGTGAATAAATTTAGTTGCCTCCATGTCCGTAAATGGATTTGTCAGCTGAAGAAAACCCCAGCGGGGACCAAAAATATCCGGTGATTAGCACACAGCCCAGTAGTATTGAACCTCTTCAAATGGAGCCTGCTGCTTCACAGTAGACCGTAGGCGTCATGGTGAAACTTCAGTCGACCGGATGAACCCATACAAACCCTCAGGGTTCCTTCTTGATTTCTATGTGATTTCCATTCCTACAGGCTGCTTGTGGCATGCAACCTACGAAATTTGTTTTGTTAACTGACCGGTCAAATGCACGTTGACCAGACTCCAAACAGAACTTCTTGACTATAGGAGATGTTTTACGGTCAACGGCTCAAAAGGAACAGTGTCTAAAATGGGCATCTAGGCTTCAAGTGGGACAAAAAGACAAGGGAATCATGTAAACCGGTGGTCAAGGACTTGTGTTATTTGCACACTAGTAAGTAGCTGAGTGAATATTTAGCCCCGAGTCATACCTGGTGATTGCACTCCCAATGCAGTTTTTTTGTCATAGTAGGTACCAGAGTTAACCACAAAATTGAAAGTATGGCAGCCACGTCTGGAATGGCGTGGCCATGGGCACGTTCAAAATGCCGAACTGGTTTTTCTACTCATTTCACAAGGCAACGAGTGGTTGAATTTCAACAGAGATTACCGCAAAACGAGCTGACACAGATTAGCTGGAGGAACTCTGCTCCACCATGGCAGAACACTATGGGTGAACTAGTTTAGAATGCGCTGAGAAGATAGGATAGTGTATACTAGGTGTAATTTTCACGTGCTTGAATTATACAAGCAATTCTTCAATCAAAATTCACATTTATGCTGGTTCTGTACTCAACCCGATCAATTTTCAATGTGAAATGATTTATAACAGGGTTTTTGATGAAACAATGCCTTACGAGTGTTTTTGGCCTTGGAAGTTACCTCTGTTTTGACCAAAGCTAAAGCCTTTCAAAACGCAGAAAAAGCAGTCCGTATATTACGAGTCTTTTTTTACAAAAACTATGATAAATTCTGAAACAATTTCCATAACCAGCTGATTTGGATTTTGACAAATTGTTGATACCACTGGAAACAACAAGGAGGTTAACAGCCATCGTTTCAATCCGGAAAGTGAGCTTCGGATAAGAGTTGAGGATAAACCAAGAGTGGGCTCTCACTTGAACGGTAGCGGCGATGGACTTGAATTCAAACAAGCAATCCCGCAGCGCATTTGTGTCTGCTTGCGTTTTGGGCATTAGCCATGAGTTCACGTGTTGGAACACTGAGAAATTTGCCAACTTTGTGCCAATAAGTATCCAGCTTGAACTTACTTACTTACCTACGGTAATCGGAAATTGTCATTGTTACTCTGTTCATTCTCGTCATTTCGAAACTCTAGATAAGTAAGGTTGTCGGAACTTCAGATTCATGTTCCGATTAAAAAAGCTTTTGAAACTTTCTGGAGAACGGCACACTAGTTCGGGATACAATTCGTTTTGTTGTTTACCACCCCGGCTTAAAAAATATTTGCCGCGAACAGGATGCTAAGTTCTCCTACTGTTCCCAACCTACTTTGATCTGCAGCTCACAACGGAAAATGTCACTGAATGTTTTTTATACATAATTTACTTGGATATGGCTTCCATATGAGCTGAGAATGAAGACTTTCAAAATAGGAGTGTTACTTTAACCTATATATCATCGTAGGCTGTTGCCTAAAACAATTGTTTTGCTTAAACCAGAACACATACGTACGTTGCACGCGACGTCCCGGTAGAGGGCAAACATTCTGACGAACTGCCTTGAATGAGTAGGTGGTGGTTCTCATGAGGACCGCTCGCTGTAATAATCTGCTACACATTTGTGCGAGGTTAAACTCCGAATTCACTGTTCATGTATTGGCCAGGCTGTACCGATTTAGCTGTACCAACCTCCATGGTTGTACGTGAAGTGAAAGTACAGCTCGAAACGTAAAATTTGAACAGAAATTCAGCATGTTAAATCCAGAGTGAGTCTATGTTGCTTTCAACGAATTTTCAGGGCTCTATTCCCATAACCACTCAGTCAGAAGGGTTTATAGAATGGCACGAATTGTGCAGAAGCCTGGTGTCTTATCTACCGTTCACTTCCGGCATAAACTTCGTACTTCTTGCTTTGTGGTGCATGCCATTTTATCTCAGGACAGTAAAACACCATGACCTAGTCGCGACCCATAAACAGTGCTGGCTAGTTAACCTGTTTGATTTCACAAGCTCCCTGACATGGAACAATTAATATTCAGTCACTTTGTGACCGAACGGCTAAATCCAACAAACCCTACCAGTAGGTCGATTCGCGCTCTCGCGTGTACTTTTTTGGCTGGGGCCATCGTAACAAAACGCTAGCGACCCGGTAGGTTGTGTCAAAAACATCCCCAGTCACTTGTTTTACTTCATTAGTGTCAACGTAAACCGCAACTCAGTTTAGATACAAAACACCTAAACGCCATCTCGTAGGCACTAGGTCGGAAAAGCTCCGCAAAAGAATGGTTGACCTACTGTCACATTCTCGTCAGAAATAGCACAGTTAGCTCTGAAATATCCCCCCCCCCAAAAAAAACACAACGTGAATGCAAAGCACCTTTCACAAACAGAGGATTTGTTCGTGTTTTGTAATCACGCAACAGGAATCCAAAACTCCTGTCTATCTGTGAGGTCTTGTCCGACAGTGCTCATCAACCAGCAGCGTGAAAAACAAAATGTTGAAACAAAACGTTTGGCTTCCGCTGATGGAAGTATATGCTGTTCACTGAACTGTCCTTTCCAGATTTTTCCAACGCATTACTGTAAATAATCCACAGGTTTGAAGTTTCGTGACTGAAGAGATAAAAAATGAAGCTAACGACATGCGATGCATTTATCCGGTCCGCGATTTTGGTACGCATAATTAAAACGGAAGCATGATTTCGTAAACGGAAAGTTATTAACACATGTTCCCTGTCGTTTGGTATGTCTCTGGTCGTTCGAAAGCGCATCCTTGTGGAAGTTTTGCCATCACAACGAACAAACTATTGAAATTAATTCGGAGATGTGTAGCTTTGCTAATGATCAGTATGTAGAAGTCTTCCGAATAAGAACGAATGATCCGCGGAAGGCCTCACTAAGCCTATGATTTTGACGTGTCCATAATGCAAAGCTTTGGCACCATATTAATCTCTGCAACATCTACAACCAGAACGAAATTGAAAGTCGGCGTCGTCTCGTCCATATGTCGTTACCTTGTAAAGGTCCGGGTAACGAGACTGTGTGGGTTTTTTACATGAGGTCATTGTGAAAGCTTCTGTCTTTGTTTCTAGGGTAATGCTGTACGAGCCGCAGCGTACAAAAACATGGCTGAAATGTGACGCATAGTCATTCATTGGCCAACCATTTCAAAAGTGTGTCATCATTCGCAGTGCGTGCACATCGACAAAGCCATCAGTGTACTGTCAACCCGGAAAATTCAACAAAGCGTGGCAAAAAACTCACTGTTTTTTACAGCTTTAATTATACCACAAAATGACCACGATGGCGGTCATAAAATCTTACTGAGAATATGGGAGAATCAAATTTCTAGATCTAATAGGAGCAAACCCCCTTTGCCAAAAGGCATCGTACACACTTCAAGAGGACATAATAAAGCCATGGTCAAACCAAAAAAAAACTAAACGATGCTGCCCTGCACCTTTCTGCTAGTTTGTCTTAGCTGACCACTGTGTCAAATGACCATAAAATCTCATGCTCGCATTAAGTCAACCAGCCGGAAGTAGCCAGGTTTAAGGTGAAGTGCATGAAACTCAGAGCATTTAAAGCGGGGAAATTGGCAGACAAATTCTGTCCATTCAGAAGTTCCGTTCAGGTAGTGTGAAAAAAGTTTCAGCTTTTCCGGTAAAGGAGAGTATTTTCCTACGCTCAAGTCACACGAATAACTACGAGATCATGGTTCGTTTTGGCTTAGTAGGTACTTTTAGGTAGCGGTGTACTTAGTCAGATCCAGTAAATTCTCTCGGTACAGCGACAGTATAGCATGAAGGTGCTGGGTATTAGTATCTTCTCTCAGTGTCTGCATTTCTGAGTTTGATGCGAAGTGGGGTATCTCCCTTCAGGATGAGTTTATCACAATAACTTCGAAAATAATGCTTTATGGACATGGGAGTACCAGGAAACCGTTCGGAAAACCGTATCCCATAACCTTTTGCGGATATCGCCCTAAATTCATGTTCAGTATGTCATTATGTCTCAAAACCTCGGGGATTTGTGGAACCTACTCTCTCATGCGCTGTTTTTGTTAATTAGCTTTTATGGCCGCTTGCACTGCCGGCCATCAGTACTTCATTTAAATCTCTGTGCACTTGGTACACGTCGAATGGGCGACAGTTTTCTTCCTGTGCAAGCGGTTGGATACAATTTTTTTCGGTGCGTTGTACAATGGACTGTATAGATAGATATAGATAGATATTTCGAATAACTCGGGAGAATATTGTAGAGAATAGAAGGGGTTTCAGTTTAGAAAAGGGACTTATTCTTGAGTGAAACATTCAATTTATTGTCTAGTCATCATAGATGGGTATACATCAAACACTGCAGCACATTCAGTCGTTGGAATCTGAAACGGCCTTACAGACCAAGTTTCACAGCACAACCTTCAAAAAAATCAGAACACCCAGGATTTTACAAGTCGCCCCACAGCAAGCCATAAACTATTATTTGGTTGGTTTACTGAAGGCCAGAATGTGAGTTTGCCATATGCTGGAATAAATCTACCAGCGTTGTTATCACCCCCCAACAGCGCAGTTTAACCTACAAGAAAGAATTTTTCGAAGATGTCAGTTTTTCACTATCCTCAGGTTAGATGTGCAGATCAGGCAAGCTGACTCCCCCAGGTTTTTGAAATCCTTCTCCAAGTAGCATGTGAAAAGCGAATCTCAGCAGATAACCACGCGGTACTTTTGGAGGTTCTTTTTTCACGTTGTGCGCCACTCTGACAACCATTCTGTCGATTCCGAAGTCACAATCTCCAAAGCAAGGGGCATAGTAAAGCGGTGTGCCCATTTTCACCCTTCTATTCTACGAGGCATTTACGACGGTTGTTCTGAATAACCCAGAATTTGGATGGTGTGGTGCGGAATACACTAGATTTTACAGTTACCTGCCCCTCTACAGATGTGTATGAAACCGTCTATTCAGGTATTTGCCAGAGTTGTTTCATACTTCTCACAGGGTGCTTTCGGTTGTTTTCTATCCTGATGTGAATATGTCTTTTCGTTAAATTTCCTTTCAGTTTCTTGAGTGTATGGACTTTAAAATTCAAAACCAGCCTTGTATCACACGAATTCCTTGTACTGGTATGCGGCTTTACCATCTTAGAACATTCTACATTACGAACTACTCACATGAACAAAATGGTTGAGGCAACTGACCGTACAACGACAGGAGGTTGGTCGTGCGTGTTTCTTTTTCTTCCAGTTCGAATAGCTTGCGTTCTATCTCGTGTATCAGATTGAAAGTGACCGTGAACTAGAGTTCATTGAAATTTTCCATGAACTAATCGGGAGAGTCAGGTTTATTACTGACGAGTCTTTTAGCTAGCAGATATTGATTCCCGTGGAGCCAGCCGAATGAAGACTGCTGCTGTCTTTCCGGTGGCGGGTGCTACAGAATAAGAGTAGAGAGACGTCCATTATGACGGACGGACATACCAGAAGAGCCTGAATATATCTTGAATCGGTTTCGAGACCATCGGTCTTATTCAAAGATTGATCTTAGAGACGCTTATCTGAAAATTGCTTTGAAAAATGCTCCCAGTGAGTTTAAAGCAACAAACACCCCTCTCCAGTGGTTTCAATAATCACTAATGTTGGAGCTACCTATGTCGTAAAATATCATGAATGTTATTGTTAGAGGTAAAAGAATCGTGGCCAGTTATGAACACAATTCTGTGTATTTGTCCCCATTCGAACGATTCTGCATTTATGATCTTTTGACAACTTCCGATTGGTGACATTAAACGGACCTTCTCTCCAGGATATTTTGTGGGCGTTGTGCTCCACTTATCTACCACTGCCTCGTCTCAAAGGAGTACAACCAAAATTCGGTCTTTGTTAACTGCCTTTCGGTATTCACGTTTCTGCTAGAAGTTTTTTCAAATTTACTCCACTTCTTGGCTTGGGATGCTGTTTCCCTTCTCTTTCTAAACGAAAAATCCTGACCGTTGTTAGTCATGATTTGGTGGTCGATATGGCTGCTACAATAAAGCAAACTGAGCCTCCACCGAGTCCCCACAGTCCCAACTCGGAGACTCTCCAAAACAGGGATTCCTAACTCACAAATTCCACTCGTATATATGGAGGTCCCCAGGTTCCACAAGTCTAGTCAGATTTGGGTTGGATGTTGTAACTGACAAGGAGGCTACGACATTCAACAACCATCTACACAAAACACTTATTAAGACTTCTGCTGCAATAATGCCAATCTAGAAGGTAGCTATTGGCTCATCTATAGATATACTATCAAGACTGGAAAGACGCACTCCATTGGCCGATTTTTACAACGGCGTAGCGTTGTGGTCGTGTTTTGCAAAAACTTTAAACGGATGGCCCTTTCCTCGGTAGATTCCATAATCTTGCAGTCAAATCCTACATCAAACTGTCAAAAGTAACGAAACGACTACAGCGCAATTCACACCACGTGCTAGTGGAGGGAATTTCATGCACAGGTCTTCCACAAGCACTTGTTACAAATAATAGACGTTAACGATGACATGACATAAGAAACTTTCCTTAAACCTCACAATTCCCCCTTTGGAATTAGCTTTTGTCTTAAGTTCAAAAGTTGGGCACGATTAAAACTGTTTGAACTACAAGCTCTTTCAACCTCCATTTCTAACGCTTACTGGCGGGAAGTGTTGGGGACCTTCAGGTCTTAGAGTTTTTATGAACCATGGGATTCACATTTCACATAACTAGAAGAATTTACTGAATATGTGGGATTGTCGTTAATAGAGCCTAGCTCTCGTGTGATGCTAAGATGGGCCCACGTCAGTGTGGGTAGGAGGCGGGGTATCTTATTTTCTGGTCTTTTCCCGAAATTGCTAGGCTGATTTGCACTGGGTCTCGAGTCTTCCAAATTCCTATCTTCGCCGTGAAGCAGCAGCGGTCCAACGCCAACATTCATTGTTGGCCTGTTGCAGCTAGTGTGGATTCTCTCTCTACTGGCGTACTTCACTAGATCAAACCAGAAAATGGTACACGATTTTTCCGTGGGAGGAAGACAACACAAATTCACTATTTTTTAACAGAAGGGGACTGAGGGGAGAGGAATTCTAGTATGATATTGCTTTAGGCGATATTATGCTAAGCCGGCCGCACACTGTGTAGTAGCGAATAGATTCTGAGTTTAAAGTTGTTCAGCCAATTGAATATACCAGGGGATTAGTAGTTGGAGAGTTGTCGGTGTACCTTTCTGTGCTTCAAATTTCCCTGTTCAAGCCACCCATTATGCCCTTTAGAACATGTGATTGTTTACTGCATTCGTAAAAACCACTAGATTCTAACCGTTTTTCAGGGAGTACGATTGCTCTCCAAAAGACGGTTGAGTTAAGCCCATGAGAAAAATTAAGTTGTTTTCACAGGAAATGGAATATCTTTAAAAAATCTGAGTGGCTGCGGACACTCTATCAGAATGGCCTCTCTTCGGGGTTTCCGTCCAAGGGCCAAGCTGTGTATTCTCCACATCCAGTATCCATAACGCAGTCCCAGTTTATCTGTTTCCGTGTGGGGAATCATTCAGTGAGGATACCATATGGATTGCTTGAAATTGAGCTTACCATTTCAAATCAGAATTTCCTTCGAAATGCCTGATCGGACAGATGCTCGGATTGAACTTGAGTCTAACAACACTAAGTCAAAGTGTAAGCTTCTGAGAAGTTATCCCATTTGTGCACACGATTTGAATTACCGTGAAAAAATTACTTGCTTGAAGTAAGCTAAATGCCCAAAGCATTTTTGTGTGCAATCCTAAGTTAGCTTATAAAAAACCGTGTTCACAGGCAAATCATTAGCCCTACATCATAACCGTCCATGTGCTCCCTCATCAGCTTCATCAATGGTTACACCACACCACAACAGTATAGTTCCTACATCCCGCTGATGAAATTATTGGGAATTTTTTCTTCAACTATTAACTGAGAGGTCACAGGTTTGGATCTTCGCTTATTTTCTTGAGAAGTGCGCTGCTGGTAGTGGAACTTCTGTACAGCACCTGGCGGAGCTTTGGCCTTCAGCTCTACCTGCAGGACGAAATCTCCGGAGGGGGTTGTTTATATACCCTGTTGTGGTTCACCCATTTAAAATGAACTATTGACTGGAGGTTTTCTCACTCCCTCGCTTAAAGGCTCATTGGCCGGTCACTCCTATTAAATAACCTCGGACTCTAACAGTGATATCATACGAAAAAAACGCTAAGTAAAGATTACCGAATTCCGTTGAATGACTACACTTTCTTACTTAACAGACGCTGATATCATGACAAAAATACGAACAATATTACCAAGTGACACATCCTTAAAGTATAAGGCAAATACCGGCAATAAGAAGCACGTTTCTTGGGGGATCAGCATATCTCAAAGTGCGAGGCGTCCTTATCCGTGTCTGAGTTAGCAGATTTCCCATGCTGTATACCAGGTAAGAATTCCAGTTGAACCAATTATATCTCTACTTCTTAGGGAATCAATGTACTGGTGGATATTTCGCGCACTTTTTTCACGTAGCAGCTGTTCACATGTTTTTAGAATGAGTGTATTCTAATTCGATCTAGTCTTACCGAGAATATGTTTCTCGTGAGGATACTTTTGAGTGAGCTTTGCAAAGTCGATAGGAAATGCATATGAATAAAGGACTCCCCTCATTAGCGAATATACACTCACCTGCAAACTAATTTGGTTCTTTCGAGAGACTCACCTGGACCCCAGCTGAATCGCTCGTTTATGGTGTTTCAAGTAGAACATAAGGTTGACGGAAACCCGGGGAGTGCACCTGCCTGATGAGCCCCAAGAAGGGCGAAACCGGTCGTGGGCTGTCGATGGATTTTCAGCAACCATATGAGTAGTACATTACAAATAGGCTCCCTTCATTCTTACAGACCGAGACCCCGGCTAGCACTAACCAGCGACCTGCTGCTCCAGACCAGCTTCGAAACCAAGTGCAGCAATGCGAAACACCAGGAACAGCCTCCCTACACATAGGCTACGCATCACAGTTCGAGACAATAAAGAACATCAAGTTTGTGGGCCTAACTGGAACTCGGTGAACGCAAAGTGAAATTCCGTTTGAAGTCAACTTCATGGAGTAACAAGGCATGTACGTTGTTCTGTCCGCTACAATGTTCCGGCTTGTGCAATCATTCTCCTGCTGCTCAATTTTGTAGATTGTTGTATAGTAATAACGTTTTTTATTCCACAAATTATCGGATTTCGCATTGTAGAATGGGCCGATATAAACTATAGAGCTGTTCCATGCCTATGTATCTATTACTAGGACTCCATAAAACTCATATAGATTTTAAGGATAAGGGGACGCCAAATCATAATAGTGTTTTGTTTACCATAATTTGATGTCCAATCACTTCTCTAGTGCGTAGTAAATCAGGAAAATGAGGTTGTGGAGATGAAAACCAAAACAATAACAAGAGGTCTCGCCGATTTTTTTTAACTGATGTAAAGCAGAAAGGCAACCCTAAGCAAAAGGAAGTGTTCAAAAGTATACGGAAGAAATGAGAAACCAAAGCGTGATTTACCTGACGTTCTTAAAGATCACACTTTCTCGTCAAAACATGCCTTTGATTGATGTTAATGATATATAAAATATTAAATCGTTCAGCTGTAACACCCTTTAGGTGCCTGGCTACCATGCCACCCGAAGGAAGAACGATGGCTGGGATGTTGCCAGGTTGCCCAGGCCTAGACAAGGGAAGTCGGGAGGTGGAGGTCGGATGCGAACCACAGACATTCCGGTCAGTAAATTAGCGCTCTAACCACTGAGCAACCCCGCCTCCGTTATTGATATCTACATGTGGACTGTACATGAAGTCACCTGTGCCGTTCGTAAGGTTTCCCTATTAGACCAGCGGATTTTGGGGTACATTAGGAGGTAATCGCGTTGAAAAAAGGGTGCTTTAACATATTTTGAATGTGGCATACTTGACGCAGATTCATTCCAGTTCATGAAACACTCATCGGTCCCGTCTTGTGGAAGTGTCTATGAGATATTTGCGGACTACTTGCTACATTCGGTTTCGCGTATTGCGATCATCTTTGTATCAAACTGAGCTCACAACTCCTGAAGTAAAGGACCTGAGTTTTACTTAACCTCAGCTGATCTGTACCGCCCCATCTCGACAAGTCGATTCTTTTTATTAGGATAGGCCGCCAGTGACAGATGGCAACTCTCTTTTCGCACTTCATTCCTCATAATCTTCTGCGTTCATGGTGGTTGACCGTGTTCTCTCATCATTACTGATTGTACATGATGTTGAAAACATCACAATAAACCGGCCTTCAGAGGCAGGGTGACGTTGTGCGGCTGCGACCTTCAGTAGTTAACCGTTTGTTCTCGGTTACAAAAAGCATGCCCAAATATACCTAAAGGCCAATAATCCGCACTCCACTTCTGATGTTCTGACATATGGGTACTTACGGATATCGCATTTCGGTTGAGTGATGTTAGATCACCAGAAAAAACCCATATACTGCCAAGGGAAAACACCAGCCTGAGGTGGCGGGCTGGTTAAAACGTGAGTGGCCTTCACTCCTAGTTCGACTTTACAATGTCCTTCCGTAAGCCATTGTTGTTAGTACAATAGACTCATTTGCGAACATGCCGAGGAATCGGAGTATACAAGATTTTAGGTAAAAGTCTACCGCTCAACGTAACCGTAACCTTTGTCAGGGGACTTTGGTTTGAGGTGCAGTGGTATGTCCCCAGTCTTACGGAAATTTCAACACTGAATACAAAGGAAATTGCAAAACGGGTGTCGGGTATCTCTCCTTGAGTAGTCACTTGAAAAGAATTTTTCCGCACAGTATAAATGTAGTTTGATGTAGTTTGATCTGGAACTATGCAGTATACGAACGGTTTCGGAGTGCGTCAAGTTTGTATCCAGATCAGTAGTACCGAAGAAATTGATGATGAGACCACTTCAAAAAATTGTTGGTAAGGCATCAGTGTTCAAATTCTGGTGCCCCATTGCCGCTTTATTGACGCTATTGCAAGCGACAGTTTGTTTCTAATTGAAGCCCATCAGTTGCAAGTGACAGTCTGTTTATTCTACGTATAAGGTCACGCTGTCGTAAGGCGGAATCACTGATGCTCGCCATCTTGGTGTACTTGGTTCCATATAATTTAGCCACACGGAACCTTACCAAATTATTTATCGTACAGGTTTAACCGTAGCTGAAGGTTTGACTGCAAACAACTCGAGTGGATTCCTCTTGAACCTGGTCTAAAATAACCTCAACAGCGACGAAAAGCAATTTATTACGAGTGTTAAGGAGTTTTCATCAAATTGATCAACCGGGACGTAATTAGTTGCATAGGGACAGATGTGACCGTTTAAATGACCGTGATTATTCGGGAAGCACGTCACCACATGAACGTATCTAAATATTTCAAACTGGAGACGTTCTCGTCCATTCAGCTTCTAGCGTCTCTGCCTTGAAGTTAGCTTCTCTGTTTATCTTTTTAAGTAACCAGATTCTAAGACTTTTCGTTCTCCTAAATTCGTGGTCAAAACAGTCGGAAATCCTTTTAATAACCCTCCATATTCCCCAATGTTGTGGAAGTATCATGGGGGATAGTCACAATGAGAAGATGCAACTGTTTTTTTCATCAAAACCCATCGACGGACCCTAGGGTGTTTTGTCCTAGCCGGTTTTTCTTTCTTACTGTTAAAAGTATTCTTAGTCGAGCAGTACTTCCGGCCTAGTTCAGTTAAGGTTAAGCATTTATCTGTGTCAACATTTTTTGTATAATTTTAATAAACCCGATGCATGTGCAGTGATTTCAGTCTCACTAAGAGAAATCGGTTACTAGTACTTGATCTAGGCTAATGTACCACTTAGTAGGGTAACTAAGCCTTCGCATTGGAATGTAGTCGTTTGGGGCAAACAGCAGTAATCGACTGCTTTCAACAACTCTTGATTTTGAAAATCCTTTTCAAGGTCAAATCCCTGTGTATTCGACAAATAGTAGACTATTGTTTCAAGGGGTTTTTATCTTTTGCCGAAACTGGTACCAATGGACAAGGCCAATAGGTGCATGTGGGAAGATTTAAACACCTTAATCATCCTACATGTAAATGTAGGATACAGAAAACGAATACACAGATGAAGTGGTAGGTTACCAGCCTCTGAACTTAACACCCAGCTGAAATGATGAAATCATGGCCAGAATTCAGCTGTGAACTGAAAGCCTGATCAAGTGAACTAAATTTGAACCGAAGTTGCGAGGCCGGCGATCGCGCAGAATTTAAAAATTCAAGATGGGGTGGAGGTGTTGGGCTGGAAACGTCTCAAGGTGTTTGTTGCATGCAATGGGCACTCTCTCAGAGTGACTGCACGCGGTTCAAAGTCTAACGAGACCGACATTTTTAGGGATTTAATCAAGCTATCGATCATGTTTTGAACGAGCATTAACGCTGTTCCCCATGTCTGGTTCCGGTCCCAGCTAGTGTACAGGAGTCAATACTGAGTGACGTCGTTGATGGCTTGTAAGGTGATAAGGTGCGCATTCAGTAGTACAATTTGACCATCTGGAGTAGGTTTTCCTTGTAGTGGGATGTTATATGATCACTCATGGACATATCGGTTTTCAAAAATAACCCTCACAACAACTTCGGTAATCCTCCGGTCATAAAACTTTGGCTTTTCTTGAATTCGGGCTTTGGTGCCGGACTTAAAAGCCGTAAATTGCCCACTTTTCCACAGTCGTCAGTTCATTATCACCTCAGTAGAGAAAAACCGTTATTTTGTTTCGGCATCCAGATGTTTATTTATTTTACTTTGCTATGTACGAATCTCAACTGAACTAATTTACTGAGTGGTATAATGTGAGTACGTATCATTTGTGACTTAAATTATCAAAAAGTTGACCAGTAGTTTCGGTAGTTTCGGCACTCGCAAACACTACTGGTCATCCATCATTTCGATCCTACATTTCGCTTTTTAAAACACCGAACAATGGGTATTTTTCTCCCAACGACCAACCGCACAAACAAATGAACTTTGGAAAATGTCAAATTATTTCCAGACTCTAGCTGAGTTGTTTTTTGACAGTACAACTTGCTTTTGTTCTCATCTGTCGGTTTTCCGCCCTTCCGTCTCCGCTCGCGAGTTTGTTGTACCTGATGGTTTGATGTCAGAACGATGACGACAGACACACAACGAGGATTGAATTCGTCTGGATTCTCGGTGGCTTGCAGCGCACTTTGGCAGTCCCCATCCGAAGGAGCAAACAATTTATCTCCGGCAGAATCTGAAAGCAAAAAGTTAACGAACTCTGTTTGTGCATCAGTCAACCTGATAGCGTCTTACCTCCCCCTGATCTGCCATGCCATCGAACAAAGAAATGAAATTTCCTAAAAAGTGATGAGTTTTATACAGAGAACTATAAGCAATAGGCTGCCATTTTTACAGTTCGAATCCACCGTGAAAATCTTCACCGTGCTGGAGCGCGTTACTAAATGAAGTAGAGCGTTCGTGCATTTTTTCAGGCCCTTTTACTCCTGCGTTAACCTTGTGGATACGAAATCAAACAAAATTGCAAGACCATTTCAAAAATGTCTCACACACAGCTAATTACTTCGGAGTCCTTGTGATAAAACTGTACTGTACTTTCTTGAAACACCGTTTGCATTCTACTTTCGTTCTAATGGGAACCTCCGCTGAATACTAGCGCAAGCTTTCTTTCAAGACATTCCTCATCTGAAAGTACTGCACGAGGTTGACTCCTGTTTCAGTTGGCATGACATTCAAATTTTCCCAGTATATTGCACTATCGGAACAGACTACTCCAACAGCCACCTAATGAGTAGTGTTCTATCAAGAAAATATTTTACCAAATGAAACGTGATCCGGCCTGCATGCAATATATTCAGTTAAAAGTCACATAGACCATAAATTCCTCGTTGTAATGAACAATTCCATTGCTAAACACATATATGGGCCAATAAAATTTTGTACAACTCAGAGCATTAGCCATTGTTCCACCGATATCCGAATCAACATAAAATCCCCACTCCATATTGATCATAATAATGTCAAACCTTACTTCGGGCTTTTACATGCTGCCGTTTGGCAGTTTGCAGGTTTAGTCTTTGGAACATGTCAGTTGAGAAAATAGACAGTTCAGTTAGTTGGTCAGCCTTTTTGAATTAGCGCAACACGGATACATTCGCATAACCCTGATTGAATACAAGCATAAGGTTTTCTGAGAACGATGTGACTGATAAATTTGTCGTATACTTTCACTGGGAGGTAGGTACTATGGTCAATATCGGAATCCGTTAGACCCTAACAGCATTTCTGAGCCCCATGATATTTCACTGGTCGCTTCATTAGGTGTTGAGTTCTGCCCAAGCAGCGACAGGAAGGCCAGAATCGGCCGAGGTAAGCCTATTTTGCCACCGAAAGCAAGCTCCCAATGCAAACAGCCTTCACTCAGCGAGCAAATTTGACTCACCTAAGCAAGTTCTTGGTCCGAACTTCCACTACTTGATTTGTCTCGTTTTCGCTCCTCTACGTGCATCCAATATTGCCCAGTCATTAAATTCTTTGGCCACTGGGTTTTAGGATAAGTAGTAAGGTCATCCATTGGGGCTCTCAAATCGTCCTAAGAATAAGTAGCAAACTTCGACTGTCAGACTGTTTGCTGTTCCATAGACAGCACTTGGAATAACTGAAAATCTCCGCAGACGGCTTGAATGGAAATCCATCAGAAAGTGACAGGATAATCAGGAGATCCATGTCGTAACAAAGATAAAGGACTCCGCGCTGACTACCACTCACTGAATGTGTGGTTGCACTGATGCAATGGATTGCGGATGAACTGATGGTGAGAAACGATCGGCTAAATAGGAAAATGCCCGCTTGATTGGCTGCATAATGACACGCTCTTAGGGGACGGCAAAGTTTATAAGTGAACGTCAACTGAGTTGTTTCTTGGGGTCGTCAAAAATGATAGAACGACTCATCGAGAAAGGGATTTTCAATGAGTGAAACTGTTGCCTAAACTATAGCGATAAGAAATTCCGTATTCCGTTGTCTACCATACACCGACCTTTAACAAGAATCCCGAATATCAATACAAAAAATTCAAATTGTGGACTTCCATGTGAAAACGTTTTTGTCCACTATGCCGACAACAAGACCAGGGCGTATGTTTCTTGCAGCTGAGGAAAGACGAAAAGACGTTTTGATGTTATTGAACATGGAATATCTGGTATGATAGTAGAAGCGAGCAGCGAATTCGAGGTCGAAAAATTTCACCCAGAAAGTAAATTGGAATCCTGTCTCATGTAGCGTAGGTGATCGGACATAACCCTAGTAGGCACTGTTCCCCCAGGTGTATGGGTTTCAAGCACTTCAAACTTTGTGACTGTAACTGAGTGAAGTAAAGCAAGGTTAAATCACTTCTTGGAAACTGAGTGTTGGTGATCCTCATAGAGGAGTAGATTTCTCGAGAGGTGACGGCTTGGTTGAGCAGCATGAAAGCTCACAAAGAAGCTTGGGGTGACAGAATGTTATGACAACCATCTCCGTTATCATTATTCGAGTACCAAACTAAAGGTAGCTTGAATGCCGTTGTGAAAATAGCCAACTCAGACCATTCTCAGTGTTCCCTTGATGGACCACACATACTCTGCAGCCCGTGACCAGTTTCGTCCTTCTTGGTGGGCGGACCCCACAAATTTTCATCAAATATCTGTTCTATGTATATGCCAGATTGTACGTCGCTGGTAAAATACACTGATTCATTCAACAAACTCAGTTAGAGAATATCATAAACTGAGAGTTTCAGCTAGGATTTAGTTGAACCCCTCACTAACAGCACCCAGATTCGCAGATGAATGTGTTCAACCAAACTCCAGATCGCCTTGCTTGGAACTAATCTTTATTCTCCCGACCCAGCGCAAGAAAGAATCAACAAGCTTTTTGCGTGTGTATTTTGTCATCAGGCTGGTCGATAGAACGGTCACGTTATTTCCCATGCAGTATATTCCTGCCCTGACCGCGCAATGGGACAGTACGGCCATCAGCAACATTATGTGGACGGGGGAGGGGACAACGGCTCATAGACCACACAGCTGACGCGACCTGTGCACAACGGGCGTTGCAAAATCTATTGCAGCATTGCATAGCTTCCGGATAGAACGGGCTGCTTTCGAAATATTTAGAAGCGATACGGTGTTGTTGAGGCAAATCAGTATTGTAAGTGATGGGAAAACGCAAAGTTTTGACCAGAGAAATGTGAAATCGCGTAGACAAGTGTGGTAAAAGTAATCTGAGCAGATACAGCTGCTTCTGTGTCCGGCTCAATTTAGATAAACACGGAACGCAACCAGACAATAACAACAGAATAGCAAGAATAACAATAACGGGGTGGTAGTCGTGTTACTCGATCAGAGACAGATAAATACCACTGATGTCAACAAGTGGGCTGATTTCGTCAACACCAAATCCTAAAATCAGGTATATCAAGCGGAGCTACAGAGATTTACGTTTGTCACGACCTATATCTCTGGACACTGGCCACCATTTCTAATGCTTCAACAAACGATGTGAAAAGAGTAACGATGACCACACCTAAATGAATTTGTTGAACACATCTAATCATCAAAAATGAATGAAGCCTTCTCTGAGGAATAGTCTGAATGAATACACCACAGATACCAAAGTGGCAGCTAGAACAATCTCTTCTTTGTATTAGTGGAGAAATTCGATCGAAAAATGAGTGTCAGTTCGCATCAGCCTTACAGTTGCTCTCATAAATCGCGGCATCATTCACTTTAATCATTTTGTTATCCGGTATTGGTTAATTTATGCATTTAAATCAATTTGGTGCAATCGGAAATACACCTTACGAAGCACATGTACTTTCAACCAAATGTTCCTGGAAATGGTCAAAGTGGAAGTGGATATCCTTGTATCTTAAACAATGCAATTAATTATCTCCAATAATAAGATGCAATATCGACCTCACAGAATGTTGATTTCCTGGTTGAAAAGTAGGCCAGTGCAAACACGACATTCGTAGAAATTAGTATTTGATCTGAAATCAGGTACTGCACATGAAAGGCTGGTCCTAGCACTTATGCGCTAGTAAACAGAAAAACTCACGACACATTTGGGACAAACAGTTACTTATTCAACGGAAAAATGGTAGAAAACGCGAAATACTTAGTCAAAAATGTGAGCAGGTTGAAAGCGCACTATGCACAGACTAATATTTCTGCCCCAACAGTAAGACGAACTTTCTAGGCATTTACTCATTGTCAGGCACTCATATCATTTTGAGCTACCGCGAAAACATTGCCGATTAGTCCCAGAAAGTCTGGATGATATTGGGTTTGACCTTGCGGCCGGTGCACGTCAATTTCAGCCATTCTCATCAATTCAGATGGACAATTTTCACACAACTTTTGTATTGCAGGCATCTGTGCGTAACACATATGTACTGGTGAGGTGGAAACGCAAAACTCACCAGAGGTAGATTTCCTTGGACGAATACGACAGGCAGCCGTGTCTTTCTTCGAAAGTTTGCCGTTATAATCATTTAGTACGTGTTCGATGTGGACGCTTACTTAAATTGCCTATATGTAGCTGTCACGGTGGTAAATCAGTTGCGTGGCACAGATCGCCTCGTCCAGGGTGACTATTCTTCAGATCAACCTTACGCCACTAGAAAGTTAGTTAGTTCATCTTCCATTCGGCGCCGTTGTATCACTTCTAGTAATCAAGGTGGCGTGATTTGGTTTGATTATCAAATCGCATCAACTCCCAACTCGTGGGGTTTGGGTGGTTACAGAAATAGTCAGTATTGTAGTCCCTTCCTTATTTACAGAAAACAGGAAGGAACAATTCCTAACCGTAAAAAGCGTGAGATATATCTGAACTCCTATTTCTGGAGAAGGCATCTCCATTGCGTGAACGATGGTCCTGAATAACACCTGAACAAAGGGGAAGTCTAATGTGTCTCTTGAGAGCATATATCCACAGACATGGTATATTGTTCATCCTTTGCTACCGGTTTTCATAACTCATTCTGACATGAATGCTGATAAGAAGACTGATCACCGATGCGGTACAATATGCCTGGAGAGAGCATGTCTGTGTCTGTGGCTTCACAATACAAATAAAAGCTAAGATACCATGACGAACATCTGATCAATCAAGCCCTGGTTTGTAAACGTAAGGCAGTTTAGTTTAGTTTATAGCTGGTCACTTGTCACAGACTAAACTATGTTTCACACTGAGTAAGTTGATAGAAATTCGGTCGAGGGTGGGTGTCGACTGGTGTGACAAGGCGGCTGGTTTCGCTTTTTAACATAAGGACTTCAAACGTGTGACAGTGTGTGCAACTTAACAAATTGAAAGTTATCTGGATGTGATAGATGAAAGTGGGAAACATTGGTACTTTAAGAGCCTTGTAGGTATTCGAAAAAGGTGTTAAATTACGCTACTGTTGCTACGAGGATCTCTACCAATAGTTTCTAAAGGTCGCCAAGTAAAGGCGATTAAACTTAGCGGCAACCGAAACGTGAGATTATGACATCTTATACCCTTCGCTATGTTCTGCATTCAAACTTCCCAGTGACTAGGAATTTCGAGTGATAGTTGTCCCAGCCAACTACTGTCGCTGCTTCAGTGCCTTAGTGTCCACAAGGAACACAACAGCTTTATTGCAAACAAGCGAGTGGAAAAGTTACCACGCACTATTTAAAGGGCACTTTTCTATACTGATCCAGTCTGTCTGATCGGCGTTTCGTGACCACCCATCAACATCAACCGGGCTTCTCTGAAATACCTGAACACTTATCACGGTCGTGCTTCTGTGGTGGGCCTGAAAACTAACCGGCTTTTGCTGATCCGATTGAGTAATTGAGTGATTAACTGATCTGGATGCTTGCCAGCTTCCCTTAATGAGATTTTGGTGGAGTTTTAGGGTCTCAGTAGGTTTTGAACAATTTGGGGTTATTTTCAGGAATCTGACCTTTCTTACAGTAATGAATGCCTGTGACGGTTCAAAACAATATAATCTAACGTGGTTGTATTAAGAACAGAAAAAGATTTACTTTGTGAAGCAGTACCGGGTAGTTGTTAGTTATTCGCTGAGACCGGCAGCTGAACGAGTTGACGAACTGTGTATCCTTTTGAATAACTAGCATTCTGTAACACGGCCAGTAACATAGAGATTTGGTGGCCTCATAGCTTTTGTGTTTACTCAGTGAAAGATGTATACAGATACAGACGTATACAAATGTATACGGAATCAGCCAGTTTTGGAAGTGACAGATGGTGTGACAATTCACTGATATGCCTAGTGTCGCTGATTCCCAAATAAAGTAGTATGCTACATCACACTGTCCTAATATAACATTCATTCATTCCTTCGCAAAAGGAACGTCTGTTACGGGCAATCTTGACATTTGCCACTGCTACTTATTCCAGTGATTTTTGAGAGTATATTATACGCCAACTTCATCCGTTCGCAACCAAACCTCTGTTTCCCTTAATATACTTCATGTTTCCTCAGAGATTCAACCTTCCCCATAGTGAGAATCGCGTGTATAATTAACCTGATGAAACGCCAATTTCACAAATTCTTTTAGGTTTATAAAAAGTGGCTGTCCATCTTGTAGTGCAGTTGTGTACCTGAGCATCCTGTTTGGTGAATGGTGAAATGTGGGTTACTTTACGAAGACCAGTGGCAGGAAATAGTTACCCGTATCCCTGACACTATCAGCCTCAGTTAGTGAATGGCACTTTATGGCCTCATAGGAGTCAACATTCATCGGAATGAGTCAGAAATATTTGCCTCAGGTCTTTGTAGATGAACTTATAGATTGCTCAGTGGCGTTGACTGATGAATGACTGCCCCAGTAATTTGAATGACAGCAGCGGCAGCGCCATAAGCGATTTTTGCTTCACCCTTGGAAAAACCCGGCTAGTACGGTTGGTATTTGGGTAAGTTGCTTATACCACAAACCTTCAGGCAGTCTCTGTAAAACTTTTTGTTAAAATCGTAGGTATTAAATGTGATTTATCATCCTGAACTCTATGCAAGCAGAATGCGTGCGGGAGTTTATCAACAATCTGAATCATCTGAGAACATCACTCGGAATTTGGAAAAGTGAGGTTAGTCTGAGAAATTTTTATGGTCTTGAAGCATGCTGTACAGTCATTAACCACAAAAACGCAGGCGGGTTTGAATGTATACTCATGTTTCTGGGAAAACTCATTGTTACGGTATCAAAGCACGGGACAGTAAATGAGTGGTACCTTTCTGCAGTGACTATTTGCGTATTTTGGCCAAATGAATGCTGACCAGTAAACTGGTTGCAGTCAGTGAACTTATCTCAGCATCTTAGTTTACCAGAAGCGTGCGCCCAATTCCATGCCTATTTGTGAGTTCTAGAGGGACTGCGGAAAACCATATTTGATCAAGTCCACTTGTGCCTTATTTCCGAGGAGGAAAGTCGAGTAATTTCTATTTATTCCTTGGATGAGATTCGATGTTAGTACAGCCTAATAATCCCCACGTCCGAAGGTGTTTCCTTATTAAGCGAAATGAGGATTATTTGCTGGGGTTACGAAACACACACTTTGACTTTCATATAACCGCCTAGTTTTGCATCCAAGCTCGCATTCGGAAATGCAATTTCCGAAAGGTTCCGAGTGTATGAAATGTGGAGGCTATTTACATACTCACAATCCGAGGAACAAAGCTGAAAGCTGCACGCGTTTTCTCGAGGATGAACTGCGAAGCAATATCCTGCTCTCAAAATTCAGGAAGGCTAGCTTCTCCAGGGCTATGAAGTCCAACTGAAATCTGACAGATGATGTTTGCTGTTTGCCGTCCGATGAAAGACCCTCTTCACTGAAAGCCTCTTCTGCAGGGTTGTCCCATAGGTTATCATTTATCGAAATTGTGCATAAATTATTCAACGCTCATTGAAAGGGAATTTAGCTGGATGTAATTCCGTCCTGATGACATTATGTTGGTACCCCAACAGCTCTGGAAACTTACGGCAACTATGGAGGACGACCGCAAATCCTCATTTTGGTGGAAATGAACGGATGAAGGTGGAATTATATGGCCGGCGGAAAATGCCGTTTGCCCTCAGTTGGTTATAAAATGCCATCCAGCCTTTTATTCTTCCGGTATTACAAAAGCTTTTTATTCGAAAACCACAGCAAACAACAAATATTCCTCTGGAAGGCTCATACGAAAAATGGAGTGTCCTAAGTCTGAGACTCAAATCATTCAAATGATACCAACTGCCAAGAAACACATCTTTACGTAAATATGATAGAAAAATATACCTGATTTCACAGTCAAAATATTAAGGCAAACACTTTTCACTAAAAACTTTTCATAAGCCTTCCAGCATCCCACATCTGACTTCAAAATTAAATTTACGAAAGCTTGCAGGAATTGAAACGCTGGGATAATTTGGTCCCAAGACGATGAATAGTCTGCCGAAAATCAATATATTGCATGTCTGGCTGGATCGTCTGCCAATTCTCCTTAAAAAACGAAAAGCATATTAATTTTCGCAGATAATTTGATGGTGTTCGATGCAGATAAGGTCGCAACTCCACCCTTAGATTACGTGCTATTTCGCGACTGACTGTAATAGACAGGCAGTTCACAATGATGCAATGAATTTGCCAACAAATGACATATTCTGAACCGCCAATAGATGCTATTCATTTCTCCAGGCCATGTGGTTTTATTTGTTACTCGGAAAGTGAGGTAGGGAACCCTCTTTCTGTTGATGACGTCTGATCCGTTTCACGACTGCACACCACGTGCAAATGCGAAACACAGCTAAAACTTTTGGGGTTTAACTAGTCTTCCTATTTGAATATCGCACACTCACAGGATTATCTTTCAATTTTTCAACGCTTTTTTACATAGGCTTGAACTCTACGGTTGAAGACCACTTGCTGGCAAAGACAGTCCAGCCACATCATAGATATGTTTTTACAGCAAAATATAGCATACGCCAACGACAAACTGTTGTACGAATCGCTGCTTTGTGCACTTTGATACTATTATAATGTCCCCTTGGACTCCAGAGCACCCTTTATGTGCATTTTATGTAGAGGTGTATCTTCCAGATGGAAACCGGGAAATATTTCGCACGCAATCCGCGAAGTTCATTCATGTGCAAAGTCAATTTATTTGAATGGGCCGCGTGCTGTCGAACGGTTTCCAGCAACCTTGAAAATATTCTGTTCTGTCAAGGTGTTGCAATATCTAGAGTATCGCACCGGTTGAAACATAAAACGTGAAAAACCAGGGATTCAGCTAAGATTTATTCGAGTCTCCCATTAAGACCAAATTAGCTTGTAAGTGAGTTCATTTCTCGACCTAGCTTAAACATTGTTCCTCACCCTTTGCCAGGACTATGCTAGTATAAGCCGCGTGTACGCTCACTGCTCTCTGATTTGGTCTGGACAGTATTGGAGTTTAGTAGTGCGTCTCACGAAGTGATGTGGTAGAGTGATAAATTGGTGAGTTTAACCACACACAGTCAAATTGACGGAACATGAATGCTGTCAAAGGAAGCCATACATTGGCAAACTGGGTAGTAGCGAAAGTATTCATCAAGAGACAGTTGCGATTTAATTACTTGACATCTTCACCCTCTACTGAGATAACAGTCCACGTAGATTTTCCTGTGTAAGTTGAAATCCAAACATACTTCTCATGAGTAATCAGCTCTCGCCCCTATTTGACATCACGAGTCCCTCTCACAACCAGTTTACCTGTAGCATTTTCTCTCAGGTGGTGTCGAAACTTGGTTGTTTTTTTATCCACATAGCACGAAGTGGCACAACTAATAGAGTTCGAGTGTTTGACTGCTACGCCTTCGATGTACCAGTTATCCTTTCAAGCTTGACCACGTGATTACTTCTTGGTGATATATCGGTGAGATCACAAGCGTGAGCTATATTGATAGGGTAATTCGTAGTCACCGACAGGTTTCCACTCCTGTGGATGGTTGTCGGAGAAGAAGGAGACAAATCAGTTGAGGCTACCTCGCCTTGGTTGAAAATCAGCAAGACGCAAGTCGTAAGCAGCATCAGTAGGAAATATCACGTCAGGGCTCAACAGAATGGCACTTCTAGCAATGGAGCACCTAAGAAGACTGTCGTGGTAACACGGACTCATCCGCCTCCTAATCTTTTGACGGACGCAGCATCTGTTTTCGATGATGAATACATTAACAATGGAGGAGTGCCCCTGTAAAGAGGCTAATCTCACTCTGAATCTCGTTGGGTGGGATAAATGAAGTTATGCGATAAGCGAGTAGAAGCAGCACTATTTAGTGAAACGAGGTAAAAACAAGTAACAGAACAGAATGGACACTCGAAAGGAAGCAAGTCAAATATGAAAACTAGTTCCTTCGTCCATATCGGTTCCCCTGCACACTTTTTTCAAAGCTGAACTTCTGATGAGGTATCGACGAACGATTCATACACACAACACTCTCGCTATGATGGCACTCTTACCGCAAATCGACTATGGGTTTTTGCAAGCAGTTTTTTTCCATTACTTTCTTGTCACCCACAGTTCCATAACCAAACTCGGCTTCTTTCCATCATACTGATCACGTGCGTGGACTTGGCAGTTGTAACTTAGTGAGAACTTTTGTTTTGTTCGGCGCTTTATGCAGTTTCATTTACTACTTTTCCATCATCTATGTTGCATTTAGGAAAGCTTTGTGAAACTGGTAGTGCCACACACCACTTAGTAACGCACTTCAGTTACAACACACATCTAAGCACAATAGTTTTTCTGTTTGTCTTTCTCGGATAAAAACTCCTAAATCACGCAGGTGTGAGTGTGAATTGCGCAACATCCTAAAGAATGTGAAGTAACTATATGAAGGGGAACTTACTAGTGACGAAAGGTGATCTTACGCCTCAGGTTAGTCTGCTAAAGAGGTCTTCATAGTAAAACTGATAGGTGTGTATTTGTACTTTCCGGGAAATGGACGTCTTTGGCCGATGAAGAAAGCTGGATCCAGCCCTTAAGTGAACTGAACTTCCTTCAGACAGGTTGCATTTTGGAGGTAGTATGGTATTTTTGTATCAGTTCAAGGGAACCGACCAAAAGTCTACTAAAATACCTGGAAAACTGATCTCATACATGAAACACGGATAACAGCCTCGTAAACAATGCGGTCTAAAGAAAAATTGCAATAAATAAAAAGGGTCTGTACATTCAAGGATTTGAAACTGGACAACCGGAAACAATACATATACTTGTTGAACTTTCTGGTACTAAAGCAGTCAAACGAGAACAAAAGATCGCTTTGACATAAAAGATAAATGGAAAGCTAAGAAGAAGTTTCATCCAAAAGCTAATCAAAACGAAATCTTCTGGGACAAAATTTAGACATGATTCACAGTGTTCTAAATGCCACGGTTCCAGAAACATACATCACGTGAGACTGGTCGCAACCTTGCTAAAAGACAAAAAATCTGAGCTCAATAAAAGCTTAAAGACAGTGCCAGATGCAGAAAATAACCAGATCGTCGGACAGCGTTGGTAAATATGTGAAAGAAAAGCTATCTGTCTCTCAATTTATGGGAAACACCTTCAGAGAGGTTTCATTAAAGCCCGTGTTTGTCATACTGAAGTGCTAATTTTCCACTTCTGACAACTGAAGGTAGCTTTATGCCGAGGATGAATGACACAACTGCCACTGGTAATGTGACGTCTTGTAAGACATGATAGGAAGCAGGGGAAGCACAAGGGCTGGGGTACTGCTAGTTTGCCCAAGCCTAGACAGGGGAAGTCGAGAGGCAGAGGTCGGGTTCGATCCACGGACCTTCCGGTCAGTAAATTCGCGCTCTAACCACTGAGCCATCTCGCTACATCATGTAAGACATCCGTGCTTAAATATGTGATCGTAATTAGGCCAGGTCAAAGAAAACATGGAAGTGTGCCTTTGAATTCTGGAAACTTTCCTACCTTATGCCTTATATTGCCCTATATTGTACTGTCGCTCATCTATATGTTGATATAGGGCCATTATTTATGAAATATCAGAATCCAACCTGATTGTGTTACGCTTCTTAACAATTAAATATTCGGTTCTTAAATTAAATGTTCAGTAGTGACTCCTGATAAGTAGGTTCTCAGAAACACCCAATGACTGTTTCGCATTCGTGTCGGTAGTGTAGATTCCAAGCCTTGGGGATTTCAAGACGGTAGTTGAGTGACATACTCGTGGGTTTGTTAGATATGTTAACAACCGGTAGTCAACGGTAAAAATGGAGCAAGCCTCTAGCCGATTTACTTGTTCTAGGCCGGTGTTTTCGTGTCCTTACATCAGACATCGTTGGCACTGTCGATCGCCAATTTAACGGAAATACGATAACCGTGTTCGTGTGTGTTTTGATCGGCCATAACTAATGTACAATGTTTGACCAACTTGTTTGTAAACACGGGACAGCGCAAAGCAGCTGGGGGTAGCTAACTGGGTCTGAAGCATGGTCCTGAGTGGACAATATCGCGAAGCGTCCTTAATGAGGCCCATCAGAACATCCATAAGGGTAAACACCCAAAAGCCTAAATAAGAAGACTTTAAACCTCTCTGTCGCGTTCATGCAGAATACCCTTCAATTTTTGACGCACCCCTTCACAAGACGGCGAGAAACCAGCCATGGTAAGTTTCAAATCACTATGCTTTTTGGAGCCAGGTGCTGTGCAGTGATTTCTCGATATAAGGCTTTCAGACGGAACAACAGTAAATAATTTACCTGTTTCCTGCT
>NW_008751753.1:1157969-1331791 GCF_000715545.1 Opisthorchis viverrini | reverse complement strand
CAAACATAATTTATATTCTGAATAACCTTAAGCGGAAAAGCAATCGAGGAGCGCTCCCCATACTTACAGAAGCTATTAGGTCTCTGGAGTGGAATATGGCTATGGGAAATGAGTAAAACATAATAGAGATTAAGTGCCAGCAGTTCAGGAGCAAAAGCAAACGACGCTTCTTTGATTACTCGAATGATCAGGAAGTACATTCATCGTACCTTTACGCCTGATGGTTTCAAGGTCAAGTGCATTGATAACGGAACATACATCCACAAAGCCTTACCGGGCGGGACACTCCGTCTTAGAAATAGTTGGGTTCATCCGTTGGGTGTCTCTTCGTGGTGGAAAGTACACTGGACAAAAGTGTGTTGAAAGTCAACTGAATATGTTGAGAAAATGAACTTGTACCGATATCTGTATTATGCCAACGCTGCTTTCAACAGTTTGAATACCGAATGGGTGAATTTGCTTATATCAAGTCAGCGACCGATGATTCACCATAATTTCATTCTGCAGGGCGTCAACCGTAACGAATTTTCATCGATGTGTGTATACTCTGGTCCCAGGGTTAGATCAGCCCTCGTTCTGAATTCCATAAAGGTGCAACCACAATGAGTAGGATACCCAGTCACAAGCGGAAGTACATATCACGGCCTGCACCGTCAGTCGTTCACTTATCATCCCATATATTTGACTGACAAACACTTCCGTCAAGTTTACCGTTCACATCGTCGGATAATAAATGCCGAAAACACAGTAAAACAAATCCGACCTAAGACAATGCAACCCAGTCGACAAATAAAGGATATATTATCCGCATTTGTATTTGTGACCAGCTTTGTAGTGCGGCCGTTAGCGGACACGTCACGAATCTTAGAGCAGCCGTTCTGGTCTAAAAACATCAAATCAATCTCAGTTGTAATCAGCAAAATGATCTTGTGTCCGTGCCTAGTCACACCTGAAACTAGTCCCTCTGGAGTGTACACACACTCACAAGCATCCACATTGCTGTCGCCAAATACTACGACCTTAAGTCCTTCTTTTGTTGACATAAATTCAGGTTTGAAGACAGCACAGAGAAATGAGCTGTTGCACGATACACCTGCTGTACTTCGCTGTACCGGTTCGGGTATAAACAATGTCAGATGAATGAATAAAACAGAACAACTCTTAATGGTTGGTATGTCAGAAGTCATTCAATCCATAAGGGAGTGCTAACAAAGTAACCGACTTCTGATCAGCTCCGATACCTGCTTCATCGACAGCCTGTTATTTACTTGAAATTGGACATTGTGTCGATCCGGCAGCTGCGTTTCACATCAACTACTGAACCGCGAAATGTAATATGATACAGTTTACTGAAGCAACTGCTATCGGAAGATGAAGACCCGAACTGTGTTAACAGAAGAAGTGGAGTATGCCGTTGGCACTATCGCGATGATTGAGTTACTGCAGGCGACCCGACGGTTTTAGCGATCCATCTGACATTGTTCTGCACTATATAGTCAAAGAAGTATCACGAAATACGCCCGGTGTATCTCGTAACAGCTCTTTTCACTGCGCTCGGGGCAGGTTTATAAACAGAAGTCTTGATTCATGAATTCATGTGTCTATATTTATTTCAAATTAACGTATTCCAGTGTGACTGCCAGCAGTCCACCCTACCGTGGTCCATGGTCTAGGTGCTCTAAGAATTGTATGGTGCAACAAAGTAATTCACTGGCATCTTGGACGGTTACCTACAGACGTCTTCGATGCATTGTTGTCGAGACTTTTGCCTCTCCGGTGGTCGAATTTATATTTTTCTCCAGAAAATTAATTTCGGACGTATAGTGACGATTTCGAAAGTTCAAAATGTGCAGGTGTGACAGTTAAACTTACTTAAAAACGAAGAAACCTTCTGCACAATATTTGCCGGAAATATGGTTGCTCTTACGGTTACTAATTAGTTATGCATATTCTCATACCAGCTCGTGGAGTCATGTAGGTCCTTGCTGATCATATGCTACAGTCGTCCCTCTGAGCTTCATAGGCATGAGTTGAGAATCGCATTTACGAATCCACTTAGTTAACTATGTAGACTTGGAATATCCAAGTTTGAGTCAAACATGATAAGATGCTTTGGTGCGAGCCATCCCTCTGTCATGGATAGGCGCATGTGACTGGAACATGCAAATAACGGGTCATTTGTTTTTGTTTTGCTGCCCTCTTTAATCAGAACAAGCCACCCCAAACAGTGTTGCTGTTTGGTGGACAAGTTGTGGTCAGAAACGTGAAGTAGGTCAATGGACGCGTGCATGCAGTTTTGTTCCGAACAAATGGTCTACAGACGATAGGCGTATAGCTAATGGTGGATTACCAAGCAGTTGCGTGCAGAGCGTGTGAAACTTCGTTGTGTTTTGTTGCATATAGTAGTCCAGACATTAAGTATTCTGAAACACAAGTATAAACTTCTGGAAGACTACCTATTGGACCGATTTATGCCAGAAGTCTGACAGTCAACACACCGGAATATCCGACCGATATAATGGACTACAAACGTGGAGATAAAGAGAGAAACGTAGGAGACTTTTCTCAAGATGGTGCACATAGTGGAAAAACTGGTGAGAAAGAAAAAAAGTGTTTTCCTCATTAGTTAATGGAAGTCTTTCCTGTAGTGTTTTCTCTCCCTTATCACTCGGTGCATGTTTGGGTCATTTTCTCAATACGCAGCCAGAAAATATATCAGGATAAGATATTCGTTGTATAGACGCAGTACACTACTCATGAGGTTGCTGAAAACTCTTCGACAGCCTAGGATCGGTTTTGCCTTCTTTGAGTTCATCAGGTAGCCACTATCCCCAAGTTTTCGTTTTGGCTTTATGTCCTTGTTAAACTCAAATTTCAAGAAACGAAGTTTATATGCAAATAAGTGCATTTGTCAAAAAGATATTCAGCTTCACAATAAGAACACTGCCGACATTATCAAGGGAACAGCTGGTTCAACGGTATTTTCGAAGACTGTTTCTTTATGAGGAGGGCTATCACTTCTTTATCCTTCTACACCTCATTTTCCAGATTCAGAATGGAAATATATTTCTGAATTGCACCGTGTAAATAAGAAGACCAGCTGGCACATTATCTTCACTACCGAGGCCGGAGCAGAAGAAATTGACTCGCATGATGCACCCTTTTAGGGGAGGTTCTACAAACTCAGTGACAGCTCAACCATTTGTCTCAGTAGTGAAATTCACACGGTGGTAACATGCGTTCTTAAATGGACGTAGGTGATGCCAATATTCTCAGCGAAATTAGGTTACGTACTGGACATATACCACACTTCATACATCAGTTTATGCGTAACTACGGAGCAAGTATAAAAACACCAGAATAAAAGAATAAGGGCAAAACCGGTCGTGGGCTGTCGAAGAGTTTTCAGTAACCTTGTGAGTAGTTTCCTTTATGAAAATATACTGCGATATCTCGTGCTAACTGAAACATGAGGCAGCCTGTGTGCAGCACATTCGATTGTAGCATATCATAAACTAGAGATTCAGTTGAGTCTCTCGTGAAAACCATACTGATTTGTAAACGAGTGCATTTCTATAAAAGATTAACCGCTTACTCAGGCCGGACGTAAAGCTTCTATACAGGGTTGAGTTTCGAGCAAACTTTACGCCACTCATCTATAGCCAGACATCTCAACAACTCAAGTTGATCTTATACCAGCATTGCCCGTTTTCCTCTGTCACATGTGGTGTTTGATGAAGTATCTTCAGTTAGTCGATCAAAAACTTTTCTGTATTCAGAAAAACGTGGTTGGGATTTCAAGTTGACTTGGTCCTAGTGACGCAAAAAGCCATGTCTTTTTGACTGGGTTGCTGACCTGTTTGGTATGTGATCACGGACAAACCGTTCTCTGTAGGTACCATGAACCATGTCTTCTCATTACCTGACCCTACTACGAGGAGATAGTCCGAAATGCCTGCTTTCACCTCTTGCTTTCCGAATTCCCGTTATCGTTTGGTTGCAATCGTCATGTCGCCGGCCAGAGTCATATCGCTATTGCATTGTAGAACACTTCCATTCACCAGCTCATCAGACATGTGATTAAACGTTTGGGGCTAAATGGTCCAACCAGGTTTGCAAACTGGCCTGTCAATATTATCGTCAACATTTTTAAACACATATTTCCGCTTATTGCCAATCGCCCTCAAACCTAATTATCGCGAAGCCATGAAATGACTGGCACATGAAATTTGAATGACCAGATTAAAAGAAAATTGTCTGAGATTAATCATTAGTCTGTCCGTTTGAACGTATTTTGTGTAGACCAGCTCATTTAACGTGTCACGGCGGACGGTGCGTAACGCGGCCGACAAGTCGGCCTAACATATGGCCAACATCAACATCGCTGTGTCCAGTTTCAGACAAATAAAAACAAGTACACACGCTGCTTGCTGTCAAATCGCATTTCAAATTTGCTTGATCACAGCACTGTCGTCTAGTTTAGCGAAACTGTACGAGTTTTCTCAATGATGAGCATCTACGATCGGACAACGTTTCTAATTATTGTTGAACGTTCTGTGATGCATATCGATCTCTGATAGGCTCCAGTTGCTTCGTTTTTTTATTTATGTGTTGACTAGCCTGCAGCTGAAATACGGAACAATTGCTGTGTCACCCAAGCCAAATGGTTTGTGGAATAATCATCTTTCCATATGTAGAATTGGAAGTCTAAACGTGTTTGGCAAAAGTCAGTTTGAATTTTTGTCTGGAGAAATTTCCTTCCATACTGTTTCAGTTTGGTGGGGTTTCGGAGTAGGGTACGATTTAAGTGCATGGTCTTGAGATCGGTCACAACTGGCAACAGTGCTCACAAGTAAATTGTGCGCCCCCTGTATTTTATAGTTTGTCTCGCGATCGGGCTAATTCATCTAAACCAGATTTCCTCCTTTGAATCCTAAGATGACCAGCAAATTAGCATGAAAGATTATAATACTGCGTAGCCTGACTGCCTTTAAATTAGATTATGCAACCTACAGGGTCACGCATTTTAAAAAGTAACCGATAAATTTCATCTCCACACATCATATTCAACATTCGACATATTTCCTCACGAGTTTGATTACAGAACAAGTAAATAAAAAATCTTCCCAAGGTTGCGTACGTATAACTATTGTTAATCAGAAAGAATTTTGTTCGGGAACTGCTGCAGAGAACTACCTTCCACGAACCGAGACGTCTGGTTTTTTTAGCCAGCACTTCGCATTATGTATAGGTTTGCGAAAAAATAGATGACCTTGATGGTAAGATAACACTTATCTGGCTTGAACCAGCAGCCTGTAATCCCTATTCTCATGGGCACAATTTTGGCCTGCATGTCACCGTAAATGTGGGTCATTATTTACTGAAGCATTGAAAGCGCAATTAGGAATATGCGGGTTTGAATAGTTGAATTATAAGAGTAGTGGTCGCATCGTCCTCAAGAGCTCTCCAATATATTGTCCGCGAGCGTGATATGTAGTTTTTGACCGAACCTGCGAAAATGTTGTCGACTTTCGGTTTCTCAAAATATCATCCTCCAGCTTATACCGAGGTTAATTTCTGGCCATGCACCAAAAATCCAATTTGAGTAGTCACTCGTTGAAAACGTGTTTGCGATAAAATGACATAATTGCCCCTGGCTTTGAGCACCTGTAAACGGCGGAATGGCACACTCACGGAAAACGACCCAAATGCCCTTAATTGGGGAATGGGTTATCTTCGGAAGATCCCTCGGACGCACGAGAAGGCAACAAAAAAGGTACCTAAAATTGTGATAACAATACAGTGATGCACTAAAGAACACACTGCAATATCGCGACCCGGCTGCGGAACGGTTGCAGCTTCATTGTCCGCGGAATACAGCACCATGGTAAATCAATAAAAAAACCGTTAGGAAGCCACCTTACAAACGCCAACAGAAAATGTGCCACGGACTCATGTATGGGCCCACGCTCGTGTGTGACCTCATTGGATATGCTGTCACACGACTACGGACATCCTGTCCCATGAAGGGTTGTTTGGAGCTGTGTTAAGACTATGTAGGTCTATATGAGGTTTGAGAGGTCGCGACACTCATGTGCACGGTATCTGGCATCGAGCGTCCTCAGAGGCTGATGTCATAGTTGGGTAAGTGTGACTGTCCATGTTTGATGGGAGAACATGTCAGTTCCTTTCAATTTTAGTTTTCCCCTCCCAGAAGATGCGCGTTCACCGAATAGAACACCTTCGGTTGATCCTCTGAAGTGGTCTCCCCAATAACTACGCGTACGACTATCCCCTCAAACAGACCCAGAATGAGATCAGTCGTGATCAAGGATGAAGTTTTGCACTATGGGAACATTGAGTGTAGCCTCCATTGCGAGGCGGGGAAGGAGTTTCAAGACGTATCACTTCAAAGGTCGGAAATTATGGCAGCTTTGCGTCATTGAATGAACAGTGTTGTCTTCATGTCACAGTTCAGAAATCTAACTGCACGAATTTTACACCAAGATCTTTTTTGGGATGCTATTTGGTGCCAAGATGACGCCGAGATGGGTCTTTGATGGACGTTGAGTAACTGGTCCCCTAAAAAGTGATGATTTCAAGGTTAATATCACAGGAATGGGGTGGAGTGGTTCTTCTTTTGGAGGTGGCCAACCGGAGAGTTTTGCAGGCCTGCAGCTATGCTGGTCATAATCGGGTTGCATGGGAACTCTGAAAACGTCTCCGTCACCTGGGATACACCGTCTTCGAGGTGTTGAGAGCACCTACTTCGACGTCTTTCATCAAGCCTGACCTAATCGCTTTTCGGAAAAGACGAACAACTGTGATGGACGTCAGCATAGTCTCGGATGGGCGCGGAGTGACTGTGTGGAATGAGAAGAAGCAGAATTATGACGTTGATGGATATTCCCTCGCCATAACCTCAGCCCTACGAGCAATCGGTTGGGATGTCGACATTTTGGTCCACCAGCCGAGGATCATTGTTTATCAAGGGATCTGCCTCTTCAATCCGCCAAGGCCTTTACCGGACTGGGACTCCCTGGGGTCACAGTCAGCAACTTGTGTTTGCTTGCCATTATGGGCTATCTGCGTACTGACGGCATTTTTGTTCGTGGTACATGGTGCTGAGTGTACATTCTTGCTATCGAATCTCACACCAGACACAGTGTGACGAACACTTTGTGCCTGATGTGCGAGTCTTGACTGTGTTAGCAGTTACCGAACCCTGAAGAGCATTCAGCATTGTTTGTCCTTTCCTCGGTTGTTGGTCTTTTCATGCGTATTTCCATACCAAACATGCTTATATACGTTGGGACTCATCTTGTCTGAATGGGATTTTTGATGGCATGACTTCGAATGAGACGCTTCTCTCTTCTTATATAACATTCTCCTGTAACCTTTCCACATTCATCGCCTGCATTAGACTTTTGTCTGTGACCATGCCCTTCAAAAATATACGATACCATAGTAAAAATTCCACAGAAGTACAAGTGGAATGAGCTGGCTACAAAGCAAGAAACATTGAAAGCGGATCTGATAATATCTATATCGATCCTAGACGGCACCTCATCGGGCAAGTTTCAAATGAACCACTTGGGCTATTTTGTTCTGAGAAGATGTTCCAAGTACCTTCGCAAATTAGTTTTGCAGACCAATATTTTTAAAGGAAAGATTATGCGGGTGAACCCAATCTGTTTCTTACTTCAATATATTCAAACTGATTCCAATCCGCTTCGCTTTATGAACAGAGACAACTTGAGTCAGGTGAAAAAGTTAAACTGTCAAACACCTAACTGTCGGATAGTTTTTTTTCTTTTGAGCGCGTAAGATCAACTGAGATGTTTGATTCAGAGGTGAATAATTAGTTGACAGTCGTGATCTTGTTCCTCTATGTAGCCCACAATTTATCTTGAGGTTTTTCAGTAGTCACTTTGCTGCTCGGCAGAAATTAAATGTTTTCCGCCGGATAACGGGAAGATTTGCCTGCAAGGTGGGCCCGTGCAGTGAAAGCAATGAAGTTGTCAAAATTGTGAAATTTTTTGAAGGTTTTTCATAATTGGGCGTGAAAAATAAGAAGTCTCAAAGACTGCTATGTTTATTACTTGGGTGGATATTTTTGTAAGGAAGCAAAGCACTAGTGAGCAATGTTCAGGATTTGCGTACGGTTCAAAGTGTAATCAAGGTCACCTATTTGATTGATTTGTTTAGCTTCTGTCCAGATGGGAACATTCGAATTTTCAAAAATACTCCTCAGCGCACTTAAACAAAATTAGAAGAACAGTGCCGTCTACTAAGATTGTGGACCGATTCATGATGAAAGCAAATCAGAATATTTCATTATATACATCGTTTATAACCTTTGGTAGCCGAAAAATTTGTTTTTCCTACGCTTCTCCTTAATTCATACTGATTCTCGAGATCGGATTGCACAAGTTGTTCACCATTCCTCTCTTCACTCTATCCCCAATTCCAATTAATCTTTTTTCATCTATACACACGTTTTTAGTTTTCGCATGTTTTAAGTGGGTTAATGCTCGTGGCTGTATCCAGGATACTTAACCCCGGGAGGGAAAAACTACAGAGTACGTGTCGAATCGATACCTTTTCGGAATTTTCTCGACCTCACTTTTTGCAGAAGAATCGAAATAGATTATCGTTACATCTCGTGAAGCCAGAGTCGAATGTGAGCCTTTTCTGCAAACTAATCGATAAACGATCAGGTGCTTGTGACTACCTAGCTTCCCCCAATGCCGTACCAATATAGTGCCCAAACCATTTGGACCAGCGACAGCGCACATTTTATTGTCACTGAACGTCGTTTACCTCCAGTCATGATACAGACAGTCAATTTTTAGCTCCCAGGTCGTCGTGACTCCAGATGTATTGTTTCCACGTGCCACGGCTTCCTACACCGAGTATAGGGAAGTTAATAGAATGGTGACGGCTCGTCGACGGATGGATCTGCTTATCCATTATGTAAGGAAGTGAGAACGATTTAGTGAATGCGAGAGCTTTGATTCAAGAACGCCACGCAAGCATCTCTGCCATGGTCATTGAACATCAAGCTATCGTAGTAGTGACCCCGTTTTCTTTAATCTGTATTTATTGGACATATCGCGCTTCACCTTTTGTATTTTCTTGCAATGGGAAGTCCAAATCGTGAGCGAGGAAGCACACTGACGATAGACTTAAACTAATGACCTGCTAATTACTGACAGAATGAGCTACTGAGGACATTCGCTGTTCGTCATATTTGTGCACGTGAAATTCACACGTGATATCTGCTGGACGGATTGTGTGTACAACCGCAAACGTTGTACCAACTGGGTGATTTGTGTGATGAGCCAGACCGTATCATGCTCAACGTACCAAAAGGGATTTTGTGCAGCTTATTAAATGAAAGCATGGTAGTAGCCTAAACCCCGAACCAGGTTCTGCTCCATACCAGAGCACCATCGGCATTCCCTACTGACTTGTAGACCAACATGTTGTTTTCACCAAAGTGCTGATCAAGTGACAGTACTGTGTTCCTTGCCACCGGAAAGACAGAATCAGTAACAAAACCGAAGATGTCAGGCGGTAATGTCATGGTTATCACATCTGGGTGCAGTCTGTCTCGTAGTAGCAAAAGATCCTCAGGTCTAGTTTTATGAAATTCCATACCTTATTCGAAACCATGGATATACTACGGACATTTACTGGCGAGGGGGAGAGATTGGTGGGCCACTACCGCAGCTTGAGTCTTCTCTGAACCAGCTGAAAATCTGTGCATGTGTAGATTGGGTTCTTCCGCCTCTATTGGGGTCTTCAGCTAACACGTCGCAGGGGTCTTTAGGTCTTTAGGGGATAGGTCCGAAACAGTAACCCTTTCCCCGAACCCGGTCAAGGTATCAAGAGTAGGATAACAAGAGTCTTCGGAGTCCAGGACCACTTTCAGTGGACGTTTTCTGTTCCGGCAAGTATTAACAACTGGGAAACTGTCTCGGTAGGTTGCATGGGCACTCCAAGGACTGCTGAATCGTGCATTTTGTCGTCAAATTCATTGGCGAATGAAAGAGTCCATTACCGACCAGCAAGGCAGTAGTACTCTTCATGGATGGGGTCATCATCACCAATGAGTAGAGAAGAAGAATCTAGTGTTCCGTTATTTTTGGATCATTCAAAATCTTCCTTGGCGAGAAAAAGGGTATACCAGTGGATGACACTGAGACAATTAGGCATGATATGTGACCGGAGTCTCTTTTAAGCCTGAAAGTATCTTGCTTTGGATTCGCATTTGCTGCGAAACAACAACAAGTAATAATTGTTGAGCTGTGACACACTTTCGGTGCCTTGCTGCCATACCATCCGAAAGAAGTAAGAAGACTGAGCTACCGCCAGGTTACTCAAACCTAGACAAGAGCAGTAGAGATATCAAGGTTGGATTCGAAACACAAACCTTCAGAGAGTTTTCGTGGTGGGTTTGCAATGTCCCACAAGGATCCGTCTAGTGCGCACTTGAAACGGAAGCGATGATGTGTAATTCAGGAGACCTCTTTTCTTCCGTCTTCACTTATACTTTTCACTACTAGTTAGGCTGGGTGCTGAACAAGTGGGATATCAAAAACGAACTGAATGATGCAGGGTTTGTGGGAGTGAGTTCCATTAACCACCTTTTTGCCTACCCATAACTCTCTTGCACAGCCCTTCTCTTCTACTGGCTCAGTTATTCTGGTTAGTCCGCATCAATAACAAACACTGAAATTTAGTTTCTCTATTGTTAGTGCTCATCATCGGCACATACTAACCCTGGAAATCCTATGTGCGTGTGTGCTACTACAACTACACAAGCACGTCCAAGACACATCCTAACTAACACGTCTGAACGGGCGAACGTGCGGACGCTTGAGCGATGTGACTGGTTGGCACATTGACCGGGACAACGCCCCGGTAGCTCTCCCTGTTGTGACGATCGTCTAGTCCACCGGACCAGACTTCGCGTGTAGGTAGTCTAATGGACGTCTGAAACCTGTCGAAACACGTTCAACTGTAGAATGGTGACAATTCCCGTGCTTCCGGAATGCACTGCCGCTGTGGTGCTAACGCACACCTCGCAATTTCATGACCGGGGTTGAAATCCCGGAACGACTAAGGATAGCAACTACCGGTGAGTTCTAGTGTGAGCGAAACTCGAATCCAGTTCTGTTAATTCTGGTGTGGAGTAACGAGGTTACTTTCGTGAGGACGGAAGGCGGACTGTTCAAACGAGGACGGTGTAAGTGCAGACCACGCCAATATTATTATTAACCTCCTGTGTACCTTGATGTGAATAGGCCGAGCAGTTGAAACTTGGGGATGCACGTACATCAAATAAACATGAGTTTGCCCAAAAAAATCAAATAAAATGTGATAAACAGATTAACGCATCACAACTGTCAGTGCTATATCACTATCATGCACCTAGCGTGATGGAGATTAAGGTACGTGAATGACCCACCATTAAATGAGAAGATTGATGCCTCTGACTGCAAGAAAATCGGCTTTTCCCCAATGGAGTGACATGGGTGAGGTATACTCAGAGAGAGTTTGAAATCGAACAGATACTCATCCGGAACTATTGCCGTCAGTGTGCATAATGACACAATCTCTTACTGCCATTCAACGGATGAGGAACTTCGGGAGCAGTCGAACGAATACGTATGTATTTTTTTCCGATGTTCCAGTGAGTGGTACGACCTGGAGACAAATAGGAACTTCTGAATATGGGACCGAACGAGCGGAAATTATACAAAACAAACCGGTCAATTCCACTCATATTTAAATCAACTCGTCTTCTGCTTGTTGTAGTAGACCTGTGACCTAGAGATCGTTATTTTTTGCAAAGGCCGATCGACCTCACTCAAGTGTCTGCGCACCAATGAAGAACACATTTCTGCGTCCGAACGGCAGTCGGCTACTCATTCATTCTGTCGACGTCCATTCAACGATCCATCGATAAATCTGAGTGGACGATACAGAAATGCGTAATCGAATGCACAGACGTACTGGATTCATTCTGGATACCATAATCATCTATGTTTCCAGTACAACCCAGGGTTGATCAGCAAGTTGGGATGCAAGAAATGAATAGATCAGATGAAAAAAGGATCTACTCGTACACCGTTCATGACAGGCGCTCACCTTTCTAAACCCTACGAAATTTCCCCCGCCAAAACAGTCTGCATCTTTCATTTGTGTTTGTTACAGAACAAAGAAACTACACTACATTCCCCGATAGATTCCCTCTGGAGAACAACAAATTTTGTCTACAGAGCATCCGTCTACAACATGGGAGGAATAATCTTGGCAAAGACATCAGCAGAGGGGATTGGAATTTACAAACTTCGATTGTAAATACTGAGGTCCACGTCTCAGGGTCGAACAATTGGTACTAAATAAAACCTCCGATAATATCATATCTTTATCAGGGTTATCTAAGTTATGCGCTGAGTAAACATAGACAGTCACGATGACGTATTACATAAGACCTAGCCGAGCAGATTAACGGATATCTCATCAGGATATCTATCAGCATTTTATGAACGAATTTTGTGGTACGATCAAATATTTTGGTATCATGTAATTTGATGTTTTTCGTTGAATCTCGGAAAGAAATTTAATGCTTGCCTCAAGAAAAACGAAGTTGTCTTATTGATAAGACACTCAATGCCCCATGTGTTCCTCTGCGCAGTAATGTAATCTGATAGCAGCTTTCTCGGAGGGATTAGCAAGTGTCGGCAGAGCTTAACCGAGTGGGTGAGTGGGTGGGTGGGAGGTGTGAGAAACCTTGAACACAAAGCTGAAGCAAGGAATTAGGATGTTTGGGAACAGCTAAGACGAACGCCGGCAGGGCAGGTGAGCGAAATGGTTCTTTTTTCAGGTCCCATCTTATGTTTTATCCCTCTGACATGGGAAGACCGGACACGCACGATGTTTCCTGCACAAGTGTTTTCTTATTAATTTTAACGTGAATGCCTTCAAGATTCTATAATCTTGCTTTTTCTTCCCAAACTGTATTCGAAAACTGTACGATAAATGGTGATGGAACCAGACATTTGGAATGTCGTTTCAAACAACAAGGCCTTCAGTCAAAGTTTGCAGTTTTTGTGACGGTGTATTTCAGGCCTCAAATAACTTATAAGCCCACTTAGTAATCTCATTACTATTAAAATTCCTATGAATTTTCGGAAATTTTCTTTTTTTGATGGACAGATTCGTCGTTGGCTCTGCAAACCACTTCCTGCGCTTGAAGCACCTAGAACATGTATTCCGCTGGTCTAATGGAAGTTACCAGGTTTGTATGGCTTTACAACTGTTAGGTTTAAATGCTTCAAATTAGTTTTTACTCCTGAAACATCAACTGGACCAAACGAGCACTTTGCTGGATTCCTCAGTGGTGCTTATTTTGGGACACGTGCCGTGGAATCTATTGGTGGACTAGATAGCTGAACACTGCTCGAACCAGAGAAGCGAATGTGCAAGCGTTGTCTACCATATACTCTGCAAGGAGAGTGCAATACCGAGAGCACTTACCTGAACACAAACGATACCCTACATCCGTGAAGTAAAGTCAACAAAACACCATGCATTTTTAATGGTACACAGAACGATTCAGAGGACTCAGCTGTGTTGTACTGAATTTCCAACCATTCATATGCAAGAAAGCCGTGTCAATCGCCGCGATGGTTAAAACATGTCAACTGTTGCTGGGGCTGGCATACTCTTCCAAACACAGTCGTATTTGGACAGCGGCCAAAAACAAATCTTCTTTGCGCAGTTCCACAATCTAGCTCACCACTAAAACTGCTGATATTCTGACCATTTTGAAAATCGCATCTGAGTCATGCTTGGTTAATGAGTGCAGTAGTGGTAGACGGCATGCTGAACCACCTCCTCGTGGCGCCGACTAGGTAGCCCGGACGTCAGTCTGGATGAGCTAAGAGTTCAGCAACTCCAGACAGGGACATCCATCCTGCTTCGTTTCAATGTGCTGGTTGCTTCCGGCAATGTACACCACGACTCATCTGGCATTTCCGCACGAGTACACGGGAGAGACTCGTGGGGCTCATGTGTGAAGAATGTGGTATGTGCTGCAAATCGAAAGCTGGCTTAGTAGCCCACCATCGAGATCACGTCCATGAAAGTGTTGGTAGGAACGTGGTCACCCACTTGGCCTGCGCTGATTGTTCCCACTTTTTTTAACAAGGGCTGACCTAACTAAACACCGTCGGCACGCACACCATACCCAATATAATGCAGGTAAGTTTGGCTGAGTGAAGAATTCCGGTATCCGCTGGTCTCATCAAGATCCACATTCACTGTTGCGCCTGGCTAACAACATACATCCGTCTTGTGGCACACGAACTGCGCCGTTCACAAGATTGGAGTAGTAGTTTCTGGGTCTGTCGGCTATCAGCACCAAAACAGGCACCAAAACTGGCAACCACACTTGGACGAGTCATCATCTGGTGACCTGGACAAAACCATCTGTCAAACAGCGGCCTGTTCGTCAGAAGCTGATGACTATAGTGTCTGGTTTAAACAAACCGTGGATTGCGCCATGTTACTCTTGGAATCCCTTGCTGACTATTAGCTTGCTAGTGTTGACCTTCTGGCGTTTGACTGAGGGTCGCAGTCAGGCATCATGACACCGGAGCAAGTGCTGTCACTTCTGTACCTCCACGCATTCAAGACGTTTCCACACGCTTGGAATCCTGTCTCCCGGTGCCACCGTCAGCTAGCTAATCGGATGCCGGTCGGCAGAAAGCAGATACGCCGAGCTAACTACGTCGCCATACAGACCCTATACCACCAAGGACGGAAAGATGCAGCGTCTGCTGTGCTCGATGTGTCATGGAAGGACCTATACAGTGGTAAACGCGGCCTACCTCTGGAAGCCGAGAAGTATTGGAAGCAGGTGCTCTCAGCTGCAAAACTCGTAGACAGCCGGCCAAATCGCGCAGCGCTACCATCTAATCGGAGTTCGATCGATTGAATAGCATATGAGGAAGTCGGTAATACGATCCGTCTAATGGGCGATTCGTTCTCAGGTCTGGACAACCTCAGGGCCTGGATACCTCACTGGTTCAATACCAACGCCCTCGTTGCGTATTCCAACTTACTCTTATTATATGGGGGTTGTCCCCCGCATCTGTGTCGTGCTCGTATTACCTTACTTCCGGAGTCTCCAATTCCTACTTCCGCGAGTCACCCAAGCCTGTTTGATACTTTCATAAGTTGTTTGTTGATCGCTGGAGGCGTAGATTGCAACTTCCCTCACTTCAGTTTGCATTTATACATCGAGGCAGTTGTTCGGAAGCTATACCACTGTTACATGCCCTGCTTCTTCACTCTTCCGTGACTGCTTCCAACCTCAGTTTGGCATTTGTTGATATACCAATAGTGTTTGATTCGGTTTCGCATGGCACACTTATCAGATCTGCCGGACTTTTACAGCACCGTCATCCGTGGTTCGATACATCGCACAGTCCTTTGAGAAGTCTGCAACATTTTTCCCCAAATCGAGGTCCACTACCACAGAGGTGTGCGGCAGGGGGATGCACTCTTCGCAATATTGTTCATCACGACACTGGATGAGGTTTTTGGATTTTCGATTGCGAAACTAGGCTGCCAGTCCCCTGAGTCTGCCTTCGCTGACGACTGGGTAGTGTGTACAGGAAGTCAGGCTTGAGGCTACCGCAGTCTAGTTGGGAAGACCGATATGAAGATCGTCGCCCGCAAAACGAAAGTAAAGCTTGTTTGTGGAGAGAGGAAACATTGAGTGACAGTAAATTCAGTCCAACCGCTTTGCTTCGCCAAGGAAATCGTCAGTCCTCTGGATCCGACATACACCGTAACATATTTGGTAGAAAGAGGTCTACAGTCACCAACAGCCTCCAAGTGTTCGACGAGATGACACGTGCCCCGTCGAAGCCGCATCAAAGAATGGAAATTACGAGTGACCGCCTGATAGCGAGGCTGAAATATTCGCTCGTGTTCGGCCAAATCCACCGAAACACGCCCAAAAGCTTGGACAACTACATCAGGCGATCTATTCGTGGCTGGCTACGCCTAACGAAGGACACTCCAGTCATCTACATCCACTCCGGTAACCAACATGGGACTTCGTATCCCAAGTCTGAGTGCAACAATCCCGATACAGTGGAAAGTGCGTGTGGAAATGCTGTTCTCTATCCATTTCCGAGTACTACGCAATGTGGTCAATCGTTCCACATTTGCTAAGGTTTTTCTGGAATGCAGCCTTCCAATTCGAGTGCAAAATGCATGCGTAAACACCATGAAAGAGCTCATGGCTGCTTGGAGCAATAGATTACAGAACAGCTTTGGCGGTCGCTGTAGACGAGAGCTTGTCGCTTCGCCTCTCTTGAATCGAATACCTGTGTGTTTCCTCGGTCATTCGGTATCCAGCTCCGATGCAACCTGCTTAGGGCGAGAGTTAGAAGTGCCTGGCGTGATTATGGTGGCCAGACGATCTCCTCTCGTGGAAACCGTAGCCAACCGGAGAGTTTGGTTCATATTCTTCAGTCCTGTTGCATCCTGCATGATGCCAAATGTTCTCCTCATAATCGGGTTGAAAGGGGACTCACAAAACCTTTACGTAACGTACGGGACACCGTTTTCGAGGAGCTGAGAGTACCAGAGCCAGCACCTTTCTTCACACCTGACCTAATCGCTATTCGGGAGGACTGAGAAGCTGCTTTGGACGTCAGCATGGTCTCGGATGGGTACGGAATGACTGCGGGGAATGAAAAGAAGCAGAATTTTTCCCTCGTCATCATCTCAGTCTCACGTGCAATCGATTGTGATATCAGCTTTTTGTCCCACAAACCGAGGACCATTTCACACCAAGTCTGTTATTGAACTGTGACCTCCTAAGGTCACAGTCACTGACTTGTGTTTGCTCGCCGTTTCGGGCTTTCTGCGACCCTTAGGACACTTTTATGCGTGGCACATGTCATCGAGTATTCATTGTTGCCATTGGCTTTCGCGCCTGTCACTTTGTGACTGATGTGCTAGCACTCGCTGTGCCTTTAGAAGCACTTATCATTTATGGACGTAATGGACTACTGTTGAGGTTGCTGACAGCCCGCGACCGTTTTCGCCCCTCTTGGAGCTCATCGGGTAGGCGCAGTCTCCAGGTTTCCGTCAACCTCATGTTCTACCTGAACCCAAAATTAGCTGAAAAACAGCATAAACAAGAGATTCAACTGGGTTCCAGGTAAATCACCGGTCAAAACCAAACTGGTGTGCAAATGAGTGTTTCGCTGGCATTTAGCATTGTTTGTTCGTTCTTCGGTTGTTTCCTTTTTCCACGCGTGTTTTCATACTAAACATTCGTATATACTTTGGGATTCATCTTGTCTGACTGGAACTGTTGGTGGCACGCTTCTCAATGGAACAACTTCCTCGTTTTATCTAACATTAATAATAATAATATTATATTAATAGGTGTGTTATAACAGTAATATTAATGTCTAGTAATAATGTGGACCATTCCTCACCTATCGCCTGAATTTAGCCTTCCTGTTTGTGACATCGCTCTTCAGAAATAAGCGATAGTAGTAGTCAACACACCGCAGCGGGTTTGCTCAAGGACTACCCCTGCTCACGTTTGGAAAATTTGTAACCTCAAAGTTCTCTTGATTCTAGTGTGCTATGCTGAGGGGCTTCAGGCTGAATGAATTTGATTATTTGCTCAAGTGAAAAGTTTAGAATCGATCGAAAACTTCAGTAAACTTCATGAAAATAGAGGAATTTTGTTTGGTCTGGACAGGAGAGCTAACCCTGCATCACGCCTGGCAGAATAATTCGTATCATGCTACGTGCCCTGAATTTTTACTGGCTCACAAATGAAAGGGTTGGCTGGTTACATTCCAAAGCTACGTTTTCCTCCTCTAGTAAGCAGACGATCCATAATCTCTGTTTCAACCGTGTGGATAGGAAGAAACCAGGCTGGAACATGGGTACTTTCGTGTCTCTTGCCTAATTCCCGTCCATCCGATGGGGCAAACAGAATGTTAAGTCCGGTCCATTAAGTCAACATTTCAAATGTGAGACTTTAGCTGTTTGTGCAATTTGGAGCATGGACAAAGCATCATGGCTTCTTAAAAACAGACGTAGGATAGAGAACTATGCGGTCTAGCGTTTCTAGCCGCACGTAATCACACGGCTACAGCCACCGAAATAAAGTGAGGTTGAAATACTGCAAAGTACGGCCTAGCATGGGTATCTAACAAGAAGACTAATTATTGGTGGTTCAAAGAATCGGTAAGCCTTCAAATGTCTCTTTTGGTCGCTTGTATCTGAATCGTAGCCACTTAATCTGTTTCTATTCCTCTTCGGCGAACGGCCTTTAACTGATCTTGTGGCATGATATAAATCCCTCTGAATGATTCGACCGTGTTGACCCAGCAGCCTGCAGTGGTAGGTTAGTCAATGACCACGTTTGAATTATCTGTAACTGATGCCGCCAATCCATGTATGCTAGTTTTGTTCGGCGGGATGAGTGCTCATTCGTCGGACTCGGAACGCTCACAAACACCTGAGTGGATAACCGTAGAGGATTGGTAGAATGACCTCCCTCCAAAGAAGAATGACATTACCCAGGGTTTCCATTTAACTAAAAACGTGCAATAAGCTATGTCCAAGTCTATTCTCAAATCTCATTTGCTAAATGGATTTTGTTGTCTGGTCCCAGGAGGACAACAAGCCCAGGTGTGTGTATGTGTATAGGCTGGGATGATGGGTGGGGTAGGGCAAGTGTGTGCGTCACTGAAACTTTATTTGCTGTAATGACCCCTATAGCGTTGTCAGTTAGTCGTGTCGTGTGGCCTTGAGTAATACGGACCAAAAGGCTGAGTGACTCAGTCACTCCAGTCAGGTCAAGTGGAAGCATTTCAACTATAATTACTAAAAGGAGCGATTGCAATCAGTCAAAGTGGGAATCATAATATTGAGCATACTCAGGTTAACCGAACGTTCGGTTAACCTTGGAGCATTGCGTGCACATAGCCACTAGGATTCCCAACGAGTCATGTGCCTTTTTACTGGGATAACAGCAGTCACGCAATGCAGTCACTACGTGTCCTGTACACGTATCTGTATACAACAGGCCAACAGCTCTATTATGTATGCCACCCAATGTCCCTAAACTTGACCTTTTTCATCCTTTTTTCCTTTTTGTTACCTTTGTTCGTATATTCCAATCAACTTTTTAAGCTGAGGGTTTCAAGTCCACTTGAATACATTTTGATCAACAAACAATGCGCGTAATGCTTCCTATGGTCAATACAATCACAGGGTTGCAGAAATACTTAAAATTGCATGGTCTACCATTTTTCAGAATATTTCTAAACAACCAACAACTGGTTGGTTGTTTAGCCCGCGCCACTTGACTATGGATCGATCGCTATTACGTTGAGGCTTCCGCTTTGAATATTACATGATTTTCAAGATTCCAGGCACCCGGTCGACCAAAGTTCTCGTCTGATTGTAATGGTTTTCAAACTTACTTCAAGTTATACCCAAGTTTGGTGTCTGCAGATTGCCACGTTGCAATTTTACAGACAATGGATTGAGGCGGCAAATAGTTCAGGGTTTTTTCATAAGAAATTAGAACTGAGTAAAACTGGCCAGAGGAAGAATGGCCGTTGACGCTACATTCTGAGATAGAATGCTGAACAAAGGACCACCTCAGTTTTGTGGTGATGAAGGACTAATTAATTCCCGAGTAAAAAATGTCTAGAGGACTGAGAACTACACAGTTAGGCCACAAAATGAGCCGGTACACAAGAGCTTCGAGATATTTTAGGAAATATTTCCAACATTGAAACTTTAGTGAACGAAAAGGAGCATTTTAATTATGTCTGGACCAAATAAGCCACTCATACAGTTGCCGGAGACTCTTCAACGGTTCACGACAGGTTTCGCGTTTCTTGGGTCTCATCAGGTAGCGGAACTGACTAATTTTGTAGGGTAATTATGAGCCCTGATTCATTCACTAATGACGGGCACGCTAAATATATTCAAAAATTTCTACACACGAGGGAACTTTCCTGACTATTTGTCAGGTATTTTACATTTATGCTAGTGTATCAATAAACAATTCCGTTGAAGACCGTAAAAAGGCTAATTGATTAACCTTCGAAATACTCTGATTTTCCGCCAAGGAAGCATGTGCTGGTGGAGCTAATGAACAATGGTGTTCTGTTCCTGATCTATGATGATAAGCTTGGCTTTGATTTGTTCGCCCGGCCAGGCAGTTTACTTTTCACCAAATTACCCAGTTCAACCGAAGAAACTTGGGCCATATTTGTTAATATCCCCCTGAATAGCAAAAATTAGTACGTTGATAGCCACTAAGCTGGACTTGTCGCATGTGTGCCACAGATGCTTGCTATCTTTAGTTGTTGAAATGAAATGGAAGTGAGCAGGCTAAAATTATGGGAACCACACATTGTCTTAACGAACTTGCTGCAACAACATTAGTGTTCCTTTTGAAGTTAGTACTTTTCATTCCAAGTGACTGAATCTTGTAAGTCTTCTGTTTTGGGCGGTGGGACATTTGATATAGGGAACAATGAGTAAGCAGAGGGACGTTGAATTGATCTTGTGGACTTTTATATACCTATCCGCGCAATGTAGAATGAACACGAAAGGCATTTGTAAACTGACAGCGCAGATGCAGCAGAACTAAGCGTAATCGGGATGAATGTTGGTAGCTCAGGCAATCTAAGTAGTCGCTAGTTTTTTCGCTGAGCTGGTCAACAAAATTGCAAGCTTTTTATCATCGTTACAGGTGCATCAGCAGTTCGTTGTTAGGGTACGGATTGGGGCATGCCGGTGCACGTGCACATATATACGTCCCGCTAGTCGGGGATTAGTTGTTCGACCGCGTGGTTCTACTGGTTGTTCTGTTATCCTGTGTTCTGACTGGTCGGTGACCACCAGCCCTTTGAACTCGGCTAGTCCAACTCTCATTTACTGGTCAGTGAACTAGTGAGTTCCATATTCGACCTCTCTGGGTTACACGCTACGTTCTAGGTTGATGAATCTCCAACAAGTGCCCCGTTTCTTGGTCCGTCATTCAGACAACCGGCTGAGTAATGCGACTGATGCGTTGGTCCTCTGAAAGTAATGGTGCATAAATCAAATCTAGTTCAAAATGCCGGTTGGTTGAATCCGTACCATACTTCTAGGAATTTTTCTCCGTTCCTCGTATCTCCGCTGAATTCGTAGGCTTTCTTTGTCTTGAGATATGGAGAACAAGGACAGAGGGCTATTAATTCTAATGGTGTGTTCCTTAATTGGTGTACGCAGTTTATTCAAGTTTTTTCCAACATGAGACCTTTTACAGTCGGTGCAGTTGATACAATATTTCAAGTTGTTTCTCTTAACGTAATCAGCGTTGCCACTTGGCCTTGAGACCAGTTCCCTATTGTAGCACTCGGTTTACGAGACACGAGGAATTTGACTGAACACAATATGCCTCGAGGCAGCCATGGGGATAAAGTGATGCACGGAAACTGGTTGAAACATGTAGCGACTGAAATGACGATATTTACGACATGTAAGATACGCGCATGTGAGGGCGCATAATTATATAGCAGACTTTGTGCTCTACAGTGTTTGCAGCTGTCACATGGAATACCGAGTACTGAATAATCACCTCACGCTTGCTCATTCACTCCGTTGAGATTGATCTGCTGTTGGAGACCGTAAGCCTGTCACAACCAAAGCGTGCGATTTCGTCTCTAGTCTTTGGTAATGCGATCAGTCGGTGCTGACTTCCTAAGCACGTGTTTCCACATGATATATGTAGTCACATGTTTCCTTTTGTGCCACATAACCTGGTGTAATCACCCGGGTGACAGCAATGATTCGTTGAGTCAGATAACTGCGTTCCAGTTCATACATTCTTGGGTTTTCTCCAGTGGATCCGTCATCTTAGTAGCCCTCTCCACTTCATTCGATGACAATTGGAACATATGATAAGGCTAGTTAAGAATTAACCAATCGTTCTACGAGACTCAGTGCATTGGTTTACCTACCGCAGTTATTGACCTAATAACTCTTCTACTGGAAACCAGTCTGTCTGGTGGACTTGAAGGCATCATCGAGATATTACACCTGACTGGCTCCACGGAGAGCGAATCTGAAACGGTACAAAGATCGGTCCGAATAATTTTCTTGATATCCACTGCATCTTTAATGCTAGTTCAGTCTCCTTAGTCTTAACTGACCAGCTGATTTTAGAAAATAGTCTCCGTCTATGTTTGTAATGTACTACTCATAAGGTTGCTGAAAATCCGTCGACAGCCCACGACCGGTTTCGCCCTTTTTTAGTAGTACATTACAAACATATACATGTATCGCGATATCTCGAATATCGTAGGGAGTGAGACATGAGGCGGCCTGGTGCAGCACATTCAGTTGCCTGAGAACACCACACACGAGAGATTCAGCTAAATGAGCTGCACAAAGTTCATATAATGTATTAGCGCTTACCTGATGGGCCCCATGAAGGATGAAACCGCTCGTGAGCAGTTGAAGAGATTTCAGCAACCTGATGAGCAGTTTTCCGTCAGGGAAGTCACACTACTTTTCACTTAGACTTGGGTTTCAACTCTGACACTGACGGTCGGGAGTTTATTCAAAAACCCGATGTAGGATATGACAGTTACAGCGATTGCTCAGACACTTCGCTCGTTCCTTAGTATTATTTAGGGCTAGTCCGACGTTGCTCAGTTGTTGAGGAGGGCTTTTAGAATTAGAAGGCAAGTGGTTGTAGAGACAGTTCAGTTACGCCTCTTTATTTGATGACGACCAGCTGCATGGGAGAAAAACCTGGAGGGGTTGGTCAGTGCGACACTGGAAACTTTCAAATAGCGATGGCTTTTCTTTTTGGCCTCTATACGCAACGCAACCATACAATGTAACTAGAATGAAAAACACAAGTCAGAAATCGGGAAACTTACATGTATTAGTATATGTCCAAGTGGATGTCTGCTTGTAGCAATTAAATTTGGTTAGACGTGGGCCTTCTGGAGAATTCCGCACAATTATAGCTACCACGTAGCGGGAGAGCAACCACAACACTGGTGTTTAGGACATCCCCAGATCAGTCATGAATTTGCTATTCAAATGTGGGCCGAAGTTACATCGAACGACGGAACATCCTACACGCATAGAGGGACAAATTGCATGTTCGTACTTGTTATTTTAACCAAGTACATCATTGACACACAGAGCATATTTTCCATCATAACAGCTTTGATTCATTTTGGGTCCGACATGCATAGACAGTTGTGCAACGCCCCAGGAACCATGCCACCGTTTTCTCACTTCCACTTCCGCTTGTTTAATGCCTTTCCCGTTGTGTGGTTTCGACATTTCCCTGGCACGGCCGTCGGAAATACGGTGTTCATAACGGGTTTCAGTATCAGTGATGAGGATAGGAAAAATAACGACATCGTGAGAGAATCTGAGGTATGATTTTTCCAAATGAATGCAGTTCTGTGTACTGGTGGTGGACTGTAATGTCCCCTACTTGCTTATTTTCATTCACTACAGGCTGTCAAATATCTCACGACGATCCGAAAAGCAGAACAAACCACTTCCCTCATGCAACACCGTTTCCATACACTTTATTGAGTGCTATCGCCGACTAGCACCCCGTGGATCGTTAGCACCCCACCTGTCCCTACCAGAAACGGTTCAGAAACGCTTCGATGGTGGTGATAGCGCTGCCCATTGAAACCCAAAGGATGTTCTGCAAACCCCAAAATCAGCTGAAAACAGTTAAACCTACTAGAGCCTTCGTGGCGTAAATTGAGAGCCAACCTGAGGAAAAATTAGTCTCGTAAAAAAAAGTCGGGTAAACTTGTGAATACCTCAAATTGGACAAAAATTCTTATTAATGCGACAATCCAGTAAACGGATCTTAGGTGTACTCAGCGGAAAATGAGCAGCGGATGTGCACCGCGTCAAAATTTGCTGGCGGTTCTACTTTGACGGCTATCGGTTGTGAAAGTGAGCTGGTGCATTCAACCGCACCTTCAAAGGTTATCAAAAATCAAGTGAACCTGGACACAATATCTGTGGTCGAAAATTGTCTTCTAGACAAAATTGCCTTAAGACAAATCCACCAGTGCATAGAAATGCAGTCCAATAGAGTTACGAAGTCCTACACAAAGAATATCGTGTTACACTCGCATTTGATTGGCAAAGTTCGAGCCGCGCTTGTGGTATTCTCCAAAACGGATCAATGCTTTACCCGGGATTTACGCACGGCGGTTACGGTTCAGAACAAAAGGCCAGCGTTACTTTGATCGATTGCTTACGAAGGTCATAGTTTGCATAGTACAGGGCTTTCGGTCTGTGAAGATTGTGAATTGTGAACAGTTACGATCTCAGGCGGTTGGCTCTTCATGGCATGGTTTTCAATGAGGCGCCTCATGGAAGCATCGGACAGCTGACTGTGTAGTGCCAAAGTACGCTCTAATGTGGTTCTGGCCGATTACACAGGCGGGCAAATGTATGGAAGAAACCAACCTTCACAAACTACGAAATCATAACTTGTAATACAACGCACATCAAAATGTAACTTTGCAACAATTGACGCTGAAAGTTGAACAGACTAGTTTAGGTTCCTTATAAGACTTCAGGTTTCGTTCAGAAGATATGACAGCTGGCTCCTTGTGGATTTAGACGACAGTTATGGCCCATTGATATTGAGAGTAATAAGTCTCAGCAAATGTGGGGAATTTCCTTCAGTCGTCTTAAATGTAATGTTTAACTGTCTTCTGATGCAACTGTTTCATGATGTGAGGCGGGCCGCGGGGGCACCGAAACTCTTCCTTTTCGCTTTTGCCACAGATTCGATGAAAACAGAAGCCTACAAGATGACTTTCATTACAGTTCTCCAAAGAATGTTCCGTAGCTCGAGACAGGAGGTGTGCTTGTGTTCTACCATTTGTTAATCTATCCGTCGTAATGACGTCCTCCAAAATGTCCTGGAATTCTTGCCTGAGGTTTGAATAATGAGGGTCACACGGTAAGATCTCCCATAGAATATCCGGATTTCGTTATGGTCGAGGTTGTGACGCCTTCGTCGCTGGTAGAGCTGAGGTAAGTAAGAAAAACGGGTGCAGTGAGCCGGTTATTTGTGAGTAGTTGGAGGAGCGACTTATCGCATCCCAGGGTATCCAGTCTATTTACTACACGAAATCTCATAGAATTGACTTTTTAATTATTATTTTCAGACCTTGGAATGAAGACTGCAGTGATGGGTAAAACTATCTTCATAAATCTTGCAAGCCTCAATCTCCCGCAGTTCTATGTAGCACACAACTACGGTATTGCGTGAGTTGTAGTGAGCGAACCGCTGCTGGTTTCTCCCCTTTTAAACACGTCTGGATAGGACTGCCTGAAATATGCTTAGTAGAAAGTGTACTGAACAAAGGCGTACTGTTGAACGGCTGTAGTACTTAAACTTTAATATACACAAGTCGTTTCAGTACCATTCTTGAAAAAGTCATTTTTAGCCTTATGTGTAGGGTACCGCTTACTGGGAGCACCAATACTTTTTAGAGGATTCACTCTTCCGAGATGCCTTCTTGGACTCTGTATTGAATCTAATAAATTATTCAAACAACTGTTTTGTACATTGTACATTATTCCTACGTACACTGCATATTGTCCTACAGTTTAATAAAATTACATCACTGTGTTAATAAAAACACATGGCTTCGTTCATCGAAATTCTTACTGGCGCCATAGCCACACTCTGAGTTGACCAAAGTCAGTGTCTACAAGTTAATAACAGGGTAGGATGGCAGTTTAATAGACAATTCGTTGCAACAAAAAGGCTGGTTGCACTTTCTGTCAGTTGGGATGAAAATTCCACCAGACCAAAAAAACAACCACCTCGAAAAACGAGCAACCGAATAAACCGTGTCACATCTTTTATCCGGGGTGAACTGAATTGGCCTTGTAGGAACTGAACAGTATCACAAGTTTGTGATCCCGGCTGAACAAAGGATGCGTTCAATCTAGTGTGCAATTCTCATTATCACAGTTTACGAAAGGGTATCATTATTCAGCGAGTTCTGGCTTTATCAGTGCCAATAATCTCACGGATGGCTGCTTGATTGTTCCACTCACGACCGATAAATGTGGTTGATATATCATTATCAGAGATAAGGTTTTCATCGACGGCTCGGAAAACCGGGCAGAACAATATGGTGGAATCACAGTTGACCTCCTTTTGCTGTTAAAAAAATGAATGAGTCTGAAGTTATGGAGTAAACGTTTCGGGAGAGCTAAACAGCGATATGAGACCAACTCAACAAAAAACTATCGTATCTCATTAGAACCTTAATGTTTCTAATTAACAGGGCTGGCTAGGACCAAATGCGTAGTGCAACTTACCAATACGACCTAATCAATAATGAGACAAAGCAACCCATAAATGACGAACCGATAAGTGATAACTGCTATCCGTGAACCAAGCACTCCAGGGGTATTTGGTCACCACTTTGACTCAAATGTTGCTTTACCTATGATGTCGCCATGCGCACTGAACGCACACGTCATTGGACTCCGTTAATTTTCCTCCCAATGTGTCATTACACAGTTCAGTCATGCACATACTGGTGGAAATCAAGAACAGTTGTTGAAAAAAATTGAAGGAAAATGGTGTCATATGACCGAAAAGTTTTCGTAAATCAAATGGAAATTAGAAACACGTGTAAAAATGCAGAAGCATTTTTGCCAGCCGAAAATTCTTAGCGAGTTACTGCCGCTCTCACCCTAATCCGGTGGGTCTAATCTCCGAATTTTCATGAATCTGATTTTGCACTTGTAAACCATGGTGTGGCGAAAAACTGCTTGACATGCGAAGCGGGCTTATAAGTACCGATATTTGAATTAGAATTTATTCCCTGAGTCGTAAAGAGCGGTGCATCAACCACCAGAAGCAAGCGTGCTTCTATAAAAATGTGAAAATCAAAAGTTCTTGTTCTTCTTCTGCAAGAGCACAGTTGAAAAAATCGTGTGATAATTACCCAATAATTACGCAACCAAACACTTGCTCCGGTGAAATAGCGGTGTGAGTTGTGGGAAAGATAACGAAGCACGAACTTATTTCTGTATGCATCTAGATGATACAAATATTCTGAAGGCTTGAATAGAACAGTCACTCCATTTGGTGCCTTCTATAAGTTTTACATGACCCATGGTCTGTGAAAAATGCCACAAAACTACTTCCAAAGCAATTAGTAGCAGTCACCCTTACGTGCTAATGATTTGACTATATTTTCTCTGATAATGAAGCACATAAAAGCAAGTTGTCCAGCTTAGAAAAGAAAATTAAAAAGCAGCATCTACCCTCTGCTTTTAGAAAGCCCATACTAAACTCGAACCACCCAGATTCAAGAAATGAACAGTTTGTTTTTACCAGTTTTCAGAACGTTCCGACCAGTGGTTAACGGAGTTACGATAGTGCCCATCACCAGTCCACTCTTAACCATCCTTCTCCGATTTTCGTCTGAATGAAGCACCAGGAGGCTATCGACGAGTTTTCAGCAACCTTGTGAATAGTCTCCTTCACATGATCCAAACATTTTCTGTTGATCACAATTTAAATGGGACCTTGTGAGCACCAGGTAGCACGCCATACGGTATGCTTTAGAGACCATCCACCTAGGCAGGTTAGCCTATGAAGGGACTAGTAATTAAATGGTTCCACTCAATAGTCAGCAACTGCCTAAATTAGCGATGTCAAAAAAGCGGGAACGTCTTTCCTGTTTAAAACATGAATGCATGTCTGCAGCGCACGGCGTTTTTCTTGAAAGATAACAGCAATGCGACCGATAATTACTGCGTTCTAATGCGGGGCGAATTCTTCAAATGTGCTATGAGCACTCTAGGCTGGAAGAAATCTAAAAACAACTATCCAGCGTTTCCTGAATTGTTCTCTTCATTACTTAGTCCCATCTGAATTATATTTTAATCGTTCTATGCAGATTTAATTCACCAAAAGGAATTAATTGACAGTGATTGCTGGGACTATGGTATCAGGTCGGTCCACTGGGTCCTCGCCTTTAATTTCACCTGATACTAAATATCAGTTTACACGTTGGATGATGATTTTGTGGAAACATATCACCTCGGTGACTTTTTGGACACCTACTCGGTGAACTCATGTCCGAGTAGGCACGAATTCTGCCTACTATGCTGAATGAAGCCTATACCAGAAGTTCCGCTGACATGTTCTCTATGCGTGAACAAAACCCAACAACGTGATATGACTTTATCTGCAGTCACCCTCTATCGGGATTTTTCTGAGAATGGTAGGAAGGAGTTTTCGAACAGTGCAGCTCAATTTTGAGTGAAACTCACTGACAGTCGGTTTTCGAATGGCGCATCCCAGCCAAGCTAAGTTAGGTAATGCCGCACTCTTAATCCGATATTCTTTGCTTGAATCGTCGCTGTGCTTGTCTTGTCGGTTGAAAAGAATACGCTAACGGGAAAATCGGCTGAAGAGAACCAAAAGTGGCGACACCTGTAGATAGCCGTCAATGTTCTAGATGATGTCATACCAAGAAAATTGTTTTTTATTCAGATTATGTTGGCACAAGACATCTTCCTATGTAAGCACAAAAACGTATTTTAGTAAAATCTTTCTTCATGGGATATCCTCCATTTGTGCAAGTTTTTCTTCCTGTGCGCTTATCGTTAAAATTCCAAAAAGTTTTGAAGACGATCATGGTAAACTGGATGGTGGAAATCAGAAACAGCCATGCGAGGCCGAAAACTCCCCTAAAGCGGACGTCAGTTCGCTGATCCATTTACCTAATACCGTACTGACCTACTGTAGCGACAGCCATGACGGACTTAATATGCTGGTGTGCCCATTATCCGCACAATGCTCTCAGCTGCAAAACAATTTCAAATGGAGTAAAGGTTTCTACGCCGAAATATTGCATTTTGTTGCGTATGTGCTCAAACCAAAAACCGTTCTGATCTAGGTTCCTATTTTTGCAGCTAACCAAATTTCGTTGTTCGCTGAAGCAACCGTTCCTCTGGCTGAAAAGTCATGTGGGATGATTTCCCAACATCGCTGAGACCCCAGGATACCTAAATAGGGCTCAAAAGTTTGGACTGGTACTCTCAACTCAATTACCCTATTACCTTAGTCCATCGGGGACACGTCATAACTTTCAAAAGTTCAACTCCGTTGTGCGAATACTGAGCACCATATGCTGTGGAAGGGTCTTACCTACACTTGAACGCATCCCCTAATTTGAACAACTCCCCTAACAACCTAGCGGTTTCTTCAGTTCACCGACCCAGGCTAATCAGTACCAGCCTTGAGAAGGTATGTGGTAAGCCTACAGCCCACTCTGAGACCAACCAGATGTTTTTTAAGATCTCAACATACACCTGTCCAATAGGTCGACGTGAATGTCTGGTCACAATAGGAGTAGATACCCTGTCTCCAGGACGAGGGCGGACAACCATCTGGTCATCCAGCCCAGTGTTCTCTGTGGCAGATGTTTCATCAAGCCTGTAATTTTCGTGAGGTCAGCGTATCCGGCGCGCTGGACTCCGAATATCTGCCCACTCTGGAGTACACGTTGTTGCATTCCATCGTGTGAAGCATCTGCCACACACACACAAATGTGCGAGTGACGTGCGCGAAAACATCTTTGTTGTGATTCCATAGTGGGGGGAATAGGGCTGTTAGCATGCCAACTAAAAGCGGGGCCTGTCAAGTCCAGGCTTTGTCATAGCAACTTAACACATCTGGACGGTTGTTACTAAGTCGACAGTCACGACGGGGGGCTGAGCTCTGCCACCAGGTTAACCGTCCGAATGTCGTGTTTCCACCACTTATCAGTGTTTCAGCAACCACAAACAACATGGCTGCATACCAAGGAGTCATTTTCATCAGTTGTCAGCCCCACTACGGTGATTAGGTGAGTTTACTCAATCAACAGAGGCTGGGTGCCTAGCTTTGCTAGATGTCCAACCTGAATTTTAACCGACACACAGTTAGGTTCTTAATTTTACGCGTTCAAAGAATTGCAGTTATACTCTTAGGCAAAATGTGAAAAGTCCCGTGTCATCTGTCTGTGTCTTGCGTGCAGATCCGAAATCTGCAATGTCGGAATATTGATTGTTGAGCGGCTGGCGTTTGGATACCGTATCTACCGTATCCACAAACAGTAAATATCAAAAGCATGTTTCCCTCTTTCCTTAATTTTCTACTCAGGTATAGGGAACTGCGCAAAGAGTATAACCTGGACTGACCAAGTGTATCCAGTAATCAAACCTATAAAAGTTTCCCTGCCTACTTCTGAAGGCTGGCAGTTTCGCGTACCCTTCTGTATTATCCGTGTTTTAGAAAAAGAAACATCATTATACTTACTTCACCTGAGTGCAAAACAACAGCGGAATTTTGTGGTAGTTTGTGGTAACAAAACCCGCAGGTTATTGCCGCCTACACCGAAACAAATCCTGGTAGTCACGCATACATGACACACAACCCAATCTAAGTTCACTAATGGGTTGGACTGTTGCCCGCTTAGCTCTGCTGATCATGTTTCTCATGTACTGACCGGTTGAATTCTAACGTCATCTCAGTGACTACTAGGAGGAATCTGGGATTCGTATTTGCTGATGTTCCCAAGCGCAAACGCTCCAATTAACCAACTCAAGGTTTCACACAGAGCTGTGTGACTCATGTGGTAAAATGTATGAAGAATGACGATACATTCTCGCCTACAGAAGCCGCGCTGTTTGCTCTAAAACAGAAATTCTACGGTATGTCAACAGCTCAATCATTCGGAAAATCAGTCGACATGAAGAATGTGATTCTGCCCCAGAATGGTGAGATATGACCCAGGGATCAGTAGTTTCAAGGTCAACTGTTGGAATTAGGTATCAGATGACGTGCATCGGAAACTCATACGGAATCAGTAAGCTGTCCATTGAACATGGCCGAACAGCAAAGCAGAAAATGTCCTATATTGGTTCAGGAGTTTTGATGTAGGTTGAGATTCCATCAAACGGTTAGTTACGAGCACGGTGTTCACTTTATCTTGGATGTCACCGTATTCGAAGGGCCGGTCACTCATCCGAGAGCTGCGCTAATGCGACAGGGAACTGACCTGGACAAGCCTCTAGCCTATGCTGCGCTGTTGTCCACTGTCCAATCAGAAAGCAAGGTTTGCCTGTCAGCTGATTGGTCTGTCCCCGTCGCAGCCATACCCTGCGTCAAGCGGCGTCGGGTGTGCTTGTCAAGCGTGCCACTAGCACTTCACGTCTGCCCGCGTCCGCAGCACGCTTCTGTTCACGTGTCCTCTATTGAGCTCTCGATTAGATCCGAATGTAATTTTCCTACACTGCGAGGATCATGCAGCCACATGACCGTGGTTGTTTGCTCGCTGTCTACCTTGGATTTTTCTGTGCCTTTGTGAGTTACTCAAATACTGAACAGGCGACTCCGGTTCTTCGTTTTGTCGTAAATGAGGAGTCTGCTTTGCGTACCACAATCGGCAATATATCAGCTTATCTCCTTCCTCATCCAACAATTACCACAGATTCCAAATTTTTCGACGTCACAACCACGGGCCTGGTCCAGCTAGCACGCCGTTTGGATTTAGAATCCTTGTGTACAGAAAACTTCCTCTGCTGCAAGTTGGAGCAACCATGTGAATTAAGCTTTAGCGTTGTGATTGAAAGTGGTACGAGTAGAGAAATGCAACCGTTGGAAATTCGTGTTAGAATTTTAGATATCAATGACAACGTTCCTTCATTCGGGCCCAATTCAGAGAATGGCCAAGTGCTGGAAGTCTCTGAGATGGCCAAGGTCGGATCGCTCTTTAGTCTTACTCCTGCGGTAGATCGAGATGTTTCAAAAGAAAACCAAGTTCAACGATACACTCTGCATGGTGTTGAACTACTTCGGATGTTCGAGCTGGACGATTCTGAGCCACCGAATGTTCGTCTGCGGCTGGTACGGTCTTTGGATTATGAAAAGACAACCAGCTATACTGGTAGTCTCGAGGCATGCGATCCACGCAGTTGTATGCGACAAAATCTTACTATCCGCATCACTGATGCGAATGACAACCCTCCTCGTTTTGTCAAGAACACTTATAGCGTGAACGTCCCTGAGAACTTTACAGTCGGCCAGGTGGTCCTTCAACTGGAGGCAGAAGATATAGATTCTCCACCATACGCTCAAATGGATTTTCGTTTTCACGGCACAGCTGATCAAGATTTATACAACACTTTTCGCCTAGAACGGAATACGGGTCGCGTGGTACTGCGGACCCGTCTAGCAGCACATAGACGCTCAGAATACAAATTCGATGTCTCGGTTGTCGAGGGCAGCTCAACCGCCATCATGGACCACGGCAGTTCCACGTCCGTCAGTAATCCAATCTTAGGATCAAGTAATCTAGCACATGTGACAATTACGGTTGAAGACTTGAACGATTTCAGCCCTAACATCAAAATGTTTTCTCCATCTGAAGGGCAGCAGTTATCCGTTCCCGAGAATTCCCCACCTACAAGAGTTTGTGTTGTACAGGTGACGGATAGCGATTCCGGTGACAATGGACGCGTAGCCTGTCGTTTGGTTCGGTCAGCAGCATCTGCCTCGGAGACCACTCTGGACTCATTTGTGTTATCCAATGCGGGGAAGCTCTACACACTTTCAACCACGCGATCATTCGATGCTGAGCGGGAACCTCAAGTTGCGGTTACAATTGTTTGCACGGACTTTGGCAGCCCACAGCGGTCTTCTGGTAGGGACTTAGTGATTAAAATAGAGGATATAAACGAATTTCCACCAGAGCTGGATAAAACCACCTATCATGCTGCGGTGTATGAAAATGCTGAAGCTGGGGTAGAAGTGGTCAGGGTAAGTTCAGCCACTAGTACATCTGTGCCAAATTAGGCAACTTGGGTATTAAATTGAATCTTACTTTATACGTGGCGTGGCTAAAGATATTCATCTCCACCACCATCATCGTCATCATTAACAGCATGGCATTCGTGTTCGACACCGATGCTTCACTGCTTCACCTCCACCTGTCTGCTTCTTTAGAGATTGCAGCCTAATCTTGACATTAACTTTCATCTACATTTAGTTTATCGATGTCGAAATCTGATATTCCACTGATATCGGGTCGAGGAACAGAGCTTATCGGCTGAGCGTAGGTTCATCGGTAATTATTATTCCTCCGACTCTGGGCGCAGTTGTGTACAAGTTATGTTATGTATAGTTATGTACAAAGGTACCACACAGCCTTTTTGTGGATTATTCAAGCGGTTGGATTGGGGCGATGCATTATTGTGTTCAGCTTAGATAAATGGATTTCACCATGGGTAAAAGGATATGTAACCTCTCATCCTGGTGTGCGAGTGCGTGATGTTGGAAGCGTCTTTTGGCTGGGAGCGCTGTTAGGAAGCCGGTAAGTAACGTGTTGTTTTCCATTCTGTCGGATACGTCGGAATGCGGTCGCAGTGTTCGAGACCAAGGACAACTTAACGTGATCATTTGTTTAGATCATGCGAAAAATTGTTCAGCTGAGATCGCAGACAAGAAATTGAAACCCCAGGAGTGGGTTTGAAAATTAGTTTTTCCGTCTAGTTAATTTTTCGCCTTACTCGCTGAATTATCGCGTGAAGGGTCCGGCTAAGACTGTACTTCGGTTACAATTGAAGTAATACTTCAAACACACCAAGCGAGAGGGAGCTGTTTAGGATGGTTTCATCCTGGACAGGCATCGCAAACCTGGGAGAATGTTTAAAGATATCATGTGAAGAGTCCTACAGCAAACTACCCACGTTTCAAAATTTTACAGTTTTGTAGACATCAAAGCAAAACAAAGTAGCTTTTATTCTTGGTTTTTCATAGTGCGACTGACCAGGACACTGTTACTACAATCCTAGCTGACCCTGTGAATTTGAAATTGATTGATTTGTGCCCTCTCACGGTCTCTTTTCTCTAAAAATGATGGTTTATGTTTGATTGGATCCGTAGTTCAAAGCCTGCTACAGTTGGTGGCTCGTATTGCTGAGGAGCTTGGATAAGGTAGAGACCTTTAAAATGGACCAACCGAAATGGTTGGTCGAGAGTAGGACGAAGACTGTGCAAATGAACTTGATGAGGATGCATATTGTATGCACCTCGCAACCGTTAACAAATAACAAAGCAGATAATTTCATCAATGGGTGAGAAACCTAACCAGCAAATCATTTTACGCATTTACTGATTAAGTCCATGTATGGTCGTGTAGATTTCTTCCATGACCACGGAAAGTCCAGCACATTTAACTCGTCCACATCAACCTATCCGTTACTGAGTGTTTGGTCTCTCTTTTGCATCGGCGAACTGGAGCAGATTAGTCGACAAAACTATTCTGTTTCTACTGCAATGGCTCTACATAGAACTAATACATTTGAGCCATTTTTATAGACTTTGACGTCACTCTACATCATGTTTTAACTACCCATGGTCTTACTATGATAGCCTGATGTTTGCCAAAAATACTGAACCGTAACCAGAACTTCACTCTGTCACTGAGTACAATCCCTCTGCTAAAAATTGTTCGATCTTACACATAACCGCCCAACCTATTTTTATTGGTTTCAGATAAATTTTTGTGTTGATACGTCATGGAAATAGGAAACTCTGTTACAATCCGATGAAAAATGAATGGGCGTCGAGGGTGAATTTACCTCGGTTTCAACCCTGTCCAACACGCACATAGTTAAGAACCGGAAATCTAGTGGACAGGTTAAAAACATGAGAACCATATATGGCTTTCATGACTACCAACCTTCGCGTACTCCGGTTTATTTTCTGTTTCTTACAGCTGGCTTATTAAGTATGCTTTTCCCCTTTAATTAGCATGTAGGTGTCAATGTATTTTCAGATTTTACCGGCATGAGGGGTTCATGAACTGGTAGGAGTTGGTCATTTTCCAAGGCTTTATTGATGGGAATCTACCCTATCAAATTGTTTCACCTTATGGTTGTCTATCTCATCACTTACTGGATGCGTAGGATGTTGACTTTCCGAAATGACTTTTCAGCAGTTAGCCAATAATAGAATGTTATACTTTATTATACTTTTGAAGTCCACTGAAACCCGGTAGATAGGCCGAATTAGGTTTAGTTCTTATGGCGATAAATCATCTGTGTTGTTCTATTCTTCGTAAGAAATAGAAGTCGCCATTTAACCTAAGTGACTATTTTACTGACCCATGAGCTCACCAGTCGAGCTGGACAAAGGCTAGGATGTTCGTCACCTGAACTAATTTTCTACTGCCCTACTCATACAACTGATGGTGATAGCCTAATGCGCACCGACGAAGTGCAATTATCACGGGTACCGAACCATTACTCTTAACTTAGAGGGGTACAAGTTTTCCGGTTGTTCATGCACCCACCCAACAGGTACCTCTCGAACGTACACCATACAAGAGCCAAACAATAGCTCACTGAACTCATCCATCCATTAAACCACTATGGTAAGACGTAATCGCTCCTCTGGTGGAACTGGATACACCCATGCCGTTCATTCAGTGATGGCCTGGCATCTGTTCCATGATTCGCCTTTCATGCCGAAACACCGTGAACCCGGTGACACATGCGGCGCGCAGCAGCCTATGCAACCGACTTAGCGTCCTGTATCCCGTGTTAACCTGAGGGACAAAGACCTGAGAGGACAGTTGTGCTGTCAGACCGATGAAAAATTGTATGGAGGCAACTAGACGGCTGTAACCCGCAGCGTACGAATGGGAAACCCAGTAGCCCACCCCATCCACGAGACGGGTATGAAGCATACGAAGGATTGGTTACTGTTGACTAACAATCAGTTAGACATGTACAATGGTTGTCGTGGGACGTCATCTCTACCACTATTATGAGTGTACCATTCCCAGGGTGTTAAGGTAGGCCTTTTACATATCTAGATGCTGGAAATATGAATAAAAGATAAACAGACACCGGTGACGCAGATTAGAGGCTTGGACTAGCGAATCACATAAGATCCCTGTAGCCCTGAGCGGTGGTAACCCTCTGAACGGCAGTGAGGTTGTCTGACAGTGTCTGACAGTCCACTCATTACTGGCCGAAGCGATTACCGAAACAGGGTAAGCATGATGTGCTGGTCTCGGTTTCAATTCACTATCTCTCAGATGGTTTGTCGTGGATTTGTAGGATAATTTGTCGCGGATAATTGTAGGTGGAACGTGGTTGCTTCTCAATTACGTGCAATCAAACATTATCTTGGATAGCGTTCAAAAATTTTACTCGGGCGGATAAATGTTCCTTATTGGACACCTGCTTTTGAATTCTGGAGCGTAATTTATACCTTCCTACAGTGAAATGTTTAAAGTTTGCCATATTCAGCCCCCTTTTAAGTGATTGCTGTGTACTTGGGGGCTACGTTTTGGAGGTGTGTGTATGCAAAACTTCGAAAACACTGTTAAGCCCGTTATCTTTGAGTCAAGAATGTTCTTCCACGGGGATAACTTTGTCTGATCGAATCTCTGAACTTCTCCCTCATGAAGAAACTTCAAAACGTTTCTTTATTCTCCGTTACTAGTGAGGGACCTTTAAATACTAGTGGCACTATCCTGGACGTCTACTTGATCGCGCCAGACAGACTGTTCCCGTGCTCCTACCGTCGAGAAGACACCTGGTTGGTTCAACATTTCGAGAGGAACTATTGAAATTCCTCCTATTGATACCATCTTCCTACCTTCGGATTCCCGGCTGCGCCGTTCAGCTAGCTTCCTTTCATATGAATATAATCGTGCAGTCACCTATCCAAACAAGGCTTTGAGAAAGGACTGGGCTCACAGTGTGGAACCGTAAAGAAAGATCCGAAGTTTTTGGATGAAGGAATCTGATTCAAATGGCTAAATCACACTATAAACTTCATAAATCTAGACGCCCGACGAAGGAATACTGTGAAGACCGCCACAAAATATTTAGTGTGGAGTTCATGTTTGTAGGGATCATGGTTGGATACTGTTAGGGCGTCCTGATCTGGACAGGAGGGCCATTGGGTTCCACGACCGGAACTTTTATCTCAAAAGTCTGACCTCATGACTGCGGTCTTTGGTGGGAAACGCCGGTGCATTACATGTTTTAAAAAGAACAAGTCACTAAACGTGTTCAAACCTCCAATCTGGAGGACCGGAAAACTGTGTTATTCAAACCTTCAACCACTGATCAACCCGATTTGAGAGACTGTGGATGCGGGACGGAAACCATTCCTACCCCAGTATGGCTCATCTGGCCACGGAGGCACACAAAACGTCAAATCGCGGTAAGGTACAATCTCTTTGCGATGGAGTTTACGTTTAGTAACCTCGACGAAAGACGTGGTTTACCGAATAAATGCTCGTTAGCTTGGGTGGCTCGACGACGCTCACTCCAGAGAACCATGTACCGATCTATCAACCAGGGTCCGTCATACAAGTGGGCTACGGTATAGAATAGAATAACTGGCCGTAGTGATGAAATGCGACTTAACAGGCAACCCGTTCACCTCACTAGGAATTTCACACGAATTAGCTATCTGGAGATGTCTGTTTGCCCTTGAAATGAATTATTGTGCCCCGCCTATCAGAATTTTGTGCTCATTGGGTAACTATGGGGCTGTTCCGCGCGATGTCAAGTCTGCTCGAGTGAGCACGAAAAATCTCCGAGGCGTGGCCGAAGGTATCGATCGCTGTCTGACTGAGTCGTAAGTTGCATTCTCCAAACTATTGTTGCACACAACCTACTATTATGCTCCGACTAGCTCAATTAGTGAGAGCAAGTACATTCATGCCTCGTGGGCGTCGATAGTGTTGTGAATATTTTGAAAACTTGCGTTTTAGGCGTGCTGCATACCATGATCACCTAGGCGAAAAGTACAAAGTCAATGAGAACATAAATTGTGATTACATGAACAATTTGAACAAGGGAGTAAGAGCATTGTTACCGGATGACTTCACCTCGTACAATTCCGCTTGCTGCAATGCGCTTAAGGCGGAATAAAATGAAACGAATTTCGGAGCTGGTGGCACCGTTTATACTGAACTACAACGTGACGTGACCAGTCAGCAAAACCAGAACGACACACAGTACAGAATTAAATCGACTGGTTCATTTTGCTGTAACGAATCAGTGTCTCTTGTCGACTGTTTCGTTCTCTGACCTGGAATGAAGAGTCAAATTTTACCTTGTGCCTTGCCTGGGGTATATGTCTGTTTCGCTGATGACTTAGGCCTTGGCTCGCTGAAACTCAAATTAGAGTCGGCTACTGTTGTGTGAAATCGTTTAAACAGATACTCCATCGCCGGCGCACCCAGTCTTATGCTGGTCATACCAGTGTATCACCGTGTTTCAGGTGAGTGCAATGACTGGTTTGTCAAACCAACTTTGTCATTCTGATCAGAAACACTCTCAAAGCCCACTTTTGTGGTTTGGGATTCAGTTCTGCACTAGTATGCGCTTGGCGTTAGGCGATGGTTGAAGTTCGTTTCGGCTGCCGAAGACACGGTCACGGGTATAGGAAATATCCATTCGACACTCTGATACTCTGATTTGAGCCTACACTTTGACGCCCGTTCTGAAATAATATTCACTGAAACGGTCGGGATAGTTGCTCGGCCGCAACCGTTTTGTCAATGAGTCTGTCTGGAGTTCAGGTCAGTCTTACTCCGTAACCAACGGCCGGATCCAGACACCTTTGTGCTGCATGGGATGGCATATAGGTTCTCTTCTGTTCAGGTAGACATTCTGTGAACGGAGCGGGACATTATACCATCGGTATTACTAGTGACTGAAATGTTCCAAAAGAAGTTTTTCTTCTAATTCAAACTCACGAATGGAAGCAATGGTTCCGTGGAGTGTATTGAAGACTGAGAGCGTATGTTCAGCTCGTTTTAATCGTTTTTGTCACAGGTAAAGCTTCATTTGAATATAGTCCATAGAAGGGTGGTTGCTCAATGTCAATTTCTGCTGACTGCTCTAGTTTCGCCATAAAAATCTCTGCGAAAGTCGGTCCCAGACTATTCGCCCTTACAACTGCTTATAAGTTATATTCTTGGTATACATTATGAGTCCCTTAAGAATGGTACGGGTAGAGCAGCTAGATCTGGATAAGTGGTCATTAGTTTGTTTGCTGAGCTGGGCAATTTGATTCCATATGTTTCATCACCAATTGATATGACATCGTCAGTGCGTTAGTAAAGGGCGTAGTGTGGCGTAGCGATGGATAAAGCTCTATGTAGCCACCTTAAAAGTTCACAATTCCTATAAGAAGGACATCAATAAGAAGTGGTTTCAAGTCAAGCGGACAGATGTCTGTCTGAGAGATATCAACCAATGTAGGTCAAAAGTTCGTAGGCGCTTTTCAAATAGTGCTTAGTAAGGATTGTTTGAACAGGTTTAAGGACGGTCAGCACCCGTCTGGTTAACTGGTGATAAATTGAACCGTTCATGGCTGAAATGGGACGAATAGGTTTCTGGGATTCATGAGTTTTTGGAAGACTGTAAGACTGAGGGGTATGGCAACCAACAGCTTCAAATCTTTTGAACTCCGTGTAACGCATGAAACCACGCAATACAAAGATGTGTAACTCCAACAAACAGCACGTTGTCAAGCCAACCTTGGTTTTATCTGCTAGAATGCGTTTGGTTTAAACACAATCCAGTTTGTTTAGCAGGAAATCTTTGTCTGTTTTAAGTGCTACAATATGCTCCTTGTCTCTCAGCTCTCGTTATTTTTTCGGTGTCGTTTATGTAGTGGTGACGAGAGTCTAGCTTGGATTAAAACTACCTCACAATCTTGACAGAGGGAGATGGGGCCAAGTTCCGCAAATTGGTCCAAAAAGTATGTGAAATCCGCTTCTATGATGGTGTGAGCATTTTCTAAAATCCAGCCCAATTATGGTCTTTGGAAGATACCATTGATTTCATCAGGTAGCGCATGGAGCCCTTTGATGTCTGCCTTGCACTGCTGTCCATAGCTAGTAAAACCTGTGTGTGCATGCTCTGTTCGATTGAAATAGATTCTAACGCTACTAGCGAGCTATAAACAGGTGACCTGGTTCTTATTCTTGCTGAAAACAGGGTGAGAGAACAACCAACTCGTACATCAACAAATCGGTAGTTCACTTCATATCTAGCTGGTCATGTGAATGTGTACCATATATTTCGTAGACTCATTCTACATTTAACGTCCACAAATTGAATTACAGAGCATCTGTAGTACTCTCACTCGATAGTGACTTCAACAACTGATGTTTTTAACAGATGCTTGTAAGTTGGGAGAATGGAAACTGGATGTCTCAAGACAATATAAAGGGACTGAACATAAGGCGATCGCACTGACAGATACAGAAACCCGCTGAATAATTGTACTGTTAACTGGCTCATTTCGGTCAAGCGCTGTTGCGAGTGTGACATAAGTTAATTGAACATCGATTAGGCCGGAAAAGGCCTATCCCACTACGAACATTGTGCTGAAATTCGACTGTATGCTGGAGTGGAAATGTTTTCGGAAAATCAACCTCTGAGAAGAAATGCAGCTACTGAAGCCAATAACACTATCTCTGATGATATGCAGATTTCTTCCGCGTTATCAAGGACAATTCGTTAAGATTTCGTCACAGGGCTAATTGGATGTAGTGCAAAGAGTACAGGAATTCGGGTGCTAGATCACTTGTTACACATTCTTTAATTCGTTTGACTCATACAACCCTACGGTTGCTTTAAAAAAGTGACGGTTCTGTTGCGTCCTATTCATAACCGCTGTGCAAATGGACAGAAACAAGGGAGCTGGGGTACTCGCAAATTGTCTACGCCTGGACAGGGACACTAGAAATGCGATGGTTGGGCTGTGATAGTCCTGTCGGTATATTCATACCTTAACCACTCAGTCATATCGAGCTCATATTTGCTTGATCATGGACTGACATTCTAGGTGTTTATGGGATACGTTGAACATACTTCACGGGACGAGATGGACCAAGTGGTTAGAGCGCGAATTTACTGACTGGAAGGTCCGTGGTTCGAACCCCACCTCCGCCTCTTGACTTTCCCTGTCTAAGCTTAGGCAACATGGCAGTATCTCTTGACTTCCCTGTCTAAGCTTAGGCAACATGGCAGTATCCCAGCCCTCTTGCAACCTTAGAGTGGCAAGGCAGCTAAGCACCGAAAGGGGGGTACAGCTGAACTATTTTTTTTACATACTTCACATAAGAGGAAAGAGTTTGACAACCCAGTAACCGTATTCCGGCTGCAACTAATTCATGGATTGGTTGTTCATGATGGCCGCGACTACTGATACCCGCATGGTGTCACATTTTGTGTTCACAGATGAGCCCATCCTACTTCAAAACAGCAGTCATAATAATGCTCAACGGAAGGTCGTCTTAGTAATATTATCATGAATTCCCACGTGAGAATATTGACTTCTTAAACCCCTTGCTACATTCTCCGGCAGTCAGCTCAGCGTCAGGTTTCATAAAAAGTTTTGCATTCCTTCAGCATGTTAGCGAAACCTACATTACGATTATGTCATTCTTCAGGTTCAACAGCCGGCTTTTCTAATCGAGGTTAATAGGAGGCAGCTAATGTATCCGGTGGGAAATAGGCAATCTGCGTTGCTTAGTTTTGTGAGAATGCACATTGCAGCGGTTCGTTCATCATCCCAGTCGCCCGGAGCGGGTGAATTAAATCGCTCAGCTTCCGGCCGGTACCATAAAGTTATCCAGTGGGGTACACATAACACCATGGAAACACTCCGTGGGTGGTTCGTTATTCTGTCGTGTGTATTGCATACCTGGAATTGCGATTGTCGCATGGGTGTTGCTTCGTAAACAAAACTGACTTTAACGGTCTTTTATCGAAATTGGGTTCTACATCCCATGGATTAGGTTTGTTCCATTTAGGTTCTGTCCCATCTCTCCGTCAATGTGCNTTTAACGTCCACAAATTGAATTACAGAGCATCTGTAGTACTCTCACTCGATAGTGACTTCAACAACTGATGTTTTTAACAGATGCTTGTAAGTTGGGAGAATGGAAACTGGATGTCTCAAGACAATATAAAGGGACTGAACATAAGGCGATCGCACTGACAGATACAGAAACCCGCTGAATAATTGTACTGTTAACTGGCTCATTTCGGTCAAGCGCTGTTGCGAGTGTGACATAAGTTAATTGAACATCGATTAGGCCGGAAAAGGCCTATCCCACTACGAACATTGTGCTGAAATTCGACTGTATGCTGGAGTGGAAATGTTTTCGGAAAATCAACCTCTGAGAAGAAATGCAGCTACTGAAGCCAATAACACTATCTCTGATGATATGCAGATTTCTTCCGCGTTATCAAGGACAATTCGTTAAGATTTCGTCACAGGGCTAATTGGATGTAGTGCAAAGAGTACAGGAATTCGGGTGCTAGATCACTTGTTACACATTCTTTAATTCGTTTGACTCATACAACCCTACGGTTGCTTTAAAAAAGTGACGGTTCTGTTGCGTCCTATTCATAACCGCTGTGCAAATGGACAGAAACAAGGGAGCTGGGGTACTCGCAAATTGTCTACGCCTGGACAGGGACACTAGAAATGCGATGGTTGGGCTGTGATAGTCCTGTCGGTATATTCATACCTTAACCACTCAGTCATATCGAGCTCATATTTGCTTGATCATGGACTGACATTCTAGGTGTTTATGGGATACGTTGAACATACTTCACGGGACGAGATGGACCAAGTGGTTAGAGCGCGAATTTACTGACTGGAAGGTCCGTGGTTCGAACCCCACCTCCGCCTCTTGACTTTCCCTGTCTAAGCTTAGGCAACATGGCAGTATCCCAGCCCTCTTGCAACCTTAGAGTGGCAAGGCAGCTAAGCACCGAAAGGGTGCTACAGCTGAACTATTTTTTTTACATACTTCACATAAGAGGAAAGAGTTTGACAACCCAGTAACCGTATTCCGGCTGCAACTAATTCATGGATTGGTTGTTCATGATGGCCGCGACTACTGATACCCGCATGGTGTCACATTTTGTGTTCACAGATGAGCCCATCCTACTTCAAAACAGCAGTCATAATAATGCTCAACGGAAGGTCGTCTTAGTAATATTATCATGAATTCCCACGTGAGAATATTGACTTCTTAAACCCCTTGCTACATTCTCCGGCAGTCAGCTCAGCGTCAGGTTTCATAAAAAGTTTTGCATTCCTTCAGCATGTTAGCGAAACCTACATTACGATTATGTCATTCTTCAGGTTCAACAGCCGGCTTTTCTAATCGAGGTTAATAGGAGGCAGCTAATGTATCCGGTGGGAAATAGGCAATCTGCGTTGCTTAGTTTTGTGAGAATGCACATTGCAGCGGTTCGTTCATCATCCCAGTCGCCCGGAGCGGGTGAATTAAATCGCTCAGCTTCCGGCCGGTACCATAAAGTTATCCAGTGGGGTACACATAACACCATGGAAACACTCCGTGGGTGGTTCGTTATTCTGTCGTGTGTATTGCATACCTGGAATTGCGATTGTCGCATGGGTGTTGCTTCGTAAACAAAACTGACTTTAACGGTCTTTTATCGAAATTGGGTTCTACATCCCATGGATTAGGTTTGTTCCATTTAGGTTCTGTCCCATCTCTCCGTCAATGTGCCCGCTAAGTACCTTTATTCCACACGAGCCGATTGGCCTGTTAACGAATACGAACTTTCGATGAACACATATGGTGCCCGTTAGGTCATTTTTTCCTCGAATATGCCATCATTTCAGAAGATCTTAAGAAACTCTAAGTGCAGTTAAGGTTGACTGCTTGCATTGAGGCGCTATTAACTGGAGAGTCTGCAGCCTGTCACATGCCGCACGAAGGCTGTTAAAATGAACTGATAAGTTTTGATAGAGCGGTGTTTCTCATCCAAGATTACGGAGAATATTCGGCGGATACAGCCTCTTGGCCTTTGACTTCAACGTACTTTCGTTGCTTTTGTTAAAGGGCTGACGTGGTAAGGATGCAAACTCTGCTTTTGCAATATATCTGAAGCCAATCGTACGGTCACTGAGATAGTTTGTTAGCAGTTGTGTTGAGTGTTGGCTGCATTTAACAGAGCGACTTTGATTGCCCGCGTCAAATTAGTCATATCCGAACATGGCAAATGCTCGGCATACCATGCGCTAACTTCCACTGAATAAAATTGGCAATGTGGTGGAATGTTCTTTGGTGAAGTGAGTTCGCTTAACTCTGGTCGTCCATTGTTTACGGAGAGGAAAGATATGGTCACTTGTCCGCTGGTTTCTTGAGAATTCGTCCTTCAAACGTGCGCGTAAATGGATCACGAACCTGTGCTTTCGTGCAAGCCCGTTGTCGTGCATCAGTTCATGTGAAGATTGTACAAGTGTATAGGAAGGGTTCCAGTAGATTGTGTTCAGGTGCGCAGGTGCTCTATGCTGTTTACAGTCAACGACAGATGAAAGAGAGTATAACTGCTCATATGAATTGCCGTTTGGGGCCTTCACAATTGTTTGGAATTCTTGACAAATGAAAGTCAAAACAACTGTAGGTAAACCAACATTGTGACTGGAGCAGAGAATTGATTTCGTCTACGCTGTAGCGAAATTTTGTCGTTCAGATCATTCGGAAGTAGTACACACGCAATCGACAGAATCAATTCATATAAAAGAAGAAAATAGGAACACGACGTACCCCTTCGATTCTTCAATAATCCCCCTTGTTCTGGGAACTCAACATGACTACATTAGCAGCACTTGAAATTTGATCAGACCAATGCACATTCCCTTTGAATTTTCGTGAGTGGCGCAGAACAGTCCCAACATAACAAGAGTAGAACTGTTTAAGACGCGTGCTGGAATAAAGATTCAGCAAGGCCCACAACTTCTCTGAAGTAATACAAAATGTCCATCCTGTGTCAAGCATCCGATGGGCTACCTGATCACTCATAGGCAACTGACGAAAAAGAAAACGTATAACTGCAGAAACGGTCCCCTGTTAGCCTTCCTAATTGCCTGGTGCATAGCACATCATTCAAATGTGAAATGTTTTGCGATAGATAGTTTTGGTTCTTCCGGAAATGAGGCATCAGTCTCAGTGTTGATTTGTTAGTGAGATGCACCCGGCGCCTTTCGGTGTTACAATGGTGAAATGGAAAACAATTCCGTAATCCACCCACTTCATAGACGATGGCCGGTTCGCACGATACCAAGCTGTTTCTCATCAGCTTGTATTTTCTCGCGAGCCTTTGTTTTCCATCCCCAGCATCGATGTTTTCAGGTCTAGCAGGCTTTCTTTGTTATACCACTACATTTTTGTGTTGTGTTAAAAAACGAACCTACCCCCCTTTTAGTTTGTACCACAGTGGACGGTTCTGCTGTCTACGTTCTTTGTGTATACTGGTCTATCCTGACAGACATTATGGTCTATTCTGTGACTTTCGTACGGATGCCTACCACTCTTCTCATCTGGATCGTCGTCATTGTGTCGTCTAGCCCTTCATTCCCTCCTGCTGTTCTTGTATATGGTGTTTTGATTTACTGTCGCTCTCGCCGTAACTCCACCCGCCGGACTGCACTGGTCAGTCTACTGTGAACAGCTGCATATTGTTTTTCGAACGCGTTTGTGTCGCTTGATTGATCCGAGCTCACAACCATCTCTCGCCCCTCAGTGTTTTCAAAACACGCTTGGCCTGTGTTTGTGTGCAGAGTGGATGGGGACTGAATCAGCTTGGCCTCTTGGACGACGGTCCAATAGTTTGTAGGTCTGGACAAGTGTCATTTGATAACAATCAGCTGAACGGTGTTTCGGTGGCTGGTGGTCCATATGCATAGGTATTCTGGAATCATCTCCGTGAATCATCTTAGGCACTGTCGTAGAATTCTGTTTGCTAGGCACCGAAAAGGTCCTACAGCTGAGCGATTATTTTTTATTATATGATTGATGAAGGAAACTGCTAAGAGCTCTTTGACAGCCCAAGATCGGTTTCGCCTTTCTAGGGACTCATCAGGTGCTCCAAGTTTCCGTCAACATTATGTTGTACTTGAACGCAAATTATGCTGAATTTTCATGCCATTTTGGTTTTAATGCGAGACTCAGCTGAATCCCAGCTGATTCTATCGCTTATGTCACTCCGAAGCTGAATGGGTTGCACAAAGGCCACATGATTTTTTCGCTTGGGACGATATTCGGGATATCGCAGTATAGTTACATGACAGAACACACTGCTTACAAGGTTGGTGGAAACTCTTCGGCAGCCCCCACCAGCTTTCTTGGAGCTCATCAGCAACCTAATGGGCAGTGTTCCTTCAAGAATATACACTGGGATATCTCGAATATCGTACCAACTGAGACATGAGGTGGTCCTTGTGCAGCACATTCAGCTGAAGGTTACCATTAACGAGAGATTCCAATGGGATTTAGTTGAGGTTGCCGGTGAAGCCAAACTGATGGGCAACTGAGTGTATTAGTCAAATTGATGAGCACTCTTCAAAAGTCCACCACTGGTCCCGGCGAAGCACGGTGCGCGAACATTTGAACATCTCATTAGTTTACAGGCATAACTCTCAGTGTGACAACGAATGTCTATAGAAGTTTCAGCCTGTCATAATGAGCTAGGGTCAGGTTTTTCATGTGTGTTCATAATTAGGCTTCGTTACTATCTCACACAGCAATTTTCAGGATTGGTTATTCCAATTACTCGGCTGTGGTTGGCATACATACAGAAGGAACTCATACGTCCTTCGGCACGTGCATACTGTTTGAATGTCAGGAGTGTGGCCCGTGTGATGTATATAGTGGCTGGTATTGGAACCTGATTTGTTGATTAGCACTAGACGCCTGCCTATAATAGGAAAGAAACAGCTTTGCGGTGGGCCGAGTATGGCGCTACGAGCAAGTTCTTAGCGTCGATATAGGCCCGACGGCCAACGCACAGAGTCGAGTCGGCAGCCAGCCTAGGCATGATGGCAAAACAGTGGGCAATGGCATCTTTCATTTCCTTATCACCGAGCTACTGACATCACCCAGGAAACAGCACATAAATCAACCACCTTTGGTGAATCCGTGCATTTTACTTTACTGCATTTTGCTACTCTGGGCGACTCAATTGTAGTGGTCACCATCACGGATTTGTCTCATTGTGCGCTCATCTTCTCCCGACTGGTAACTTCAAAGGTTTAATTCTAATCTGATTTGGTGTCGTATACGAGAGAGTTCACTCAGCATAACACACTGCCCATAGAGCTGATGGAATCTCTTCCAAGGCCCACTAACCAATATCGACTGAGTCCCTCGTTGACACCAATGTAATGTATTACGTCAAAAAAGCTTATTGTTAAGATGCACTCTTCGAGAGACCAACTAAATTGACCTTTTACAGATAGTCTCTTCTGCTGTAAAAATTGACCTTTACAGATAGTCTTCTGCTGGTAGTCTCTACTTTAAAAAAGTAAGCGCACTGTCTGACTACATATTCAAATTACATTTAGAACAATACGTCTCATTTTGTCGGAGTACTAACATTTGCTGTCCGCGCGAAGTCTTGGGCTTCCTTGGTCTCTGCATGAAACATTTTTTCGACGAAATGTGGGGATTTCAGTTCGCTAAAGAAAGTGAAAACGCCCAATCGGTTGGTATGCTTACTAGATCTGCAGCAAGCAGTAGTAATACCATGTCAGCAACATCAACTCTTCCTTTATCGGAAGCATACGTTTCAACATTTTCTCACTCACGTTTCAGCGAGTAATTTTACTTGACCGTACAGAATTTAGATTCCGGTGCACTCCCATTTGAAATTTGTAGGGTGGAATCTTCCCAACGGAGTCTTAACTTTTACAGTGGCATTTCTAAATGTCAGTACACAAGCTTCAGTGTTATGTTGTCGAAGTTTGACATCCGTAGGGTTTACTTCCCTGCAAGTGAGGCCACCTCCAAACAAGTCCAGTTGGGGCGGTTTCCTATATTGAGTCATTCCTAACAACGTCTGCAAAAATAGACTACCGATTGTCACCAAACTTTTTCGAAAAGACTGACACCCACTTCGAGTGCCAGCCAGGATTCGGGGAGTACAACATATCCGAATATTCGTTCTTCGTATCCGTTGATCTTCGCAGAGTTCCTTATATCATGCTTTTAGTTCCACAAACAGAAGTCATTGTTTGACCTTCACTCCGAGTATGCGCCTAACTTAAGCTGGGAGTCGTCATTTGTTTCTTTCATATCTTACTTTTTGCTATTTCATTGTGAATTTAAGGTATTCCGGAGAATTTGGAACCTCTAACATCATGAAACATGAACCGCCGCACATTCCTAGGGCCATCTTAAGTTAACATCAAATCATTTCTGCATTCCGATCAAGACACTAGATTCCCTACCGGATCGTTTAAAGAATTTTATTCTTAACAACTTATAGAATTTGCTACAACCTGTTCATTTGAAAAAGATATAGAAGATTATGGTCGAGAAATTGATGATTAATTTTTGTATACTTCACTGACAAAGTTATGGTAATTCTTCTGGGAACTTGCTACGATGCCCGGCTTTGTCAAATAATGCTATATACAGCCGGATATGGAGGGAGGCTTTTTGTTTGCCTCTACTCATCCGTACTCTATGCCAAAGGCGCGTAAACCAGGCGGAATACCTGGTCAGTTATTTCCAGTTCAGCAGCACTGAACATCGGTTTTCCATAGGTGAAGTCGGTTCTGACATTGCCCGGAAACGAATGTATAAGAAAGCACATCTGATGAACTGCTGTTAAAATCGATTGGTCTTTGAAGTTGCTCTTATCACTATCAGGTGTGGTGATTTTTCTGTCTCTCTCACAATGTGAACTTTTGCTTGTCTGTAGTGCAGTGTGGCGACCATGTAAGGACGACAAAGTGCCTTTCTGTTCAGCTGGACACGTTTTGTCCAATATTGGTTGCTGCGACAATTCTGGGGTGCATTTTCATGATATGCTATTGAAATGGGACGTTCCACACTCCGTTTATATTTACTTTCATAGGCATTCGGCCCCAGCGTCATTTTCAGTATCGGGTGATCCAATCTCTCACCCGTACTGAGTTGGATGATACCGATGCATCGGTGGACTTGCATTTGAACAGAAAAACACCAGCATTCATAGTTTGACAACAACTGTGCTGTCAGCCCGTTAAAAGCGGTTCCGTTTTGTCTACGTAACTGTCCGGTTTCAACAGCTGATGTAAATTAATGACTCAAACCAAATTGCTTAACGAAATTATTGTGAGGCAGGCTGGTGTGTTGTTCACACACATCTGATTTTTTCACATGGTGAACTCGCAGGGCAGAAACATGGTGTGGAAATCTTTGTGCCTCCGATTTTGTAACTGCTGGGTGCCTTCCATCACATCACCGCTATTCGCTCCAACAAGGCAGTGTTCTACCAGATGAGCAATACGGTCTGCGGAGAAGACGCGACTTTCCTACCGAAGCTTATTCAGTAAATCTTATGGAACTCTTGTGAATAATGGTTCAACGATGCAACTTGAATAATCGATAATTAACTTCTTTTATATTTGATGGGCCGCATTATATTCTGGTTGTGAAACAGATCTCCGATTTCGCGATGTGCTGATACCTTTAAGATCGATGTTCAGTGTAACTAATTCCACCAATTGATGTTGTGATAGCTATTGTTTCGGAGTGCTCCACGCTTCACATCTTTCCGCGTAGACAGACACTATTCATCATAAACGACAGTGTCCGCTGGGTTCTGGGTGAGTCTCTCGAAAAACCAAATTTGTTTGCAAATGATTTTATTTCGCTACTCAGTGTCACCTCTCGGAGAGCATAAAGCAATGTATAATCCCTTGTTTTAACGTTAGATAGCATTGTGTAGGGTCCGGATAAAATTTGCTGTCTTCCGGACTATTCTAGTGGAAATCTCTTAATGATACGTGGCCACTGCAGTTTAGGTGGACAAAGTCTTAAGTGGCGTTCTATTATTGGCCTCAAATTTTCCGTCACAGTCGGTTTCCCATTGTAGATGCAAACGACTATGTCCGGTTGTATGTTTAACCACTGAAATCGCTATGAGCAGTAAGTCTGTCGTATGTTTTAGGATTATTTAGAAAACTGAGTGGCAGCCAACCGAATGTTGTTCAAGCAATAGTTCACAGATCGTGAGAACGCAAACTTATTTCAACGAAATTCTAAATCACTATAGTGAAAGTCTGTTTCAACGTCATTTTGCATTCACTAAGCGTCAAACGAGTTTAGTGGTATACAATTTTAGCGTATGGAAGTAAAAGTGAACTGAATTTAACTAAGTACTTGAACTAAAGATAGTGAGCATTTTGCGCACACTCGTAACATTCATTTTGTTTAAAGATATCTGCTATCCCAAGCGAGGTTTTTTGTCACTTGATGTATTGCGCTAACTGTCTTTCAACCAACGCTGTCGTCATTTCGTCCTGTTTATCATAGCTTACTTGTCACTGGACCTCAACCGAACATGCGCTCGTTCCTTAAGGCTTCGCTCGTCTTAAAGAGCGGAAGGATGGACGAAAATGGGATTGGTTGACCACACCAGAGGTTCAAATAACAAATTCTGCAGAGCTGACTATATTTCCGTAACATTCACTAACATGGTAATGAAGGCACACATTTGTTTTTTGCCCATACATCCTATCCTGCAACAAGGAGCGCGCATAAATTTTCTCTCAAACGACACCTAATCGCCAAGCGAACGGAGATTGTAGAATTGTTTGCACGTCATTCATTCACGAAGTAAGAATGATTGGGTTTACTGTCCTGTTCCTCTACACTGGTGGGTATCGACTGCATGTTGTGATGAGTTTATGTAGTGTGCTTAGTGGAACCTTGATGTTGATTATGGTAGCATGTTGGCGACCTTATTCGCAATCTTACGAATTTCGTGTTAGGTGAGAGCTTTGGAGCCATTTATTGTGTTCAAACCGATCTTATTTCCTTCATTTTTCCTAAAATGGATAGCTGTGAAGCTAACTAGGTTGTCGTCTCGATGTACAGGCATTTACAGAGTGGCATCTAACGTAAATCAAGTTTGCTTCTCTTTCGATTTAAAAAGTACAAAATAACGGATGTGAAACTTGTTCTTGTGATGAGCTGTTGGCTTGGTTAGACAATTGTTTGACTATGAAAAAAAAGACCGAATATTTCAGTTGAACTGTCAACACGACCTCGATTGAGGACGAGTTCGTATACAACACATGCCATATCTATTAAGGATGAGGCCGCATTTGAGAAGTAGAGTAATCTGACGAACTTTTGTGCGAACTAAGCGATTTTTGCAAACCTAATAGGATCTTTTGGGAGCAACCACTTGATCATTCGTCAGTCGTCAGATTCCTGGCAAATGCAACGCATTCGCTGGCGTAAGTCAAACATTTCCGTCGTATATGGGATTCAGCAACATTTGTTTAGGTTGACTGTGAACCATGGACCAAATTAGCTGCTCGATATTGTCTCCTCAGCATGGTATGCTGATATTCGGGTGAAATTCGATCTCACAGGACAAACCACGTCCACTTTACAATGCTGGTAACGTTACACCATTCCATAATCAAACTATACTAATCACCCAAACTACCAACCGCTAGTACACCTGTAAATTGGGCCGAATTGAGCAGCTGTCTGTTTGCTTTACCGCAGCACTCTATCCATGGACTACTGAAATCCTGTCCCGTATGATAGTGTATGGCTTGAATCACTTTTCTTGACGTGGACCATCATAAACTTAAAATAGGCTTTAATTAATCAATCCAACGCAGGACACAATAAGCATTCTCAGCTTGTCGCCTAAATGCACTTTCCCGTCTAGGGTCATACCAATGTAAGATAGAAAACTAGCTGGGCTTACTCAGAATTACCATAGGTCGTAACGACTGTATCCTTTGCCCTTCCAAGCAACTTCACGAAGTGGGCCCGCTTACATAGGAACCCTGGCTAGCTCAACTCTACCACAGAAGTGACGGACCTTGAGTAGTCCCAATGGACCTGAGTGCACAGCCTACTCTAGCTACCTGTGGTTAACGGGCACTTTGTAGCATCAATCAAGATAGCCAGGACAAACAAAAATTGACATGTCACGCCATCACAACATGGACACTGGAGTCGTTATTTAAACGTTACTCACACTTTAAAATATCAAGATGCACTGCAAAGTGATAGTACACTGATCTCAACTAATAAGTGGTCACAGAAGACACTCTGGGAGCTGAACTTATAGGAAAAATAAACGTTCTAGATAGTACACTTTTTTGGATCAGTCGAAGCTGTTGAACTCATGTGAGTATTGGACCTGGCTAAGGTCTCTATCTATTATTCACTGCCACTGGACGACTAAAGGAACATGGGTATCCTTTGTTCCACTGGGTTTGCCTCCCCATTGCTGCATTGAAATATTTGTTGGGCAGCGCAACCGTAACCTGAATTGGAAAGATCGTTAAAGGCGTATGTTGGGTTTGGTTTGCAGTAAGGACCGGAATCCCAAAGGAACACGTTGTCTGTCATGATGATACATCCCAAACATGCAGTAAAGGGGTCTGGCAAAGCACGTTATCTTACAGAGGCCCGATCCAGACATGACCGATCTATCCACTCTCAGTTATTCACTTATTCACAGCAATTGAATATTGTTGCCAACATCACACCAGATGACATTAGCCTGGAGAAGCAGTGCGAAAGAATACGAAGAGGCTTCAGCGCTTATGAACTTCTACACAATTTTATTTACTCAGCTAGTAGTGGTAGTGTTTCATCAAATTCGGCTATACTTTGGTTGTTGCTCTTCAGCTAAAGGCGTATGCATTTCATTGGAATGCGGATTCACAGCAGTCGGACAAACTAATCGAGTCGAGATTGCAGAATTTCAACAAGAATGCATTGACCCGGATCTTACAAGGTTTTTTGGTTTCGTACTTGATACCGTGATTTATACATAGCTCTTACAGGCTCCATGAAGAATAAATGGATAACAGTACTAGCTAGGAAAAATATCTGGATCACAAGACTTTGCTCAGAACATTTCCGGGCAAATGAATCTGGTGGTACGTGCCTGAAAGTTGATTTTATTCATCTTGTATACCGAGACTGGCGCTGTTTGCAGGTTGCACCTAACCATATCTGATTTCAGAAGTGGGCGATAGTTGGGCTTGCTGCTCCCATAACATTTTGCCGCACCGCTCGAGCACCACTGATGTGTGTCATTTGGATGTAGTTGCCCAGACACTCATTTTCTGACTAGCTGATTTATTCACCCGTACTTTCCTGCCTCAAGTAAAAGTCGTGAATCAGATCCGTTCATCGGCATATTCATGACTAAGTTGTTTTTCTCAATCGCACAGGCTTTCCTTCCCAATCCCCACCGGATTTCCCAATGGTTGGGTGTGCATCATCCCACTTAGTGTTCGCATGTTGCGTCATAGTTGCTTACTGTTGTGTAGCTACGATCTTTTCCCCACTATAAGTGGCTAGTTAGGCACCACTTGAGAACTGTCCCTTTATCTGATCGCAGTCGAGATTATCCCATTTAGTAGTTGTAAGCTCCATCTTGAAGCATCAGCAAGGCATTATTTTGAGGTCTGAGCTCCTTCGCTTATTCTCCCAAGTGCCTGAAGACGATTGCTAGTTGTATCTGGGATTCAGCCGTCGAGGAACGGGCTGAACAAGGAATGCGTATTTTTGCATAGTGAAGGATGTTGGCCTTTTTTCTCAATTCAGTGATAATATAATTAATATACGTTCAGTAGGGCAGTATAGGTCAAATAGGGGGAAATGGATAGACCACATTTTTTGTCGAGTGACGTGCTAATTGCTGTCTGCTGGTTTGATTTACATAACCAATGAAGTAGTCCAAAAAGGGCGAGATCGAACAACGGAAAACTGGAAAATTTAGAGGTTAATTTTAGAGGTGTTCGACCTACTGTAGCGTGAGTCGTCCTGTGCGCAAGGTACCAATAACGATAGTGAGCCAGCTAGGGAGAGAGTGAACATGTGTATGGGAGTTGCCATGATAGATTTCTGGTCGAAAGGGTCTTGTACATGTACAGTCTATGAGCGCCGCCTCTGGAATGTCATGTTGTGTAGAACTTAGATACGGAGAAATCGGTTCGCTAGAAACCTTACCAAATTCGCGGATTAGTTAGTTCCTGAAAGACTGACTTTCCGACAATTTCTGTAAATAGATAAGATGAAAAACTGCACGAGCCGATGCTAAGTAAAGCAAAACCAATGCAAAATGTACACAGTGATTATAACGCTGCTCGTTGCATCATGTAAACCTCATTAGGAGTAAGTTTACCGACTGTAAAAAGTTTATTTCCTTGACGAAACCCTACTCATAAGGTTTACTCGCTCACCTGCCCTGAACCTATAGATTCAATCTTTTGTACGATGTGCATAGGCGTGGAATACTGGCGTCCCGATCTGAGTGGTTATTCTCTGACTTGGTGTCTAAAATATTTGCGTTTTCTTTCCCTGCAACTCCGATTGTCTTGTAACACCTTTTTGTCTCATTTACTTCACACACGAATTATTTCTGTCGCTCCGGAGACGACACGCTGCCTGACAAGTTTTTACAATAAGGCAAAGGTTTTGCGTTTCCTGGGTTTATTCTCTGCCGTAGCTAGACCACACAGTTCTTTCCCTGTGGTGTTGCAAGACAGATACCCGTCAAGCTGTGGACCGTTTTCGTGGGGGATTGTGTTGCCTAACCTCAAACCTATTCCACTAAACCTATGGTTGGTTGTGCATGTAAAAAGTCGTCTGCATCCTTGCCGGATGTCATCTTGTGCTGTGCCCTCAGTCACACTGATGGACGTACCGTGGCAATCTAACCATTTTTTCAACCTTCCGTTTGCCCAAGTTGATGTACAGAAGAATGCAAACATCCCGAGCTTATCTGTTCATTTGTGTAATACATAACTTTTTTCTAGTCGGGAATCAACTTTAAGGGCTACAAAAATGTCTCTTCGTTGGGAATGTTTCCGCTCTTGAGGGATGATTTAACGATAAGGGTTTCTCACGTCCTGTGTCGGTCTGTGGTCGTTTTCAACAGCCATCTGTGAGAAACTAATGGAATTGTTTGCATTAACCAGCTGTCTCATTCGGAAATTTGAGTATGTTTCAATGAATACAATGCCAACCTATGTAACGACGTCCAGCTGCTGTCATCTGGTCATCCTAACACCCCCCTACCGTAACGCTACAAATCGTGCCAGTTTGTTGGGAGATAACGAACCTCCATCGGCTATCTTCAAAGGTCTCCGGTTCAGGATATACAGTCAAAAAAGATAGATTTCAAGCTAACGTGATGACGTAATCTTTCTGTTATTTAAGAGCCTTCCAATCAAATAGGCTTGTGTTCTGTCCCCGGCTTGTTGATAAGATAAGCGTCACTGTCCTAACTTCAATTCTTCCGGCTATGACGCATACTTTGTCTGAATGTCATGTCCGTCCAACATTGCGTTTATGTGATGCTCCATTCTAGCGGCTGAATATGTGCGTTTGGCTGCGTATCGATATGAGTACCGATTGCTGTTACTGTTTTGTCTGCTTGACCAGACGTTGACATCTAGTGGTGTAAGACCAAACTCTCCACCAGTATGGCTACTACGCTATTGAATTCAAATGTCTTTGCAGGATGTCCCACCATGTCTTGCTACACGGGGAATTGCTTTGGCTTTACGCTGCCAAAATCTTATCTTTCATTCCACTCTAGGACCTTGATTCAGGTGCATTATGTAATTCAGTGTACAACCCGCAATTGAAGTCTATCTATGCTGTCAGTTTATTTGATAATAACCATTCTATCCGACTTCGTTTTGATCTTTCTTGTCTTCCAATCACGTCCAATTTAATCATTCGTTCACCTTTGCTTGTTGTGTTCGCTGGGCTAAAGCTGTTCCTCTTTGTTTGCCCCGGTTTGCTTTGCTACAATCTGTTGTGGCTTTCTCACGTACAACTCTACAAAGCCTCGCTTCCCAAGAAAATTGTAACGATTCTGCTTGTCTATCCTGGAATGCTTTTTTGATTCATTGAACACCACCTGGTTACGCTCCCACAGTTTCTCATATCCCGGTTAAACAGGGATTGGGGAGTGGGCTACTTATTGCATGAAGTTTTTGGCGTTAAACTCAGACGTTAATTTTGTTTGCTCGTACGAGTTTAGTGTTTCCGTTGGACAATATCTCATTTTTCGGAAAAGAATGGACAAAAATAGGTGCCACAGCTAGGAAGTATTCAGTGACTAGCGTGTTTTCCTAGCGCCTTGAGAATTAGGTAGGGTCCTATTCCCATATTATTTACTTATCACTCACAATTAGTCACCAGTTTTTGCAGTTAGCTTATGTATCTTGACTTTGATGGATCAGCAGCTCTTTCAGGACCCTGAAGTCGTGATACATTTAGTTCAACCAACGCCGATCCAAAACAGATGTTTAGTAATCATTTTCATGGCAACACCACCTATAAAAATACTGAAAAATCTTTGACAACCCGCTGCAGATTGCAGCCTTCTTGCTTCCTATCAAATAAGGACAGTCCCTGGGTTTCAGTCAACCTCATTGTCTGTTTGCACGCCGCAAGCGGTGAACTACGCAATTACGATTTTCACTAACGAATGTGCAATTCTAGTGACAATAAGGGAAGTTTGTCGTCGAAAACGTCCTTACAATCCAATGGTTTTATACCACGCAGTTTTCGTGGGTACCCATACACGTCACTGAAAATTTCCTGTTGCGTGTTTGCAATGCGAAAACCATATTTCCTGTACAATGGATTTGTACCTATATCATGGTTTGGTAGTATAGGATAATTTGTAGTCCACTGAACTCTCCGTAGAACCTGAGAGATGCGAAGCTTAGATTGGACCTCGAACATAATGCACGGTAACGAAAGCTTGAATTTTGAACACCCTATCCACAGCGAAACCCGCTCTTTCAGAAATTTTGATTTATTTGCGTACACTGGTAAGACGTTTCTGGTTTCACAAGTCTGCGAGTGCAGTGTGAAAATCGTAACCCACCATTAGTTCGCTTAGAACCCCTGACTTTCAAAGCTATGGTCAGAGGATTGAAAGTTTCGGAAAATATTGTCTGACTGACGTTTCTGTGTATCTCTCCAAGATGCAGTGAACGTTTGAGATCCCACAGTCCACTTCTCACATCCAGATGAGACTGTTCTGGTTAGTCCATAGGGACGGTCCGAGTTTTGCTTCCCGGTGTCCGGTGTCCCCGGTGTCTTTAAGTGGTACTTTTGGAGGCAAACGTCTTTGATCTCCAGCCGACCGGTGCAAGCAGGACGGATCTGTTTTATCCTCTATGAACGAGTAATTGAGTCCGTCTGAGGTCTTGGTCAACGAACTCCTATCTTGCTGGATGGCATTACAGTAACCTGTAACCAGCTGGATAAGTTTGTTGGATGATTGTAGAAGTGGACGAATTCGTATCCGGATCTCTTCCATTCAGTTGACAGTGGACAGTAGGAGGGACGGTGTTCATTCAATGGTAGTTAAACCATGAAACTCTATAGCGCGACTTTATTTGGAGGGGGGGTACCGGCATACGGATCACTGATCATAATATGGTAGAATCGGTTGCACTATAGTTTTAGGCCAAAACCTCCTGTCGGTCGCATTGGAGTATATGGACACAGTCCGAGATATAGGCTTTCCCTAACAATAATATTATGGTGCAACCCAAGGCATCACTGCTCGAATCCGCCAACAATTCCAAAATACCCATCTGTCTGACCTCAGTTATGTGAACTGAAATGAGCTTCAATCAGTTTTGGTCAGCAAAATTTAAACATTCTGCGGTCACCGATTGCCGGTGTTCTTGTCTAGGTGGGCTTACTTTGGTCCTATGCAATGCATCCGTTCCTACCCAGTGCATCTCGTTTTGCTCCGATAATTTTGTCACTTGGTGGTGGTTATTCTGTGAATGACCTAACAGTGTGTGTGTGTGTGTGACACTGGACCTCGAAATACTCCTTAGGGTGCCAATTATGCGCTGCTATCGGCTGCTGTGTTTTCTCACGCATGGTTGCTCAATATACTCGTAACCAAGCACGCCAGAATCCACCAGATTATCAATGCACAGTAGCATGTTCATTTCATGTTGCTTTTCCGGTTGGCTTAACATGTATTGTGGTTTGTTGAGGAATTGCTTGAACATCCAGTGCGGGAAACATCAGATTGCTCTTATATTGTGACTTATCACTAGCGCTATGAATAGGAACGGCGGCATCAGCGGTACATAAGATAAAAGGACGAATTAGATTTACAATGACTATACTGGCTGCACGACAAAAAGCGCTTCGCAACAGGGTTGGTTTGCGCAGCGATGATTTTGAATAGATAATATGGAAATTTACGGTAACGAAATTTTTTTGACGGACGGGTTGTAGCGACATTACAATCGCAAAAATTATACCTCTTCCCTTGTTGTTAGACTGACGGTGACCGGCTTTTTTTGGTTGGATCAGTATCTTCCCGCCATTGAGGTGAAGTAGGTACATCACAGAGTGAAACTGATAATAGCCGGCCTCGGCATCTTGTGTGCGTGCTTTTCCGATACTCAACGTAGCCAGGCATCTATCCCAAGCGCGGGGGCGAGATGGCTCAGAGGTTAGTGCGCGAATTTACTGACCGGGAGGTCCATGGCTCGAGTTGATTTTTCGGTCGGGAGATTTTTCGGTTTCTGAACGTCAGATATGGAGGCTGTTTCCAGTGGCAAGCGATCATTTCGCGCAAAGAGTTGGTTTTTCTCCAAAGTTGTTTTTCCATACAAGTGCGCGCCCGTTTGCGCACTCATGGACTTCTGAAAAGGTCAAAAGCAGGTTCATAATGCCTTTTTATTTACTTTTTCTTTCCAAACCGACAGATCAGTGCAAGAGACCCAGACCACAGCGCAAAACTTCACTACGAACTGAGTGCCCAGGGAAAGCAATACTTCCACGTAGACCCGTTGACTGGGTCGATTCTGACCATCGGCGATACTGGAACCGACTTCGACTCGGCTGGCTTACTTTCAAGCACGTTGGATCGGGAAAAGACTGAACGGGTAACGTTCACTGTTTGTGTCAGCGACGGTCCACCGACTTCAGTGTGTGGTGGAGACGATAGCAACTCGAAACCCTCGATGCGAGCGATGAAACAGGGCAGCAACACGGAATCCGCGCGTACTCACACGGTGTCCGCTACGGTTTTCGTAACCGTTCTTGATCAAAATGATAACCGCCCACACTTTATTGAGAAAGGTCCGTTTTCAGTAGCAGAGAACCAGCCCAGATTCACACAAGTGAGCGGACGGCTCGTGGCCATAGACCAGGATGACGGTGAAAATGGACGGGTAAGTGACTTTGGGAAGCATCGAACACGGTGTTCACTGCGTATCTGTGGTAACTCATGTTACTCTTAGTGCAATGGACACGGGCTGAGTACACTGTGCCGAAACGTTATCCTTATACTTACTAAAGAAACTATGGTTGCCCCTGAAGCCGGACCACTGCAGATCTTCTCAACCAGCAGCTTTTGAAAATGATCTTTTTTGCCATGATCTGTTTCGAGCCACATAGTTTACGCGATAAAATCCACTGGTCTCAAATGAAATCTTGGTACCGCTGAAATCGGGTTATCATGAAAATATGATTGTAGATAGACGGATAAGACTGCGTCATGTCTGCGGTATTCATGTACACATTTGGGTACAAATAAACAATATGGGTGGCGTGAAAGTCATTCACCGATACCCTGGTGTAGAGGTGGATTTTACGTAGCCGGGGAACATCTGCCATTTTCATGATCGCTACTTGAGATGAATCAGTTTTGGTTATTCTAAGTCTCAGCTGACTACGGCCTTCAAATCCCTTTCTGGCACCAAAACATAACGCTCATTAGCTTCAAAACAATTAGATGTGGAAAAGCGACTTGCGGATTACTATCCCTTTCAATACATCCTTCGGTTTAGAAGTACCAAGGTTGCTCGCTGTATGTTTCCGAACTAACACATTCGCTTCGTTGACCCTCAGAGTGGTAGCTCATGCGGTCTGGTGTTGTCCTTTACGACCAGGCGTTGGACAGATTTACGCTACAAAACGTACGGGACATTTGTCAGAAGCGCACCTTTAGGTCAGCACTAAGCTTTTCGTATGTCAAGAGAGAATATCAGCAGCTGTATAGGATAGCAGACAGCAACAGACAGAGGAAACGACAACCGACTTTATCCCACTAAGATGGCTTATACGGTACGGGATAGTTCGGTCATATCAGCTACATTTTCTCCTACCTCAACTCAACTAAGTGATGTTAGGTGTTTGGTGAACAGAGTCGTTCAACCGAGTTATGGTTGTGGATGGCTTGAATGAGGTGCGTTCATACTGTCACCGGTTGTTTTATGCTTCAGAATCACATAAAATTATAAGTAGCGTACTTGTGAATTTGTATTTGAGAAATTAATATATTTCTCACCAGTGTGCTTCGTCACTTGTATGGTCTCACCCAAATTTGAAATTTACCATTCACACGTAGAATTTCGACCACTTCGAACGAGAAACTAGTTTTAAAAGAAGACTAGTTCCTACCTTTCTCTGACATTATCGATATCCATAAGGCTTTGAGTGCCAACATAATGAACGTTTCAAACATAGGGTAATACGACAAAAACGTCAAAGTAATTTTTTCTGGGTAACTACTCTTCGGTAGGTGTGTGTTTTGAAACAGTGTCCAGTTTTAGAATACATTGGAAATTTAAGGGCATCGTCGGGGTATCGGAACAGTCCAATTTTTAAGCAGTGTCCAGTGACAGGTTCATCCCTGTCGTATCCAAAAATCCGGCCGCACGATGCTGCCTGCCAGAAATATGATTTTTCCCACTGTCCATCCACAGTCGTCCCACATCAAAAGGCAACAGCTTTGCCGTGCGTGTTTGCACAGTTGGTGTAGCGCGCCATTGTTCATTCGAGGTTCAAACGTTTTGTCTGCCTTGAACATTAATACAAACCGCTGTTTCAGTTGTGGATGCTCTTTAGGTATAGCTATCTCACATCAGGAGGCAGATGAAGTTAATTTGTGGTATCAGCCGACATCTGGTGAAGTGGGCCATCATAAACAGGAGTTTCAGCTAGGTTCAGCTAGATCTCCTTTCGAAACTAAATGCGTGTGCAAAAGAGTGCATTTGTCGAATTCCCTATAATTTGGGTTCAAGTAGCACATAAGCTTGACGAAAAATTGGACAGTACACCTACCCGATGAGCTCCAAGAAGAGCAAAGTCGATCGTGGACTGTCGAGGATTTTTCGGCGAAATTATGTGTTACGTCTAGACAATAACGCATTGCTATATCTCGAATATTGTGTCAGCTGAAACATGAGGCGTACTGATGCAGCACACTCAGGTGAGGCGGACCATCATAAACGAGAGATTCAACCAGATTAGGTTTAGTCTCCCGTCGAAACAAGATTCGTATCAAATGAGACTATTTGTCGACACCCATCCTCTTTTCCGTGTTTGAGTTGTGAAGAAATGCGCACTCAAACACAAGGTTCACTGAAGGAAGAGGACATGTGTGCACGCATTGATTCAGTAAAATTCGAAAGTGGAAACTGGTCACAAGCCTGATATCAACCTATGGAAGTGAAATGAGTCTGATATTGCCATATTTTCAGGGTAACTTTATATGAGCGAGTGCACACAGCAGCGGGGTTCATTCCTTACTTGGTACATCAGTTCTGGGAATTACTTACCATAGTTTGCTCTGTCGGTTTGGTGAAACTAAAGAACGCAAAGTAGGATTTCAATGTAAGGCACGCAGTCTCTCCAGCAACCCATAGAAAATAAACGCCGAAGGAGCAGCGGAATAGTATACTTCTGTGGTTGTAGATCTGTTCGCCGAGCCTGAAAATTCGCTTGTTTTCGTTATCAGTCGTGGGTCAACATTGGTTGCGCTTCCTCGTTTTATTTCTAATAACGAGTGAGCCCTGCGTTTGATCGATTAATAAGATCTCTTGTTTATTTACTTTGGTCTTTTAATTTACTGAACGGAGGCACAAATTAATTCAACCACTAGATTCCATCTCTCCTGATTCCACTAAAATTTCCCCCAATGGTTTCTTGTGTAGTCTTGAGATTTTAAATTTTCAGTTTACTTGTTTTCATTAATCCTTAGACTGAGGCAAATTCAATGTGTTTTTGATGGTGTCTCTAGTGGAGTACAACGGTTCCACTAATTTACGTTATTTTTCCTTGCTCGTGCTGGTATGCGAACGTCGTTCCTGATGAATTCATATCCCTCCCGATCTTCGTGCACGGAGGCAAGTGGAAATATACTGCAGCCTAGCTACCAGTATTTTGATATATTGCCAAGCCTGCTTGTTCCATTTTTCATCCCAGGAATGAACATTTGTTAGACAACGACATTAATCAGTACCACAAAACCCTTGATGGTGACGATTACCCATTTCGCCGTAGTTTGGTTCTCATCACCGATAGAGGGTCTTCAGAACATACTGCTCTTTATGGTCGTTTTAATCTTCCTTTTAATTTTTAGAAATTTGTGACGAGTAGCCTCGTTTGGATGAGCCTTTCAGATTCTTTGAAGGAGTCAAAGCCTAAAATGCATCGGGGGATTTCCATTTTTCTGGATTGTCCAGTCGGTCGTAATAAGGTATTCGTAAAAATTTTATGGAAGCTTTTCGCGCTCACTACACATACGAAAAGGGCTGGCATGGTTCTGCAGAGGTTCGAAAATAAATATGATTGTTCACTTCGATTCGGCACCTCACTGAAGGTCTTCTACCGCCTCATCACACCGAACAAGTCATACAAATTGCAGACACCGTAACACACCAAAACATCGTACACGTCAACGGATCGTTCCACCGCCGATCCCTGTAAATTTTCTCGCCATTCAGACGACTTACACCATTTTGTCATTAGCACCAGAAAGATTGGCTGTGGTTCAACCCAAAACGGTATGAACTGATCCTTGGAAAAGTGATAAGAGGGTATCTTAAATATTCGTTAACTAACTATCCGTAGTTGGAGCTTGATTGTTTGTCAGCTGTCTTTCCAGGGCGCATACTTTATTTTGCGATGTCTGATCCACTGGCGTGACCATCGCCACATGACCAGTGTATTCATGTTCTGTCGAATGGTTCCGGGACCTTATTGTTTGGATGACATAGTCAGCCTGGTGATTGCATGCGACACGACAGTGGGCTGCGAAATGGGCTTGTTTGTTTGCTGGGTTGCACAATGAAGAAACAGCGCCACACGATTGGCACGTCGGTATGCTTCAGCGCCCGCCATCTAAAAGTGCAGCTTGCCCGGGGTGACAAGGCCTTCGGCGAGGTGCCTAGGCGGAACAGCCGACGAAACGAGCAAAGATCGTGGCAGGAACTGACAGGCCATCTTCATGGCCGTGCTAACAACGGCTAGGCGGTATGAGCTATGTATATCTAAAAGATCTGTACAACGCTTGTTAGAACCCACTATGCAAACGAGACGTCCTACGTTCCTGATATCTATCCGCCCATTTGCTCAAGGGAGTGAATTTTGTCCAGATTTTCGTCTGTTCCGTAACTTCTGAAGAGGAGACGGATCACTACCTAACGCGACGGGGAGTAAGGACCGCTTTGTCGTATGACCTTTAACGAGATCCGTGGTATCCCAACCGATAAGGCAGCTGTCGAGCAAACGGGAGGTTTTATGTGTTGGCATCCAAACCTCAGCACCTCTCATCCATCCCAGCCGCTTACTGTGCTTATGTCTTGAACCAGTTTTTTCGCTAATATGATGCGGATTTAGTAAAATACCGGTCATCCAACGTAACGGAGTTTGTCATGGACACATTGTTCTGTTTACAGATTGAAGTTGACGCGTTTATTCATGGGGTTATAAATGGAAATTTCTCAAAGAACTTTCGACTGGGCAATTTTTTAACCATGATAGACCGATAGGATAACTAGTCATGTTGATCTGCTTCAGAGGTGTTTACTGAAGAGCGAAGCGTTGTTTATTGTTTCAAGTGATCCGGTAGCATGTGTGCTACATGTACCTGATATTTTGGAACCGACTTAGTGATCTGATAACGATGCAGGCAATGAAACTGGTAAAATCCAAAAGACATTTCGTTCTAACGAGAGACTACTTGTTCTACTATATGCAATTATAGGTACGATACAGCTTACGTCACTCTTGGAAAAGTGCCAATGGTGTTCCGGCGCCCGATTTGTTTCAAGTCGATGCCGATGGTCGAATACAGACAATGGAGGTCCTAGACCGAGAAACGACCAATGCTTACACACTCGAACTGATGGCTTGTGATTCTGCACCACAAACCCCGTTGTGCACAAGTCTGAACGCGACCGTGACTGTGCTAGATGAGAATGACAATAAACCCATATGGCGCTACCCTCATGATCAAGACAAGGAGGTGAACATCACTGCAGACCTTCCTCCTGGACATGTGATCGCTCGCGTGCATGCCACCGATCAAGACGCTGCTGAAAACGGTCGTGTGGTCTATTCGTTGATTGATCCACACAGACGAACAGTGTTTCAAGTAAGCCACATCCGATTGGGTTTGTCTGCAGTTGGGGCGCGAGTGATGTGTGACTGAGCGAAATGTTTTTATAAACAGCGGAACCTCGCAATCGATCAACCCTCACTTTGTTTGGAATTCACAATCATACACTGTCTTGGTCATTCAACAATCTCTAGTGCCTACGTTACTCCTCGTACGCATTAACATGGTCAACATTGATTACTTTTCAAAAAGCCGTTGTTATGTACTTTAGAGTAGTTTGGTTCTTGTCCCTTAACCGGCTGTGCAAAGTTAAGCAAGGGCCTCTACAATCACCCATATTCTGTTGAACCTAATTTCGTAAGGGCTGTTTTCTAATTCGTTAACACCTTGCAGTGCATAATTTAACTTCCTGAAAGAGGATCCACTGGAGATTTTGCCTATGTGGTGGGGGGAGTCTGTGTTCTATGAACTTTGGATATGATGTATGATTTGGAAATACAGATTTGGTGTAAAGTAGTATTCCCCGTGTTTACCCGGGAGATTCATATCAATATAATGATGTTAGGTATGGTGTGGTTCCGTAAGGGTGTCCTCCAAATAGAAGGTGCCTACAAAAAGAGGGTGAAGTGGTCCTTTCCAAAGTTGATCCAAAACAGGACAAATAAACCCCCTTCCCACGGAGGCTAGCTTTAGGAAGACAATAACCTACTTTATTAGGTTGAAAACCGAAACTCTCACTGCTCAGGAAGGAAGGCAGGTGGTAGCTCATTTTTGAAAACCGCTGATTAGAAATGCTAACTGTTGTAAAACCCAGTTTGCGGTAAAATTTCTAAAGTGGTCGATGTCGGCTTACGAAAGACATTTCTGGTTACTAGAGCTTGCAATGTATAATTTAAGTTATCTCTCGTACTTGTTGGATGTATCTACTGAACTGAATCATATTTGATATAAGTTTTGACTCAAGAATCCTTGAGATGCTACTTGAATCAGCGTCAAATCAAATTACTTTCAAAAGGACATTAGTCTTGAGGACAAAAGTAGGTAGAGTACTGTCATCAGAAATATGGTAGAGAATATGAGAAAAAAGTAGCAGTTCATACAAGTTACTGTAACTTTTCAGCAGATTAAATGCAGTTCTTTCAATTGGGTTTTAATCTCAGCGAAACACGGAACTACCAAAGCAGAAAAAGATCCTAATTGTACGGAATATTTCCTCTCCGGTGTTCGACCTGACAACCAAAGTCCGCCTGATTAACACCATACTAAACTAGAACCCAAGTTGAACTAAAATAACCGAGACATTCCACGCTATCAAAGCTGACGAAGTCAACATGACAGTCACTATTTACAAACGTGACCATAAAGGAAAGCATCGAAACGGATAGATCCTACAAAAACAAACTTGTGACCCACAAGCCTATACTTTGAGTGGACAAGTCCTTTCGAGAATTCACACCCAAACACATGTGAATTGTTCTCACTTCTTAATCCAACCCTGATGAGATATTTTACGACCCAATGGGGGCCCATAGTTCCAACATATCATTTTGACCGACTGTCCACCTCATAGATTGTACAACCAAAGACTATCGGGATGTTTCAGTACTACATGATACCAGATATAAATCACAATCATGATTTTTCTGCTTCAACCGTCAGTCGTATGCAAAGATCACCTTTTATGCCACGTCCTCTGCACCATATACCCGCTTGTACGCATGTGGACTGATGTAAAATGGACATTCTGTTAATGAGGGGACTGCCCTTTCCTATGATGACAGAGGTAATATGTCTCTGCGATGTATTTTTCCATTTTAACGAGTAGCGATGAGTACACCTGTTTAACCGTTCGTTGTGAATTTTTCTTCCTACTACTCTGGATTAATTGTTTTCGATCACTTCCACACCTACATTAGTCATTTTAGAAAAACTTTAGGCGAGCGGCTTATGTAATAGCCTTAGCGAAACGCAGGGCAGTAGCGTCGGCTTCCTGGACTGTCAATTTTCTAGCACCCTAGACACTATCGTTTACAAAAGAGTGAGAGTTGCGTCCCTGAGTAGAATGGCGTCAGTCCTGTTCTCTACATGACAACGAATATCCAAATCGCTTTGTTGGGTACCAAATGAGCGAAGTGGATTCCAGTGGAAAGATAAATTCTTCGGATGCTCACTGCTTTTATATTCGGCCACGGTATGGCACCGGTAGGGCACAAGCCAACCTGAATGTACTATATAGTCGCAGCATCTGTCAGGTGCTTTGTAGGGACGTCACACTACAAAAGTTTCGGTGCGAACCAAATGTCATGTTCTGGAAGGACGTACGAAATGCGTTAACCTGATTCACTGTTCAAGGTACCTGCCAGTCTAAGTAGATAGAATATCTCGACAACTGGGGATATGAACGGAAGAACACTAAAGGTGGGCTAAGTGTGCTGTACAAAAGGTCCAAGTAGTAGGAAAGTCAGACAAATTCTCGCCTATTGTTCTTCATGTCCTAGCTGAGGAACATCTTGTCGACTTCCCACTTGGGTTTACCTCATGCAAGCAATACCAGTATGCTGAGACCTTCGTAATTAACCGGTGTCCTCGAAGCACCAATTGCGGTGATGCAGATCTGGGTCGGCACTGATAAGCACGATAACGCGTCCACAATCCAAAACACGTCAAAATGCACAGGTGGCTTCATCTTCTATTCGGTCTCACACACCGATGTCAAGCATTCAGGTCACGGACCATGATCACACCATGATATCAACCAGCTTTGGATGTTATTCACCCTCAAAGATGCCAGTATTTGGTCCAAGCGTATACAGCTTTTCTAGTTGTGATCAGTGTTCCATTTTTCTCCTTGATGAAAGTGAACCATGATCATTGTGACGTCAGATTACACAACCTTACACAAGTTGTCGTTTCCCTTCGGAATCCTTGTACTGCATAAGTCAAATGCGGCCCCAAGCTTATCCAGTCATTCCGGATTCTGTGCGATGTGGCTGCCTATAAGATTCATATATTCTGGATAACCTCTTAGCCAGCCTACGGGCCCGCAAAGACCTATAGAAACTGAACACGCAGTGCTTCGTCTTGATAATCATGATCAAAGGAGTATCGTCTTATATTTTGTCTGAGTTTATTGGTTGACTATACAATGGAGGCCGGAAATTCACCATTCAGAATACAAGCCTTCAGTCGTTAGCGGAGAACCTTATGGAACATTTTTACTCTTCAGCTTTTTGGTGGATTTTCTCTCAGCAGTATTTAGTTTTACGTTTTTTCAATGCTGAATAGCTGGCAATGTTTTTGTTAGTTGGTTTCATAACGTGAATGCCATAATGAATTCAGATACCTTTTCTTGTAAAATACAAAAATATAAAAAATCTAAATAATCTAATGCTATAGAGCGACCGTTGAAAAAAAAAACGGATTCAAACAGCTGCTCAGAGGCCATTGAGAACAACCAATTCAGTGGGTTGCAAGCGTCTGTGACGCTACCTGACTGGGACGTCCTGACTGGTGGGTCAATCGATCGTTACAACCAGGACAGTTACTGGGTCGTCATACGACGGGTCGGGCACACCAATCACATCGTTTAAGCGTGAACACGTTCCCTTGTTCAGACGTGAAAATTCAAATGTGTCCAACATCCGTTGGTGGAGTATTGGGAACACGCTCGCCTCGCATATCAGATGTCCAGGGTTCATATCTCGGCCGGGCCATTGGATATGCACAGGTGATAAGCACCAGTAAGAGCGAAACTCGAATCCAGTGCTTCCCTTTGGTATGGACTCACCAGAATAATGTCGCCAGAACAGGGCGACCGTTCAAACGCGATTGGTGCGAATATGAACAATCCGGAAGTGCTGTTCATTTGACGATTGGTTGCTATCGGGTGACGTAACCATAGGAGATGCTGTTCAGCGTTCCTGATGATTTCAGTTTATAGCGTATGACTGTGTCAACTGCTCCCCTGAATGCTTTCTCCATTTTCTGTCCATTATTTCTAAAGGCAGTAGGTGCCGCTGAAGCGTTCCTCACCTTCTAGAGTTTCGAGCAGTGTATCCAAACACTCATAAATGACCTAACCTACCTCATGAGAACACATAATTGTTACATTAGCCTCGCGAAAAGAAAGCTTATAATGCAGTGGTGCACCGTTGTGACCTTAACGAAAGCACGGTGTTCCGTGCAAAGAAGCACGAGGAAAATACCATTATTTATCTTGAGGTCACCGTGTCACGTTGATCTTGAATAGCTTTGATGGTGTTTAGGCTTCAGGCTCAGTCTTTGACCTGTGCAATTAGGCACAGTTTTCGATCATACCGACGAGTGCTCTTGGAATGCAATTCTCGAGAATTAAGCGGCGTAAGTGTGCTATTTTCCTTCACAAAATCTGAGAGCGTGTTATCAGCTGCGTCGAAAAAATCGGTTGAAGTCACTCGCACTAATTTGCTCATTTATCGATCATCCACAGTGATATTACTTTTGTTTGTAATAAATTGGGTAAATTTTCCCATCACACCATTTGGTGCCCACGTAAACTGTGTCGATGACATCCCAACTACATTGCACTATACATTATATATATATATATATATATAATACTATATTACACATTCACAAATAGTGCCTCCTGCACTAAACTCAGCTTTGGTCCGTCCTAGGCTACACACAATCCGCTGAACGGTAACACCGCATAATACGTTTTTTCGCTGTTGACAAACAAGAACGCGTTTCCCATGTGTTTGAGCCGTGATGCGGTAAAAGAAAAAATCGGCTACGCTTTGTTTAGTCGGCTTCATCATTGAGTAACTAAATTCATATGCAATGGAAACACGATAGAACGCCTCTGGAAGATGAATTATACCTTATGCGTTGACTTAGTTCCCATCAGGAGAGGTTGTCTGCTATGAACTGCATCTCTCGATTTCTTCAAATGGGCGATGATAAACCGGGTACATGCTCATTCTCACATCTTAGTTCTGGTGTCATCCCAAAAGCTTCATGAAGCCGTCAGTCCATATCGTCGAAACGATATCAGTGTATACCGGTGAACGGTCACTTTAATGGGAGCTATTACGAACAAGCAAATTAGTGCTAACCAGTCAGACACGAATGGGGATCACAGAGGTTGGGTGGTAGTCACTAGAACAGAACGGCGGAAAATCTCGTATCAATTGGGGATTCAAGAATCACTTCATGATACCACTTTTTTTTCTCCAGCTTGATTTGGTTCTGTATAGTTCTGCATGTATACTTCAGCAAACACGATTCTTGGAGTCGATAAGCAACCGTAATATGCCACTGTCTTCAGCAGTGGAACTTTATTCACTTGTCTACAACGCCACCTACAGCTAAAACCGAGTTATATTCACTGCCATGTTTCCTATGAAGGATAAATAAACCAATGTCTCGTTCATGGTCTTAAGGGCCGTTTATTTGAAGGTAAATATACCAAAAAACGAGTGAATTGGTACCTCCAATAAGCAATACCCTTTCTGAGTCACTTGTCTAATCGCCTGCCGGGGGTTATTACAAGTTGGTGAGATTACCACTTTCGATGACCAACAAGACTTGGGGATAGTATTGACAAAATACACTCGTTTGAAAAAAACAATGATATCGACGAAAAATTCATTTGAATCACTTGTTGAAGGATTCTCACTTAACGTATGAGTTGCTTGTTTTACCCAGGAAATGCGAAAGTGTCCCTGATAATCCGAGAACTCGTTTTTGAACAACCGGAAAATAGTTTCCTGTGCGTCCTCTGCAATATCATCTGATAGGTATTAATTTTTACACCAACATCTTGAACGTTACCCAACTTGTGCACTGCATATTTGGTAGAGTTTCATTCAGATTTCCTGTCCGTACCCATCCGTCCGCAAACGAGGAATTTCACGGCCAACGATTGACTAGTTTATGAATAGTTTCCCTCACATCCCTTACTTGGGCACACTCAGCCCAAGCAGGACTCGCCAAAGTGAACGCACGTTTCTTTGTCCTTGCTATATTGAACAAACCTAACCGAACAGTAGAGGCGGATTAGCTTAGCGAAATTCCTAAAGGAAAGTAGCACAGGTCAGTTAACAAACCTACATAAGTGGCACGGTTCCGCCTTGCTCAGTTTGTTACCCGTGATATTTTTTATTGGGGGGGGGGAATGGCGGTCGCTCACCGAACTGCGGTCAAACGAGATGACAATCCAAAACGAAATACTATTGAGGGACAGGTGTTCTTTTTGAGGTATTTCCTGTACCCCCTAATTTCGTTCCTCCTCAGGATAAATTCTCTAAGAACTAGGAATTAAGTGCTTTCTAGTGATTCATCCCTCCAATTCGGTCTGATCATGCAGGATAATTCGCATAAACATGTTTTACCGTAAACTGCCGTTGCTAACGTCCGTTGATACTATTCAGTTGATGACATTCCTCCATTCAGTAACTTGATTCTCATCACTCATTCGGATAGTGTACGACCGGTCCCATACCTGGGGGGTAATTAGAGCGCGTTTGTTACTCTGTCCTGGGGCCACGGACTATCTAATTCTTTTCGCTTACACTGGGCCCACTTCGTAGTCGCTTGACTTGACTGCATCCCTGTCACTGGCTTGCTTTGAAGATTAATTAGTTTCCACGAAGCAATAGTAATTATCGCCTTGAGTGTACAGAGTTATTGGATAGGTTTTGTTCATGGGCTAGGGGCAGCAGATGTTACACACGCAGCTGTTGAAGCAACATTTCCGTGCCCTGACACAGCTGTTCAACTGTGAGCGAAGTGGATACTCGACAATTCTCTCTGCGTTTTGAAGCTTCGGCTGACCCATCTGTGTCTGACTTGTGCACGAGTTTCCAGCATGGGCCGACTGAATCCCTTTAAACAAAGCACGTATCAGCCACACATATGCAGGACCGTTCTTTCATGAGTTAGGTTCACTCTGGAACGAACATAAGTGTGCTGGAATCTGGTCTCTCTGAAAAGAGCATTCATCTCTGCGAGGTCGCGCTCTGTTTGGGTAGCGTCTTTCTTGTGTGTTGCATTCGACTAGTCACTCAAATGGACAGAGGCTGAACTAATTATGCGACCGTTCATTTTTCATTTGTAGTCTCCTTGCTGCCGCCTCCCTAATCATCATTTTACAAATGGTTGAAAAAACTTGTGGTCGCACTGAAAGCTGAATTATGAAGAATTATGCTAATGAATTGAAGTAACGTGAAGTAATAATGCGATTGCCTTTCAAAGGCTCGTGTCGTTAAATTGACAATGTACAGATGCCTTGGCACGCGTCAGTAAAACAGTGTGAAATTCTGCCTATGCGTTAACTTAAAAACGTACTCAACTTGTCATTATACCCCCATGGATTAGTGTCCAAGGTTAGGTGGTTTTGCGAGGAGCAGTTTTCTGTAGGATCTCATTTGGTGAGCACTATTCAAATAGGAATAAAACATGGTACGCGTGAGTGACAGGAAGCCGGTTAGATGTGAGGATATGCTTCTACATTTAGTTGTTTGGAACCGATGAAATAGGAATTAAAGTCGGTATTTCTGTCGGCGTTTTTGATGACACGGGTTATTAACGTAGGAATCACTTCGGCTGTTGCGAATACGTTCTGACGAATAACCTTGGAATTATTGGGTGGTAATCAACAGATCATGTCGGATGATTCGACCGGCTTGATCGCGTTATTCGTGTCGATTGGGTTGCACGTGCCACTTACTCTACTTCGATGGTTCCACTACAACATCAGACTCAGATTACCACCAAAACATGGCTTTTGTAACGCAGGTTCGGTCTAAATGAAGCTCCGTCTTTGTTGCTCCGGCAACGTGGCATTATATTTTGGGTTTTTATGGTTCGCCTTCAGACTGGACACTGACCAGTTTACTTTAACCGAATCTGTTTGGATTTAACACTACAATCATTGTCACGCAGCCCACTTGTGTGTAATCCGGAAGTGTTGAGTTTATACTTGTACATCTCCCTGCATTATGCTTTGACAATATAAAAGATTTTGATATATTCAGGTAATGAACGAATAGCAATATGATCCTTTTTTCATTTTTCGCCTACTTTGGCAACAAGGAATCTTGCTAACAGAGGTCATCAAGCAGAGGTACTTGGCTTATTTCGAGTGGTGGGTCCTCACTCCAGGTCTTGTGAGGAAGTCTGCACTGTTTCTCTCTTCTAAAGGGTGGGCGTATTGTATTTCTAACATTTAATATTGAAGCACGATATCCAGTTGAACAATGGCTCATTTAACGGTGAAAACAGAACACTTCTTCTAGGTTGTTAGAGTAAACACAAACCAATTAACCTGTTGTCTAAGCATTGCCTTTATCTATACCGAGCGTAGTCAAACACCCAACCAACTTTACCACATTCCGTTGCACAGGTTGATAACAAAACTGGAGATATTGCCGTCGCTCAATCTAATCCAGCTGCGCCGAGTGAAACAAATTTTCAGTCAAATGCAAATAAACCGAGTCCACTTCTGCCAGGAATCTATCGACTGCGTCTGCGAGCTTCCGACCAAGGTCATCCACAACAAGTGGCAGAAACATGGCTACAGGTAAGAGCCTCTTCCTTTCCATGCATACACAATTAGTCCAGATAGATGCGATTTATTGTTCAATGTTTGCACCAGGCTGACGGGCTTCATTGCCGAAAATTTGTACTTGCACGCAGTTCGAGCATCAACTACCATTATTCGTATATCAGGGGTGAGATGTCTGAAGTGCTTAGAACGACAATTTACTGACCGGAAGGTCCGTGGTTCGAACCCGACCTCTGCCCCTCGACTTCCCCATTCTAGGCTTGGGCAATCTGGCAGTATCCCCAGCCCTCGGCCTCCTTCGTGTGGCATGGCAGCTAGGCATTGAAGTGGTGCTGCAGCTGAACGATTTTTTTTAATCTGGCTAGTACAGAAAAAGCAGGACAAGTTAAAACTCCATCCTCACAACCGAATTCTCCAAGTGAATGCTTCGTTTTACTTACAATCTATTAATTAGTCATCTTAGCCATCTTATTGGTTTATTTGAAAAAAAAATGGTGAATTAACGTTAGTAACTTTTGATGTCAAACACGTTATCACATACAGCACGCGATGGATGCAAACCAAAAGATGCCAGTTAACGTGAAGCGAGTTCTACCCACCTTCCACAAGCCCTAAGGTGTGCTAATATGGTCCACCAAGGTTGAACCATAAACACCGTTTTACTGCCTCCTTCACCCTATCGATTACGATAAATGCGACTGTAGGCCTCATGTCATTTTGACAGTTTTTACCATTTTAGTACGTGCAGATAGATCGTGAAGTAAGATTAGTTTATTTGAGGGACTTTCATTCCTACGGCGAAAAACCCCACGTCGGCACTGTTGCTTATCTCATTTCCTTCCGACTTTAAACCCAAATGGACTTCATTCAGTTGCCCTATATGGCATGATGGTTTTGTATTTTTCATCCATACTGTGGTACTTTTTACACCTATTGAACATCTGGACCTTACACGTTGCTTAGAAATTGCGACCGTCTGTTTACCACACTGTGAGTCGTATGGTGGAAAATCTGGCGGATTTTCTTCAATAACATCTGTTTTCGCCCTCACATCATATATCCACTTGTCTTCAAGTAAACGATTATGGGAACATAAGGCGTTTTTGTTGCAGCACGTTCAGCTGAAGACTATCAGAAACTAGAGATTCAGCTGGAATTCAGTTGAGTTTCCCGTTAAAACCAAACTAGTTTGCAAATAGATGTAGTTCGCGAACTGCAACCAATTCGGTGTCAAGTCGAACATGAGGTTGGTGGAAACTCGCGGGCTGCGCCTGTCTGTTGAGATCCAAATAGAGTGGGCTGTCAGGGTTTTCAGCAACTCTATGGGTACTGTGTTCCTTCTAAATGGGACCAATCATAGTTTCTGCTAGATGCAGGCAATCGCTGTCGAGTTGCACAAACCGACTTTCCAACAAAGTGGGATCGTTTGTAATCAGTAATTAAGGCCCCCAGATGTCTGGCTGGCATCTTTTCGACGATCACATCTTCTCTTGCATTAAAGTTGTCCACATATGCAGTGAACAAAAATGTCAGTTGCTTATCGAGATTAACAATAGGTCCGAGTTTGTTGGGTCGAGAATTTTCCTGGAAGCTCGAATGCGATCTCTGTCGCAACCACACGATGATGACAAAAGGAAGGAAGTAAAGTTGCCTGGAAAAAGTCGTATCAGATAAATCAGTAGATGATACTCAGACTCCTACCACACGTTGATTAATTATGGTGACTGCTCTTGATCGTATCTGCTCCAAGCTGACGAATGAGTAATATTGCACGGTGTGCGAGTATTTCAGTTCGTTTGGTGCGTTTGTGACTTCGTCTATCAATGTGTTGCAGAATAAAAACGATTAATCTCTATTTAATTCTGCTACCAACAAGGCGGTCTCTCGAATCGCCCTCATTGTGGTCTATTTCACAAATGAACAACCGGGCACTTTCTTTGTTCATTTGTCTTTTTCTTGCAAGACGCTGTACCGATCTTATTGTCTGGTTTTCACCCAGATTGTTCGGAAGAACGGAAACGTGACTACTGGGCTTTCGAGCTTATGCTAGCTTTTTCCAAAGAATTTACAAAAACGAAATTCACGCTATTATCATTGCGCCGTAGTAGACCCATTTTGAGAAAGCTTTTCGGCCGATGTCGGATGGAAGTGCCGTGTAAGTGTACCACCCAGTCCCTTACAAACGCAGGTCGATAAAGCCTTTTTTACCGCTCGTCAGGATGGAGTATCCATGATATGTTAACCTCTCGTTCTAATTTACTTCATCAGTTGGACATACAGTGATTCTCTATAGCAGAGATCAACTTAAAAAATCAATAAAAAGATCAATAAAAGTCGCATCGCTCAAGCGCGAAACATGATTGCCGGTTCAGATGTGAAAATTCAGATGCACGTGCTGCCGGAGTAAGGCGCTTGTCTCATATCCTGAGTTTGATTCACGGCGTCACCAAGTCTGAGCACTGTCGACGCGCTCCAGTAGGAGCGGAACTCCAATTTGATGCTCCCCTGCTTTGGCGTACCAATGGTTCTCAACTGAGAGATTGAAAACAAGGGATGTTAGCACACAATTCGAAAGCGAGAAATGATGGAGTAATGAGTATTGGCCCTGATAATCCAACCTTTGAATTAATTTACGCCCAACCTGGCGTCTTTATTTTGCTTGTTTGGTTAGAATGCATGTGATGGCTCTGAATGGCAGTTGTAGCGATGGGCCACGTTTCCGGTATACTCACCGCAGGAGCTGAGCCGCAAACGGCCTCAAACAAGTCAGTAAATCTACCATCCGAAATGTTCACTTATTGGCGGTGATTCCGTGTTCATCGTCAAGTCACGACCTCGAGAGAGCAACCTTATGATACGATGATCAACAGGTAAATGATGCAAACGGAAAGCTGACAAATGCTTAGATAGCCGGATGAAGGACCATCATATCATTTGTAAAGGCACCAGGTACCCGACGGTCGTCTTTTCGGACCATCGTGTTGGTGTTGTCCACCGAAACTTCCACAATTCGCCCTAATGTACTCCGCAGTTTGAGGGAATTAAGCATCGTTCGACACTTGTCACGGCCTGTGCACCTGTTTATCAGAATTACATACATTAAGTAGAATATCGCGTCGTTGGTTTCGTCTTCTTCGAAATTGTATCCAAAGTTACACATACCGCCAACCGCTTTGAACACAATGCTCATCGTCGTCAGCTGAAAACGTTACACTCGTGGTCCAGCTGTCCTTGTTGCCACATCATTTTGATTGAGTTTATTCGTGCATTGTTTGGCTTCTTGGTCAAATTGGGATACAAATTACAAGATGGAAAATTTCGGCTCAGATGAGGTTAGCTGTGCACCACTCTTTTGTGCCGGCGTACTTGTGCCAATCAGACCCAAAAAAATTGGAGCAGAGGAAAGACTGGAACCAAGTTAGCGGCTAAAATAGAAAATCTCTTTCATAGTTTCTTTGAACTAGTCAAGATATAGATGTCCTGCTAACTGCCCTTTTCTCAGATCGACTACATAATGGTGACGAATTGGTAAAAAAACTCATTTCTGCTGACTACTGAATGGTTTCGTATTATTTGAAATACTTTGTTGTGGATCAGCAAAACATAGTGAATGTTTACCTGGCACGGTATGTAAGAGATTGGAAAAAATGATGCATGTAAACCATAATAATCGTGTCAGGGCAAAGGGATAACTGTCCCGGAGAAAGCATTAAGAATACGCTAAATATCGTATTGGAAGTAGTTTGATCCTACTCCTTAGATTAAACCGTTTTCCGGGCCTACAGCGGTTCGCAAAGTCGTACTGACCATGTGGAGGCTGTTGGCCCGGTGCAATCAACACACGCGTGGTCGTTAGGAGCATCAACTGAGTCTGTTGGAATTGTTCAGGGCTATTTGGCAATCGCTGTAAGAACGTAAGGTACAGTGCTTTTGAAGCGGGTTAGGTCATCGCATTTACATGGAGTACACTTCCTCCAGCAAAGCCATCTTCAAAATAGACTGTTCCATGAAGGCTATCATTTTCGATTGATGCTTGAATGTTTTTCCCCTTAGTTGGACCACCGGGTACCAATTTTGTCTGGTCCCACCAAGCAATCTCTGCACTACTGACATCCGCATTTAGTGTGCGGTTGCTCAGGAAGCGTGTTGTGAACCGTAGTTGAGTGTGAGTTTATATTATTGTAACATGTCAGCTTAATCGATCTACTGAGTTTCTGGTATCTCCTGGATAGTAGTCTCTCCGCATAAGGCTTGTTCAGACTTACGTGGTGGCCTGCCTAGCACCTCAAAATGGGAACTGTGGTTCACTGGACGAGCCAAGGCTGGTTCCTACTTGCTTGCCGCTGTATCGGACTCATCTTCTGGACCCCGGAAGGGAGCTGGAAAACTCGATACGTCGAATGGCTTCATATAACTTGTTCTTCAGTTATCTCTTTTCCTGCTCTGCACAGGCTCATGCCGTATGTGTACCTTGGGCAGAATGTCCATTGAAGTCTTCCGTCATATGTAAATGACATGGTGTAAACACATGCACATCAAGCGACCTTTCTAATCACAGCTGGTTGGCAGACAGCTGTCCATTCTATGGAAAAGAATAATGGAAATCTGTATGGCTGCAGGTGTGTGAGGAGTGACCGTATGGCCAACAGAGAGAACTTGAAGATCACGTTTTTCAAATTTGTTAGAGGTTCCTTTCCAAATGTATCGGGATGAGAGTGGTGGTTGACAGAGAGAGCTGGGTCACGCATAATTAATTAGGAACTATGTTGAATTCATAATGCCATCATATCATGACATCGGAGTGACTGCTTATCCAATTTACATGTTTGACAATCAGTAACGGACTGGGTATTCTGTGCTTGCAAACGTATACATACATCAGACTAAGCACACCACACGTTACCACTTAACTTGCGATCGTCGCATGTTTGTGTCTGTATGGACACATATGCCTGCATACACCAATGTGCGACAAGCAGAAATGTCAAGATGCAACCTGGTCGACATGTTTACTTGTCCACAAAGGTCAGGCAGAAGCAGTCGTCTCTTCAGGACGACAGTTCACACAGTCCTGACTATTGGCATGGTTACCAACTTAGCTGTCATCCTTTTGCATGCCTGAACCACAAAAGGCAAGGCTAACTTTCAGGATACATCGGGCGCGTGAAGAGTGGCATGTCGATGCCCATCAGCGACGAGAGAGCAAGCTGCAATCGTGGCCAGTAAAGGTGCACCGCCCTTTACAAATGACGAACTAGTGGTAATAACGGTGAACGCGTTAGCTTTTTGAATTAGTTTGGTTGGCTCTAAGCTGACCATGTTTCCTATTAGACACACTGGCAAGTACCTCATACCGGTTATTCGGTTTGCTTGGAATAATGAGAAAAGCTCTTCAGTTCACACATCGAGGCAACCAAATGTTCGAACAAATCCACCCATTCGTCGCGTGCACGCTCAAGATAACAATTAAACTGGTTGTCTACATCGGGAGCAGAAATTGTTTGAAGAACAACCATGGCTGTCCTCCTCGTGGACTACAGCAATAAACTGGGGTCATTATTGGAAGGAGCAGTTACTCTCAAATGACCAAACACATTTGATCTCTATGAATCCACCTGTCTGATTGGACACAAAGGGGTTACTGGAGTAATTCTTTAAAGCAAAACGAATCCCTAGTGATGTCCTCAGTGGAGAGTTACTGTGAACACTGAGTCCGGGACACTGATGGCTTTGTACTGTTTGAGTGCTCGAGCTAGAATCTGCTTCAGTCAGCTTAAACTTGTCTTGTGATTTTATGTTTCCTTCGTAGCTGTCATTTTATTCATGTACCATCTAATGAGCAATCTTCCTTTCTCCTGGAGTCCAAGCTAAGTTCTGATTAAAAATTGTAAAGTACTGGCTATATTCGATGATTTCTCGGACTGATGAAGTCAGAAAATTTATTGTAGTTAAGGGGAATTCTCAAAAGCCAGTGTTATTGAGTTGTGACCGCGGTTGAAGCTTAGAACGCTTGAGACAAATCACACGTATGTCCTATCTGAGGTGCGTTGTGTAACCGGTGGCCTCTAGTCCGAACTCGCTAGTACTGGACGTTTTCTCTAGCGAAAAAAAACACTTTTACCAATATACCTTACAACTGCTACGTTTTCGAGTGTGGTGGTGAGCATTACAACGCTCCAATCACTCGAAGCCACTGGCCGCGTGGTACTGAATGCATGATTTCCTGCCGTGACCAGGTGAAAAAATTCCGAAGGTTGATTGAAGGATCGTTTCAATAACTCCGTCGGTGTGATGACTCGATGAACTTTTGAGGACGCCCCTATTTTCGAACACAACAGTGGTCTCATCTTGGCAGCACAAAGCAACCCCCTGAAGCCATCGTCTTCAGGCCATTCGATTACATTTCGAGTATGCATGACACCTGGCTGATTTGCCAGATGTGCGTCATAACACAGAAGATTACGTCAATTAGAATCCTTGCTATCCGTCTTCTAGACACCCATCCGCCTCTGGAACCCAGAATTTATTCCTCAAACTCAAATACTGCTTTCATTTAACACGCCGATTACATGCGGCTCTCCTGGCTCACTGAATTTTCACTTGGCGAAATGTGCCATCTGACACTGACCCAGGTGTCAGTGATATTTGCTATGGTGATCGAGATCGTCTGGAGCTTTTAACCACTAAATGTGTCAATACGCAGTTGCACCTACTCCATACCCTACTGCTTCTAAAAAGAATAGTCCGCCTGTATTTGCTCCTGGGTACTAGCTGGACGATCAGAAAAAGTAAGTGCTGGAACTATTCTCTTGTGAACTATGCAGAACTTCCCTTTGGAGAGATCTTCCCGAGAATACCCCGATCCCATGAATGCCAACTGATGTTCATGTAGTACATGATTCACCGAAAGATAGGATTGAAGCCGGTGTCCTTTCTTGGAGGTGGATGTGTGTGCGAGGCACCACAAAGTGCTCTCTCAATTAGTTCTTTGATCTGTGTCCACATCGGTAAAAATTTCACTTGAATTTACTGAACACCAAAGCTAAGCATTCGGTATCGCCAGTGCGTGACAGTAATCTGGATAGTAGGTCAATATAATGTTTCTCCTACTAGAGCCGTTCTATATCTGTATTGGATCGGCTAATTTACGTGTGTTGGTTTGCTCCATATGCTTTTGAAAATAAGGGAATGGCGTTTGTTCACCATTGTAGCCCGTTTAAACACTCCTAAGTAGTAAGACTGTCTTTTTTAGGTTTGATGCTCCATTTCACAATTTGTTTGTTCCGTTCGTCGCAATCGAGCCTGAAGTACACACCAAAGATAGGCTTGCTACCAAGGTCAGAGCGTAGGCACAGTTCGTTGTGTATGAAAGGATCGATAGCACAACGCCCGTGATGGTAGTAGAAGGCCATATAAGTTTGGACGTTCATACTCACTCGTTGGTAGATGAAAACCATTTTTGCTAATCATCTCATTGCGTGAATCAGTTTGTGCGTTACTGAGGGTATGATGGTAATCGGCGTATAAACCTTCGCCGTTAGCAGCACAATCTGCAAACGGAGGCGCGCGTTGTGAGGTCATTTTAGGCAAATATTCCATGTTGATTTTGTTCTGTTAGCATTTCTTCCTGTTCTTTTATTCATTTGGCCTTCTCCATTCATAGGTTAACGTGTTCAGCACTGACACGGTCGTCAGTGCAGGATTGAACTTTATGATCATCGTTGTGATGGTTGGTGTAACAGGCTTGATCTCCATCTGCCTGGTTATTGCAATCATCTGCGTCCGAAGGCGTTCGTTCTCACTTCGAGCTTCTCACGGTTCCCATGATCGTACCCGACCAAACGGCTTCCGACCAGGACGAGATTCCGGCGACGGTGCTGAGGGGGTACACTTTCCATTGAAGCACGACTACGGATACCCAGTCGATAGCACAGGATATATGATGGGTGTGAGCCCTACGCCGTCCGATCTGGATGTGTTGAAGCTGAACTACCAAACCAACGCTCCCGGGTCATATTTTGGAGCAGCAAACGGTGGGACAGAATCAGCACAACTGATCGGTTGGGCTCCGTCCCCAGCCATGTGTTATCCAGCTGGTCAGCCACTAACTTTCTATCCAGATCAAACCCTGGCTTCGTCGCCAAGTGATCCACTTACATCCAACCCGACGGCTACGCTCCGGTTGCCTGTTTATGTACCATATAGTCGCCTCACCCCAACGTCGGACCAAGATTTGGCCACACTGAGATTGGTCGAACAGCCAAACGCACATCTCGGGTCTTCACACCATGGTGGAGCCTCTTCGACCTGTCTCAGTTTTACCTCTCCATCACCCAACGCGGACCAACTGGTCCCCTCTGCTGCTATGCAAAATTTCAACGATTCTTTCAGCGAACATCGTATGATGGATGCTAATCGTGAGCTGGATACAAAAAGCTCAGGGACAAACCATTCACATTCAGGTCATCATTCTTTGCGTGCGGCATGCAACCCCTATGAAATCACCTTGTCAACTTCGCGACATGTTTGCACGGTAAGTTCGGTCCATAGGCTCCCGTGTATTATTTCTTTTCTTTTTCATTTGGAGAAAATGACTGAGGGTCTTAGTTATGGGATACAGGCTTCCTTGGTTTCCGACGATTCCTACATCGATCGGGCGGACAGATTGTGACAGACATCCTAATCGCTTTATTTCACTGGTCATGGTGAATGTCCCACATTGTATAAAAGCTAACCAGACTGAACACATGCTAGCGGTATTGGGCATATATAATTAGCAGACTTGTTCTGTGCATAAGGTCGAGAACACCGGTTTTCCCATGCGACAAGCGTCTTTGATTGACATGTGGCTGTACCATGTGACCCTTGTCACAATCTCTCCATTCCTCATTGTGTCCGATTCAATGAACTCATTCCCATTTGGCCTGACCTCACCACCACCCACTGAGGGAATGCAACTAAACCGGCATGTTAAACAAAGGCTTGCACGAATTACCACCTCCCGTGTCTTCCTCCCATTGTCGGACTGCCCACATGTGCATCAAGCTAGAGAGAGCATGCCTGCCTGCGCGATAGAACGCACACAGGCACTGCGGTATTATCCCCGCGGCAGTTTTTTGCCACTGTGTAGGGCAAGATGAATGAGGAATCAGATTGCGAACACCAACGATGTCTTTACCTGACCCGAGAACGACATGAACTTTCGATGACATCCTTTCTGTGTTGTTTACCCACCATCTCCGAACATACAATGCTATCAGCTCGATGTAGAAACAAAATGCTGAACGTGAACCCAACTGGAGCGCATAAAGCAACCATTCGCGCTGTCAACATTATTTTTTGTCATCAGGACCGAGAAATGAGTTCTACGGAGGCGTAAGTGAACCGGGCTCCTTCCGAAGCAACAGACACGGTAAAATAGAGCCGTTTATGTAAACGATCCCCGTAGTTTTCTTAGTTTCGCAAGTGAACTTACGGATGTATTGCGGCTGTGAAACTTTTCTTTCTGACCTAGAATCAACTCTGCATCTTATTTCTACTCCCTTGGGAGTGGTATCATTTTGGCATTTTCTCATAAACTCTAACGGTCGTGATGAACATACTGCAATGCTGCGTCCAATCATGCGAAGAAATTAGGGGAAAAACCTATAAGCTAATAGCGTATCATAGATTTCTATTTGATTATCACCAACTACGCCTTTTCTGGACGTTTCAGATAGGCTATCTGAGCACTTGGGTGGTGATTACCGCATCGTTTGCGTTCTGGTCGTCTCGGATATGTTAGTGAGCCCTCTCAGGAACTACAACTTGGAAACGTTCTAAATTTCGTAACCGCCTCCCCTTTTTATGCGCCCCAGTTGAGCCTATTGAGTAGCAAGTAACTTCTGGGCGGCTTCGTACTGTGTTCATACAAGGTGTAAATAAAACAGTCTGTCCGTGTGCATTTTTCCTCTTCAAAATCACGTGAGCAAATAGCCTCGCTCTTTCGCTGTTGCCATGACAACTTGGGGAGTGAAGCGCACTTGACTTGCTTACCTGAACCCACACCGGTAAACAAACCCGATACTCAAGTAACTTGCAATAGTGCATTTTCCATTGCATAGTTCTGAAGGCTGCCTCGTTGGTATTTCAAGCAACGTGGAAACCTCGCTGAAACTATAAAATGGTATCCTGACAGTTGGCTTGTCGTGGTCCTCTGTTGTCATAGCACATCAGCACTGAGTGTGTTGGAGTCCAAACATTGGAACTCTGCTTCACCTGACTGTACTCCCGAACCTTTCCTACATCTACCGTCGTGACACAGTAGCAGTCTAAATCAGTCAGCTTTATTTCTTGTCTCGCTGCTGAGTCGGTGGCGGTCGAGCTGTTTCCGGTGAGGTTGTGTACTCGTGTGACAGCAACCGAGTTTCTGTATCATGCTGATGTATAAGTTAGTCGTCTGCTGAGCAGCTCACTGTTCAAACCCTCATCTTCATATCACCGATGATTTCCGAATTAATAATATGGCTGCATACCGCTTGTTAAGTTTTCAGCTTTCGACAATCGCCCGATGGGATCAAAACTTGAAATAGCCAGGAAGGCATGTAGATCATGGATTTTCCACCTAGTACGGCAGCTGACAGTTTTGAAGACTGTTGCGATACTCACTCCGTCATCTTGTGCTTTTACTCAACTATTTTTCTAGATTATTCCCATGGGTCTCAGTAGGGCTACAGGAGAATGTCTAGCATTGAAGACGAGCGCCATCAGCAACTTACCATGGTTATCATTGCCATAAGGAAACTAGATGTGCAGGTTAGGAATCAGGCAATTTCTTCGGATTTGGCTGCCTTCTATCGCCATTTTTGTGGTGGAAATTTGAATAGAATGCAAGACCAAACCTATTCCCAGACTGTTCGGAAGCAGATTCATGGAAAACTTTTTCACTGGAACTTGGAACACGAAAAGTATAGATCATCGCCGTCGTCTTCTGTTATTCACCCTAGCAGCTAGTCAGTATAAACGTCAGGGCTGATTAATCATCTGTCGTCTGGCGGTCAGCCACCTGTCCGTGTCGTCACGCGTCATTATTTTCACGATTACAACGGCTTTCAACATTTATATAGTGCTACTCGATACTCTTCTTTATTGGATATCAATTGCCCTCACTTATGACTTTAGGAAGATAAACGTAATCTCAGGTCATCTAATGTCGACCCCTAACGTTGGAAAAAGTAATAAGATGGTATGACGTCGTGGTCACTGCAGTTGAATTTACCCGCATAACTTTGTGGTTGCAAAACAAGTGTAGGAAAGGCAATTATTTATTGCATAACGTGAATGTGACAAATCACGCGGAAGGATGACCTCGTTTCAGCTCTTACCGGTTATTAGGTACGTAAGTACTGGCAAATTCCTTACTAACTGAAGTATTTTTGTTTATGTATGAGGCTAGTTTGCTCGGTTTCCAGCTGTCTTAGTTTCGCATTGGGTTTTTCTTAAGATTTGGTGACCACCAAAGAATGGAAATCAGAGCTAAAAAAAGCCTAGAGAACCAGATTTCATGCATTTGTATTTACGTTAGTTCCTACATTTTGTTGTTGGCACTGCGTGTTCAAACAGAAGAGCCTGTTTTACGGAACTATCAAGGATTCATGATTTACGATTCACGAAAATAAAATCAGACAATGCATCTTTGTCTTGTGCAATCAGTCGGTATATTTCGGTCAGTTTCTCTTGAAAAAACTTCTACTCTCTTGTGGTTTCTCCTCGACTATTCTAGCTTTTAGTTCTTGATGGTGGTTTGGCTTCCCCGTTTAAGCTTACTGATAGGGTGATTGCTTGTGGTTCGCCGGTTCGTCACTGCTTGTAGCCGATGTTGTCCATTAATCTCAAGGGGCCATCCACTTGTCTGTTAGTCCTCATTATGTTGTCGCTTTTCTACTTCACTTCCCCCCACAGCCTTCACTTTGCCATCTGTTGTGTGTGCATTCTGAATGCTTGGATGTACAACTTTGGTTACGGGTCTTAGCATAGGAAAAGTTTCTTTCGTCCATGTCTATCCCCGTGATGCTAGGCATCATGTTTGATAGGGCGAAAGTCGAACTACGTTCAGTTTGTCAGGTTTGTTTGCCCCCTTGGCTGGAACTACGATATGACACTTTTTAACCGTCAGTCATTCCACTTAAACGGTTGATTGACTTGCCTATCACAAGGCGAAACCTTATTTATTTTGTAGACCACCAGTGAGCATGCGGGAGCTTAAGGTTCGTTGGGCACAGTATGGTGTGCAGATTTTCGTTCCTTCGACAGTGAGTCGAGCATTTAGAAAATAGATGTTTGGTTGTAAACGGCCGCGTCGCTTCGCCTACACAAAATGCAGACTGGATGTGTGATGTTATTATGATATCATTAGCACTAAACTGTTGTACAATAGTCGAACGGGACCGAAAGAACCCAGGTCCTGAAACTTGTCATTGCCTATGAGTGTCATGATGCAGAGAGAATACTCGGGTATTCGATCCAGTTCATGGGATTAGTTGAAGGGCCGATACAAGTTCGCAGGATCTCGACAGGAATAAATGACAAACAAATAACAATCATTCAGCTGTAACACCCTTTCGGTGCCTAGTTGTCATGCCACCCAAAGGAAGCACGAAGGCTGGGATGCTGCCAGGTTGCCCAAGCCAAACAGGGAAAGTCGAGAGACAAAGGCCGGGTTCGAACCACAGACCTTCCGTTCAGTAGATTCTCGCTCTAAGCACTTGAGCCGTCTCGCTAGCATTCCAACTCGAGTCACTAATATTTAATGGGGATTTGAGATGGTTAACAACTAATAGGACCTAAACGATTCCCTACTATTACCGTCATAGGCTACATTACTGTGTGGACGATTCCCGTCTGGTGACATTTTTTCTTTTTTGTTGCATGACTTGTACTTAGGCTTCTTCATAAGTTTACAGACTCCCTGACTCTTCAACGATGGGTTTTTAGCAAGCTAAATATGCGGCCCCCTCTTTCTCGTTTCACAAGGACTTTTCGGCTGGTATTAGGTGTGTTATATGGCGGTGCTGCCAAACTGAATTCCAAGAAGATGATAAGGGTGATGTGGTGGATTCCCACTGCAGGGTAGTGTGGTAGTAGCATTTCGGTGCGTGCTACTGATGGTTCGATGAAACACTTCTCTACCGCGCAATCCGCAGATTGACATACAACCTTCCACAACTTTTGTTCTTATCACACGGCACCAAGAATGACAAGTGAACTTTGTTGTGGATGTCTGGCTCCAGAAAGAAACTTTACCTTTGTTGAGTACACTTAATGGAAAATCCATGTTTCCCATCTATTCAGACACCACCATGCACAAGTGTTAACGTTGTAAAGATGTCATTTCAATCTGCCTTACACGCTGTATTGCGGGACTTGTCAAGACGAACTTTACATACCGGTATTACGTGCTCTGTGAACCGCCTTTAAATCTCATTGTCTGTGGAACTGACAAGGCTTCCGAAGTTGGTAAACAATAGCAACTGATTCAGTAGTCCTTGAACGTGTTCACCAGTGTTACCTCTCGCAACGAAGCATATACAAGAACCGCCTAAATTGTTTTAACAGTCTCTCTATTTCAACCGTACAGTTGTAATGGTTTTTTTCACAGAGCCATTGTATGGCGAAGAATTGAGGTGAAGCTAGGACTAATTGCCCCACGCATTTACTGGAGGAAGTACAGTAAGCTAATATAGTAGAGTTTAGATAATGAAAAGTGAAACTAACTTCGTACCCGGATGGCTTTGCCGCACGCAACTGACGACGCTTTCAATGGATTATGTTATCACGAAAATGTCGACCGTTGCTGCGGCTTATAAGACGTTTCGGACAACTCTAACAATTTCCCGAAACAGCACCACAGTTGTATTCAGTCTTTCAGTCGGTTTTCTTGTACTATGAGTGGAATTTTCGCGTCTAACCACCCTTTTCGGAAAGCCTATTTGGCTGTAAACAAATGATTCATTCAGATAGTAAATGCCGTTTTTTCCATAGCATTCAAACGAAATCGGTACGTGCACCAGTATTCCTATCAGTGCTTCTTTCTGAACGTCGAAGCTCCGCTTGCGAGAGCATGTTTCATGGTACCTCTGTATTCTTGGAATTTCGTCTGATTGTGTGGATGAATACTGCTTGTTTACTTAAGGGTCTGAGTTCGACGTGTTTTCCAACTATTCCGAAGTACGATTTTGCCCTGAACCACATTGTTCGCAGCGCATATTCTTCCCTGCGCTAGCGATTTCCGAATTTCCTCCCCTAAATTTGTACTCTTCTTCCGTACTCATGTGGTGCACGTGATTTTTTCATTAACTGTTAGCCGAAAAGCAAACGGCTTCTTCACCTGTCTCATGATCAGTGCTTTCTGTCGCAGGACTCGCAATCTTTTTACCCTAGCTTATCGTTGGACTTCAGGGCGTGTCAATAAACGTCCATGATCCTGGCATGTGTCCACGTAAACAGACAGGTACCACACTGATTCACACTAAGTTGACCCTTACGAGAGACTCCACTGAATCCAGCGGAAGCTCTCTTGTGTGATGACAGCTTACCGATGAGTCCCAAGAAGGACGAAGCCGGCTGTGGCCTTTGGAAGATTTTTCAGAAACCTTATGAGTAGTCAGTTCCTTCCAGATAGATAGCACCTTCATTTCCTCCTTCACTATGTTAGGGTTGTAAGTACGGAAAAGGATCCAATTAAATTCAATTACGTATGGCAGACAGACAAGCGTGATTGGCGCTGGTCAACATATGTGTCACAAACTTAAGGAAAAAGAATCTAAAGGACACCTGTGCAAACCTAATGTCTTAGATAGCATGCACGGTACAGGACATCCAAGAGATCATCTTGTACGACAATGTCTGCTATAGAATATTCATAAAGCATTCATAGAATTTTTCCGTTTTCATCATCGTTTGGTGTACCCACACGTTCATCAACCTGTGGAATCAGGTAGTTATCGCTTTGAAAGCGCCCGCCTTCATATCACCCTGTAACTCGAAAGTGAGGTAAATTTGGCGCTGGCCATTTTACGCCCTTTTACCAGGAAATCTCTTTTTTGCGGTATTTTGTTCAGACAATGCCTTTCACTCTGACACACTTGAATTAGCAGGCATGTGAACGCATTTTTCGAGCTTTAGAGTGACGCAGTGCGCTCAGGAAGTATTACCTTACTTATCAAGGAAGTAAACCGTAATGGCGGTGTTGTGGAATGTAGGTAGCTCGGGTGTTCCGCCAAGCTCGGCGAACAGACCAACCACCAAGTATACCGTAATCTTTAAGTTGAAATGATGGTAACTAAACACAAGATACCGAAGCTGGCAGCCAATCCCAACTTCTGGCAACTGATGCGGTCCGTTCTGACGATCGGTAATTTTCACACATTATCTCGGACTTTCGATAGCCCCGTCATACAATAAGTACTGCATACAACTTTACTGGTTCGCACCGGCGTCGGCTGTGCCTGGTCACTGGCTTCCTTTATTAACTGCCCAATTTCGATTACTGAGTTTTGGTCAACCCCATATTCGAATTAGTGTCCCCTCTTAGGGTTGCTCTGGCGAATGTAAAGGCAGATGTGGTCAGGTTGTCGGTGATTTTATCCTACAAGTATTACCGGAAAATTGACAAACGTACGTCTATTGGAATATTTTGTCTTGAGTTCTCGCTGGGAAACGAGTCAATCGGGTTTCTCTATTTTACGTCCCGAATTCTGTAGAGGAGAGTCAGAAACCCAGTTGAAAACCGACCAAACGAATCATAATAACGCTTAGGTGAGCGCAGAAAACATGCACGGCAACTAACCTAGAATGAGACGGAGAGTAAAGTCACACAATTCTTAAGAAACCAAAGGTTCACATGGATGGTGCCTCTCATCAACCAGACCTCTCGCGACAAAATATCTTTGGAGAAGGTTGATGTATCTAATACATTATTAACAGTTTTGGGCATTTCCTCAAAAATCTCCTGGATGTCAACTTAGAAGGCGATGTAATCATGCTGTGATTCGACGTTGCTGTCCTTTTCACATCGACATACCACAAACTACAAAGGAATACTCACACAAATGAAACCTTTAAACCAGAGGTCATCAATATCATAACCGACTGCGGAAGTCGTAATACGGAAAACGGAGCCTATTGTATTACCACGGATCAACCCAGAGCTTTGAATTCAATATATGGGCGACACAGTGGTTATCTCCAAATGAAATCCAATAGCAGGAACTGTTCAACCACACATTCGAGAATATCAAGTTTGTAAATGAACTGGAGAAAGACAACAAATGGTCCTTCTCGGACGTATTGGTTCAGTGGACTGCCGGCGGAACATTTCACACTTGCCTGTATCAGAAGAAATGAAGAAATGGAAAGAATTCATCAAATCGATGAATCATAAACCAGTTGCATCCAGAGTCCATTCAGGGAAGCAAAACAGCGTAGCGCAACGTAACTGAAGAGAAGGGGGAAAACCAACTATTCCGGGTGTTTTAGAAAGACGAGTTCCCGAGAAAATTTATCGGAAGGAACTTGAAGAAAAGGATAATCCGTCGACAACAACACAGACAAGAAAGGACATCTAAATGAATACTCCTTTTTACATATGAATTTGACGGAACAACTGAACAGTTTATTTGAACTGGAAGTAAGCGTCATGCAATCACATGGAATTTCAGTGGCTCACAAGCTGAGGGCCACCAAAGAACGAAACAAGGTTAAACCAAAACAGTGTTACATGTTAACCAGGGTGTAGTGAACGTAGCAAGTGCTTCGTCGGACAAACCAGAAGAAAAATTATCTACACGCATCGACGAATACAAGGTAGTCCTGAAAAGGCTTGATTCACTTCCTTCGATTTCCGCGTATGAAGATCAGAAAATTCACCATTCCTGTACCGAAGATAAGAAGATTCTGGGCTTGGAGGTGCAAAGTATTCAAAGGAATTTTCGGAGGCATGCCACTCCACGATGAACTCAGCCAACCGATAGTTTGACCTAGACCCAACCTATGCCCCTCCCACACGAGCAGCGCATCGTGAACTGAATTCGATGGCAAATATGACCGAACATCGGATAGATGAAACACAGGCAGGATCGAATGCCGAACTAGTCCGGGAAAGGTCACAAGGTACGGGTTAGAGAGGTCAGGTTCAAGAGCGGCCTGGATATCGAATGATAAAAATCCGATAGATGAGACTGCTCTCCGGATAAACAACCACAATCGAAGGTCATTCCCCTCAATAGCGCATATGTAAACTCGTGCACACCACTGCTCAAAGTTAGTCACGGACACAGAGCTCTGCTACACTTACATAAACCCACTGATGACGTCACCCCGATCAATAGCGAAACGTTTGCAATAGAAATGTTAAGTCCCTCGAAAAACTCGACCACGCTGCGCCTTGCATTCTAAATCCGGACGAAATAGATCTGCCTAGTTCAGTTTGATCTTGGTGGTATAGAGTAGTCACAGGTAAATCTTTGGCACTTAACTTTATATTAGCTTTCGCTCAAACGGCGATTGTTTTCAAGATTATGCTAGAGTTATTTTGAAATGCCGATGAAACAGAAGGTCTATTTAGGAGATGGCTGTTCGGTCTGGAAAGCTATCTGTGTTTGGAGTTATGGAGGACGTGCGGAATTCTCCAAGGAGAGGGAACATCAGTAGTGGATAGGGAAACTTAGAGATAAGCAATCGTAAGGATGAGTTGTGCCTCGTAATTTTGGGGCAAATTTGTGGGAGGTCATCTAATTCGGGACTGACGAGTGAATGCTGACTGGAGCAGGTGCCGGGATAGATACGGTTAAAGTGGAAAAAACAACTACGAAAAATCTAATCTGTTTGTGGATTTGATCACGAGCAAGAAGAAACCTATGTTTAGAGAGGACTGCATTCACCAACATTGGAGCCTTTCTGTGTACTGTGCGGAGTCAAGATTTTTTTAAATACTCCAGGATAGCAGGTTTACCGGAGTTCGGAGAAACGAGGTTCAAAGTGCATCATGCCGTCATAAAGGTCATTAGTACTATTGTCAGTGGCAAGTGAATTATCTTTTGATCTAAAAACGTCCCAGGGATAAGAAGTGTAAAATCCACACATACAGTCTCAGTCATTGGAAAATGCCAGAAGAGATACCGATGCAGATGGATGGGTGAATGGCTGGAATGCAGTGAATACAAGCAACCGTACAGACACCAACGGAACGAACTGGGATGGCGGAGCAGACAGAGTATAAACCAGGAGGAAGAGAGTCAGTAGTCTACTAAGATCAATTATTGCCTTCCTCTACTGAAGTTGGAAAGAGGATACTGTGTTAGGGAGTTTTTACTTGCAAGACTTCTGCGTCGTGGCCCACTGGCTCGGTGTACGCTTAGTGTGCAAGCAAATCAGTGCTGCGCATGTTGGAATCAGTGGCATCACACAGCTCAGCTGTGGTTTGACTGTCAGATGACTTTCCAGTTACTACTCAACAAAGAGGAAGGCCTAAATGCACCGTCTTCATCGGGAACCGATAAATACAACAAATTTACTTGTTAGCTGTCTAAAAGCTGTTGTGAATCACAAGGGAATCCGACCTGCAAGTGCCGTTTGAGGCCAGTGAGATTCGGCAAGTGAAAAAACGGCGTACGACCAAACTCAACTTCGACTTGATTTTTGGGAATAACCTGGAAGCTGGAGGTGGGTGGAGTCACAGATACCGCATATCTGGTACTATGTGATCAACAAGACTGATGTGATGTCCTGAGTTAACGCAACTGTTCAAAACACAAAATTTTCAAGGTGAAATTGTGCGTCCGCAGTGAGAACGATTATTTCGTTTTTTGTGTATTACTGTGCTTGAATAATAGAATGAACCCAACCTGGAGTGAAGTAAGATTCTTATGGGTTGGGCGGTGGTGCTTCCTTAGGCGGTGGCTTTAGCTACCCACTACCAGAAACGCGACCACGTGACTAGACCGTCGGCACAAGTCACACTGCACATTGTTTCCTGCAACATTGCTTGCGGAAAATCAACCAACCTGTCCATGAAACAGGGTGTAATAAGAGCACTGTTCTCTGTTGCCCGTTTAACCTTATTTCCGGCATTCATCGCGTTAGTCGATGTGGAGGGAACCCGCATTGCACTTGTGTGTATCATGTTCCGGTTGACTTGTCTGTCAACAGAAGCATCATGTTTTAGTCGTGTTTTCCGATGCACTCGGTGCGTTACATGCTGGCGGCACCCAACCGACCTGCTTATCGGTTAGCCTCGGTGCGTGGCGAAGGGCACACCCGCCCACGTTTTTCCTTGTGCGACTAACCGAATACGTAGCTTACCTTGGTGTCTTACTGTCCTCGTTGCACACCATACACAAACTGTGACGAACTCATGTTCTTAGCAGTTTTAAGCAAGATTTCCTCACGTTGTGGTCTATGTGATTAATTAACATAAATGCCGGGCATTGAGGTGATTTGGAATTTCGATGTAATGGTTTTCATTGAATGGTTCTTATGTAACCAAAGCAATTTGATGGATGGTAGGCATAATATGACGGGACGTGTAGTCCCCTGGTACGTTGACTTGAAATCAGCAGGCTTGCTACCTGATTTCCGCTAGTATCTCTCGCGATTCGTACCTTCCTATCCACTGACAGGGTGGCCGTGTGAGTCAGTGCCATTTGCGTTAACTTCAGCTGTTTGTACACCCTCCTACAGAATTCTCTCCCTTTGCTCATCCGTCTGTCGTTTCTCATTTGAATCGCGTGACAGAATGATGAGAAGTGCTTGAAAGACCATCCCACTAGAGGCTTTTGTTACACTGGAATTGCGGTGCGGAGAACACTGAAGAGACGGTGACAGTGGTGATTGTTGTGGTGTGCCGTGGTGTGATGTGGTGGTTGGAAGCAGGGTAAATCGTTTATAGGGACAGCACCTGCCACACGTCCCAACGTTGTTCTTCCATCTGGGTCCACGCATCCAACCACTTGCAAATTGAAGTGAGCCGACTCATCATTTGCCTCGTCATGAGGATGAAAAGCGACAACCGCTCTTAAATATCAGGATCCAATAAGTAAACACGGGCTGATGGCCACGAGATTTTCAATGCGATGAAACTTGTATTTTAAGTACACTATGAATGTCGGTCAGAGTGGTTGGCCTATTGTGACATAAGATACGTCAGTGAATTGCTATACTGAATGAAACCAATCGCTAGCTGACATGCGTTAATGAACAATCAAGCCCTAGGGTATTTCACCTCTTCTTCTCCTCGTTGTTAAAAGGATTAAAAGAATAAATTTCCCAATGAAGAAATTGTAGTTATGAATGTGCCTTTCGGTGGTTTTTCCCCTGCGTAAATTCAAGAACTTCACATACGTTAGCTGGCATACTACCTAACCTGTGGTGTGCTGAGGTGCATCGTTTAGTTCGACGGAGTCCTCTCGGCTATTCGGAGTAATGGTATTTGATGATAACTGAAACCTAGCCAGCCAACCCTGTACGTTGTAAGTTAGGTTCTCCTCATAAGTTGTGTGTAACGTTCACGACTGACTTTTAGGATCCTCTGTCGGGCGTGAAACATTGAAATTCGGCCCTGTCCCATTTATTTCGTTGATCAACCGCATGCTAACTCTGATAAATGCCCTAAAGTGTCCATTTGCGAAATCGCCTTTTCAATCAGGCCTTCAGAGAAGTTCATTTAGACACTATGGTTCGTCAAGCGTTGTGGATGCTGTTTGTTAGAATTCTGAAGTTTTTTTTGGAATAAGTGGCGGACTTCCTGTTTGCCAGATGGTTGCTCTACTGGCTGAGCTACCGGAGGTACCCTTTTTTCGTCACTTCTCTGCGCCTTTAAATCACAGCTGGTCCGCCACACCTCCGCCTCACAGTTGATAATGTGTCTCTTGTGCGACTTCCACAATGGACCAGATATTGATATTGATACACTCAAAGCTCTTAATGTTCTTTTCGTTCATGCCATGTGTACTCGGAATGATTATTTGTTAGTTGACCAACCCCCTTCAACTTTCTCATAAAATTTTACAGCTTGAATTTCAAAATACATGTATTATGGTTGTCAAATCACTTCTGAGCATAAAGAGATGTGGATGTGGATTTCGCTGGATTCCGGACTTAATGTGGTGCCATGTTAATCGGGATCGCAACCGCTGCTGCGTCCAACCGCGTTGTTTTCATGCTTTTTGTCGGTTTTTCGCTGGTTGGGTCACTCGGTCAGGTCATGAAACGATCGATCGACCATTTAGCCACATTAGGACGCTCTGTGACCGAACTCACGCTGAGAAGCACATCCACAACGTCTAATTCTTTTGCCGATGAATTTCTTTCGAAGAACCCAGTAAGATTGTAGGTGATAGTGCACTACTTGGTTCCAGTCCTACCCGTTTGCGAAGTGCAACGAGGTATTCTGGGGCGCGTACAAATAACTACTCCAAGACTAGGCAGTTGTGGGACCAAACCTGGTCATGGAGTTTGGGATACCGAACGTCAAATTCACTTAGCTAGCTATTCGGACAGTTTTGGGATGGTTGTGTTGTCAAAGAAGTCAGTAATGTGAATTCTAAAGTCCGCCTTGTTTTTATTTAACTCGGGCACCTTTGGAGGTAAATGGTAGTGTTTTCAACACCGCACTGCGGTTAACACTGCATTTTTTCTGAAACGTGACCATTACGCGTTTACTAGCAAAAGAAGCTGTTCGACCTTGATCATCTTTATTTTTCATGAAATAAGAAATGTGTCGCAGTCACACCGCGATGCTGAATTGTGACAAGTGGTTTTAAATTACAAATTGAGTGCTCGCCCGCTTGATCTGATATGACCGAAATAGCTGCGTCGACTAGGTTATCCCTTCCTATGTCACCTGATCTAATGGCCCGTCCGGTGGCGTTAGCTGCAGCTCCGTCTATCCGAAGAGGACGTAGGGCGGACAAACGATTACCTATAGGCGACGCGTGAAGAGTTTAACAACGGGCCTCAACCAGGTATGTTAACACCTAATGTGAAGTTGGGATATCACGGATTCACTCCATCTCTGGACGGAAATCCTTACGGATATGACGGAGTTAGGAAACTTTCGTTTCTATTCGGTTGTCTTCAACTTTTAGCCCACAATTTCCCCTAAAAGTTTTCGTCCGAAATTACGCACCTCTACTAGTTGCCCTTTTCGTCTTGCAGTATCGACGTAGAATCCCGTGTTTTGAAGACTTATTGTGCCACTCACTGAAACATTGAAGTGTGACTACCAGCTCATATCGCTTGCTGTTTGCTTTTTTACTCCGGATTTTCGCACTGACTTCTGGATCACACAAAGAGCTGTGTTACCAACGGACTCACTGTAGCCGAACGCTTGCAGATAAATATATTGAAGGGCAGTGGTCTTACTATTTCCTAAACTTCTTAGTGGTACAGACCTCCTGGTAGCACCGTAGTTTAGACTTCTGCTTATTCTTCAACGTGTACATTGGAAACAAGCCAGTTTAACTCATTTCTGCTATCTTCACATGTGTCTATCGTGACTATATTCGTGGTTAATGAGTGTGTTTCTATAATGCGTAATGTGATCAGTGCGATCAGTGCATGCGGATAAACGATAGTACTGTACTGCTGTTTCATACTGAAGATTCATCGACAGGTTCTGGAACCCGATATCGATGATGCTGATGATCGTGATATCTGATGTCGTCGGTTAGAAAGCCAAAAGTGGGAAGCACACAAGTTTGTCATTGTTTTGACTTCAGCCTATACAAGCTTCATTCCCGTGGAAGATGGTTCACAGATGGTTGACGAAACCGACGAGAGGAACATTGTTCCCGTGTTATTTTGGGGATTCACTTTTACGAGTTTTGAGTTCCTGTTTTCCTGTGTTTTGTGTCTACTGTTATTTTTGGGCATGTTTGTCATTGGAGAAGTCGAAAAACATCAATGGTCTGAGGCGGCATCAGCTTATATCGTTGACCCCCATGCATCTTCAGTCCGAACATCAAGAATGCCAAGTATGATCACGCCAGCGACGGAAAATTGAACCATGATCATATGTGTTGCCAGTTACAGTTTGGACCTTTCCCACTTATTTCTGCTGAGGGTTTCATGTAAAAGCGTATCTATCTCTCTTCTGTCCAATGTGGAACACAATACACAAACGGTTGACAATCTTCAGTGTGACATGACTAGCCATACTTGAGGAGAGACAGAACCGACTCGCTGCCAACGTGAACCTGTCGTCCAACGAAGCTAGGGTTTTGCCTCTGGCCGTGCTTTGTTACATAGACAAAGCTTGAACAACGAGTTGGCCTTTCCTTTATTCGCTTGTGGCTTAACAACGTTAAAAATCCCCCCCGCGTCTGCCGGTGAGTCATCGGATAAACCAACCGAAGACGGACCAGTCCCACCGAAGGGAGACGATTGGATAATGGCCACATGGGGAAATTTATGGTCCTCATTTGCATCACTTGGGTTACTCCGTATTTCACAGAGCGCCAGTTAGTGACCTATTAGTGTTCAGAAAGATGAAAAGAGATTGTGGCTGATGGGAAATCCTATTGAACGGAAACGTCGTATGTTCGTAGTTATATGGACTATGGAATGAAATTGCTGGTTATTGGTGATTTTGCACTGAACCTGTATATCCATGTTAAGTGCCTTCATAACCATTATAGGAAAGCTCTCGCATAGTTTTTGTTTTATGCAAGGGATAAATTTTTCTGACTCATTGTTGTATTGAAAAAGTGCTACAGTGTCACATTTTGGGTTCAGTGTTCTATCTGAAGCTGAAATATAGCACCTGTGAAGATATGAAGGGGCAAAAAAGTAATGTATGCTGAAGTAATGTTAATTGGACGTGGGTAGCGAAATTTATGCACCCAAAACACCGACTTGAGTAGCCGATTTACGAGGAACGTAATCGTTACCTGATATTTACAACGTCCTTACTGCACGTAGTCTCAACTATGATGAGCTCTGTATCAAATTTGGGTTTTGTATAATCTTGTACAGCCGCTGAGTGTTGTATCTCTCTCATGTTGTAATGAAACTGTATCGCAACGGATTGTTCCTATCTCCACTTGAGAGGACTACGTAGCAGGAATATACACTTGCAGTTGAGGAATTCAAGGTTTGAGCCCGTTCCTGTTTTATGGACCTTGCATTTTGTCAAGAACTGGTAGTTAAAAGTGGAAACAGTCATTCCAACGAACTATTGCCCCCATGCATAGGTTTACTTGTGTCATTATGCTGGGGTACGGAACTTGGCAAAACGCAAATGTAATAAGCTATGCAGAGCACACTCTAGTCATTCTGTGGACCAGTTAGTATGCTCCTTTTCCTGAATTCTTTTGTTATTTCACGGGTTTGTAAATTCTGTTTGGTTGCTGATTGTCCACACTACACGCTATACGTGCTTCTCCTGTTTACCTCACCTTGTTTTTGAGACACAGGCACTCACGTAAACGGGAATAATGTTTCATTCATAGTTACTATGACAACAGACTAGCACTTTCAGGAGTAATGCGGTCGGGCTTTTGTAATGCGCTCTGAGTGTTCCGCTCAAGTTTATGACTGGCGTTGATTACTTTCCTGTTTCTTATGCTGCTTTTTCACAGATGCATTTAAGTTTAACGTTTGACCGGACAGGGACTGGTCACTCCCATTTCCTCTGCGATTTCTAGGTTTAAATGTGGTCAGATACGCGGTAGATGTCGATTGCCTACTCCTGAGGCCCGGAAGAAATTTCGGCATACATCAGCCCTCCCGATCATCGGCGGCCTAATTAGAGTGACAAAGTCAGAGGGTTGAGATTCAGGTCGGAACTTTGTGTTGATATAGCCAAAAGCACGCAACAAGTGTTGGGAACGCCTCGAACCGACTGACATGTCATTTACCGATTGTTTTCCAGGCTCCTGCGGAAACTTGTTGTTAGGACTCACCAGCACCAAGTATTTTACATATCTTGTGGGAGGTTCGACGCTGCATCTGAAATGAACCTTACGTTCGATTAACCGTGTCTGATCAGCAGTTTCAATTATATCGTACTTCAAGATTGTACTTCATATATGATGACTCAGCCCTGAACATTGCAGATTGGTATAACTTAATCCAGAGCATGGGATTTGATCGATTTTATTCCTTTTCGGAATATAATGCTACTAATTTTTTATCAGTAGGTAGATTTGGAAGTTTCGGTTGCGGAATTTCTCCTGCCGTCAGCTATCATGTGCTGTAAATTATAGAGACCGCGTACAAATGTTGTGGGTCGTCACCCTTACCAGGTTTTTCGGTTCATGTTTGTTTCTCCCAAAAGTTTGATGTCCAGCACTGACTTCTGTGGATCCTCTGACTAACTGAATAAGTTAGTAAGGTTGCTCACTACATCTTGAGCCACCCCAAGCCAAATAATGTTAAATCATGTAGTTATTGGAATCTGGTGAAATTCCTTTATCTCGTCCATTATCTACGACCATGTGACAACAACTTTGTTTTGATGTATTGTTTTGACCAATTTTTCCGAGATAACGCCGACGATAGATGTGGTTCGCGTTTTCGACCAACGTTGACAGAGATTGAAGAGCTCGCTAGGACGTGCGCATCACATGGTTTACGAACTTATCAGCACCTGAACACATTAATTAGTGGTGCTTATGTTTTTTCGGTAACACACTATAGATGTTGCGTTATCTTTTTCGTCTACCCACGCACCCCACATTTCCTGTTTTTTGAATGCATAACCTACATTCGGTCTTCATTTTGTGACTTTACCGATTTAGCACTTCCTTCCCTATCCAAAGGCTAACGAATGGTTCAAGTTATTATCTGGCTTAACTATTTGGTCCTTAGCATTTCCTGTTTTTAGTCTGTCGCTTCATCTCCGCTCATAAAACGATGAATGCCATTAGCTAGTCGCGGTTATTTTACGTCATTCATTGGTTTGGCCTTCTAGGCTGCTTTAGTGAAACTGTGTCTTACATGTGAGTTGCGATGATTACATCCTCCTGTAGCCTCTCGTTTCAATTGCTACTTCGAACGCTGGAAACTATGGCCAGAATCCAGCACGCCGCGTTGCTACCTGCGGCCTCTCGCATTGTGAATTGGACGTAGAATCGGCCGATTCCGGACGCGGACCAAGCGAAGATGACCCTAGTCAACATCTCGGCGGACCAAATGCTCCACCACTGTTTCATTTTTATCCCGCGTTTCACCTTACTTCCCACCCACGTCAAGTTAACGTCAATGGTTATGGAAAGCTCGATGGGACTCCCGGTTCCTCCGCCCACACAGCAATGGTAGATGGCACAGTTTCCGGACCGATTCATTTAAATTTGAAGAACGATGCGTCCTCCGTAGGTGGGGCTGAACCACCAGACGAATGGGGGTCATCTGAAAGGCGCCGACTGAAATGTTAGCCCTCCGTAACGCTCATATATTTGTTCGTGCTGGCGTACCTTTTATCTGTACATTGTACCTAAACTGCCCTTATTGATTTCAACAATATCAAACGCGTTTTCCAATCTCACTTTGATCATTTATTTCACGAATGTAGTTGATGAGAGGATACAGGATGGTCTCTGCATGGCCTGTTCTGTCCTCTAATGTTCAGAAAGTCTTCCCGAACAAGGTGGACGACTTAAACTCTCTCGTTATACTAAATAGGAATTTGTTTGCCATAAATAAAGTCCGGGCACGATGAAAACGTACGAGTCGAGCAACCGAAGGGACGTTCGGCCTAAAGGTGATCAGTATGCTTCCACTACTCTGGCCATCACCTCTCTGGTTCAGGTGAAGTTAGAAATTATTGGCGAACCAAACCCATCTATATTTAGTCGCTCCGAGCTTTCTCATAAAATGGCCACCCTAACAGCAACGAACAGTGATCACTCGCTGAAAACTCCGGAAACAATGACGCACTAGAATCCGTGTAACCCTGTGATTATCGTCAGCTGCTGACAGATTCACAAAATAAACGGTTGTATCCAAAACAGTCATGGAATTTATCATTTATTTATCAACTCTTAGTTCAATTGCAAGCTCATTTTGACAAATACTAAGGACCCTTAATTCTTGCTGAATCGACAGCCGGGTGCGCTTGATTTTGTAGTGTTTTTATCAGAAATGGACAAAATGAGTTTAACAACTATACAAGTGAAACTTCTTCGGAGGCAAGAAGGCAACTGCCCCCCACGAGTTATCCAATATCTGGAGAGGGAGACCATTATTGACTCTCCTGAGTTTTGTTCCAGTAGGGACGATTTGAGCCCGAAGAGGGTTTGTGCACCCCGCTTCCCATAGAACACTACAATAAAAGCGTTTTAAACGTTGGACGGTTGATCAACGTATGTGCGAGAAATAAGCCAACAAACTGACGACTACTAGAGACGACGTTAAAATAAGTGAATTATTTAATCAATTTTAGTTCCAGAATCCTTGATTAGAGTTGAAATTGCCTTCACACTGGATAGACATTATCCAAATTGAGTAGGTGTGTTGGCTACTCGATTCACACATTAGTGATTACTTGTGCTTCAGTCACTGGTTTTGATTAACAGTATCCTGAACACACCTTTCTGTCACAAGCGCACCGCGGTCAACTAATTTGCTGCTACAAAGGCAGTGGTGATCAAATGCCTACATACAGACAACAAGTGATTAGTCTTCCCAACATTGTACGACCGTAGTCTAATCAGAATACATCTTCAGAAGTTGAGTGAGGTTTGTTTTGAAAAAAAAAATATTGGAAGTGACTAAACTTGGGATGCAAGCTGAGCCCCGAGCGCCGTTTTTTGGGCAACCGTTCGGAGTTCTGGAGGCTATCGTCTCCAGTTACTACTGATTTCAGGCAAAGAAGATTCCGGTTTTTTGAAACGCTAGATAAGAAGGAGCCACAGGGCACAAACGATGAAGTTTTGGCCGCCATGTTAAGCAGGCAGTTTGTTTTCGGATAACAATCGAAAATTGTGTTTCAAATGAGAGTTGCACTGTCCAGCAGCAAAGTCTGTCGAAGACTACTAGGACACTTTGTTTAAGAAAATAAATTCCGGAGAATGTCACTGCTTGCACAGTTTTCCAATGATCCTTTATGCTGTTGGGTCTAACACATTTAATGAGAAAAGGTTACACCATCAGGGAGGCTAAAATTGTTCTTCCTCATAGTGACCTCCTTTCACGGGCTTACTATTAATTACGATACTAGTCACGCGTGGAAATTAGCTCGCATATTCGGATCTGTAGAACAGTTTTATTGCCGCAAAACAAAGGTTCCCAAATGTGCACTCACATCTGAAATTGTGAGATTTTTGGCCACATCACATAACACCGGGTGACCACGACTGGAAATCTCGGGTAGGCAGCAAATGTTGAAGACACAAAAACAAAACGTAGCTCAGAGGGAGGTTGTGTGTTGCACATTCTGTGAAAGAATATCAGTGTGTTATTGGCCACGAGGGGACACATGGTGTCTACGGTTCTAGCATTTTCATCGCGCATATGAACTTTAAAGTAACTAGTCAACCAACTTGTTATTCAAGTCAGGGAACTCTCCTCGGCCTTTCCCCGTAAACACAAACAGTACACCACCTTCATCTGACCGAAAATTTTTTGAGAACATAACGATGGGAATTATTATCATTAAGTTCACGTTCCCCTCTGAATAAGTGGGCATACCGGCCAGTATAATCCATGTCATTGTCACTTACTGCTTGTGGCGTGAAACTTATGAAGTTGTCATTGGTGTCAGTTGAATCGATTCAGACACAATGCAGTTGGGTTACGCAAGGTACCAGTGTAAGAAATGGACTTCCAATGGTGACTTCGCACCTGGGGACAGTTAATGTCATTCCGTATATTGATAGGTGATAGTACTGGTGGTAGTGATAGAGGTGATAGAAGACTAATGTGGAACTATGGAAAGTACTGTCACTGTTCTTCTCAACCCCACTTGAATCGATATTCGTATAACTGGAAAACATGACTAATCCTAGATGATCGTTTTATCCTAAGGCGACTGTATAATAAGGCGGCGGAGTCGGTTTCAGCGGCGCATCGTGAATTGCCAGCTCTGTCTTTGAGCCCCCACACTGCTCCTTTCCCGAGATGAGCACAATTAGTTGCATGCAGATCTGTCATTTGCCTTTCTACATAGAACAGAAGGTGACAGAGAACAGTCGGTGCTGGGGTAAAACCTTGTATGGACCAACGTTGTAAAAGCTGAACAGATAAAAACAGCTGGAGAGCCTGTGAGAAACTTACGGTGTTGATTTCATGGTCAACACCCTGATCAGCTGCACCTTCGTGAACCAAAAAGTCAAAATCCAACAGGAAATGCATGACGGTGCTTTGAAATTTGTGATAGATAATCCAGTGGATATTTTAATTTAGCATTAATGAGGTGCGCAGCAGATCTGGTTGGATGTTTACAACTTCTATTTTGATGTTCTACCTAAAGGAGAGGTGTATGTAGTTATATGCATAAAGAGGTCTGGTGTGTATATGGGTGAAAAGCTTTTCCGTAGTACGTGGTATTGTAGAGAATTAACTCAGCTTCATTATTTCGTGAATAGAGGGAATGGCACCAGATAGCTCAGAAAAAAAGGGTCTGTGAAAGAGATAAATATATTTTCAACAAGCAAGAGTTAACGAATGAAGGTAAGTGAGGAAAATTAACGACGTTTCTCCCATATCCATACCAGAAACAGAATAATTTCTGGACAAGAGGGCATGAAGAGGGCTACATCATATTCATAAAGCCTCTGATAGCTGAAGTGTAATATTCAAAATCAGTTGACAAACATTATACAATCAACCGGAGAAATATCTACTGCCTAAACAAAGTGAGAGAAACAAATAGCCATGTCATTTAGCGTTTTTTATCTTATGGTGAGTAGAGTATGGATGAATTCACACTACTGTTTAATGACACTGGGAGTAAACTACCTGTTGGGAGTGTCTCTCTTCTGAGTGTCGGCAACGGTTGTTGCGATACTCGTGGTCATATGGCACAGATGCTCATTTAGAAGAAGTGCTGTGTCCTGCAGAAACACCCTGCCTACGCTTAGTAAATGTCAGACTCTTCGTCAGGACCGTCGGATGTTGGGATCATCTATCTGAGTGTTCACCCCCAATGAATTTTCCAACGAAATTCACTCATACACTAAACCTAGCAAAACAAATTCTGTGTGACATTGGTTTGTTACTGAACGTATGTTCTAAATAGCAGCATTTCAAAAGTCACAAAGAATGAAGTGTCTCTTCTGGAGGGTTGGAAAGACGCAAATTCATTTCTGATATATTCTCACTTGATGCTAATAAATAAGCTTAATGTAAACACATTGGCTGTTGCTGCCTATCCGGACAAATAGTCACAAAAAACTCAGATAATGGGACATCCCTCACTTAGAGACATTCGAGTGCTTCTCTCCGGAGTGTGTAATTGGAAATGCGATCCGGTTCCATGGTCCTCACATGGGCTAGCTGACCCAGCTAGCCACGAATCATTATATTTCTCACCGCATAAATTTCGTTTTCCAAAACATTTTGAAATTCATGATCATGATCTTCCACACATAAGACCTCGTTGTGTAACGGTGGATGCTACTGATGAGACATGCGAGTAGTATGTGATTTATCGTAAATCCGTTTTGCGTCTAGTGATTTATTATAGAATTTTTGGAATTGTTTTGTAGCATTCATTTACGTTTGAGCGATTGTCAGTGAGTATACAGGAAAGTTCAGGAAGACGGGTTCGAGAAGAAGACGCATACGCATTTCTTTATAAAACACCATGCATATGAGAGTCTCGCTTCTCTGTCCAATGTAACTGTTCAGTTGCTGGTCCCTAACTAATAACTCCGCATTGAAGACTTCCTTTCATTCAGCGGTATGATGTCAGTTTACCTTACAGACCTAGTTTTCTTGTGAGAATGTGAGTATTTGACGTCGTGGTATACCTAGTGCTGTTTGCGTCCAGTTGTTCGTTGTTCCAAACATGTTTTTCAATTCGTCCATAGGCCATACCAGGCACCGCTACTAATGAGTTCAAATCCTTGACAATCGCTTGGTCGGTGGTGTGTGCTGGTGTCAGTGAACGGTCACTTGTAGCCTATTGGTGGCTTCACACCAATGTAATTCCAGCCTAATCCAAGAAACCATGCAAAACCTGTTTTATTTTTGTACGCTGCAAATGAAGAATCCTGTTGTATTAGATTTCTCCGTGAAAAAATGGTTGAACGGTTGAACAAAACGAGATCACTCTTGGTCAACAGCAGAAGAAGTGAGTTAGCCAAATACAATACAAAATCTTGTCCAAAATACATTATATCCGGTAACCTCGTCTAGTTTTGGGCAACTGGATTTGGGTCGCTTTTCTGCCATGGATCCAAAAGGACGCTGGTGAACAAGTTAGCCACAATGGAAATATTAAATGCTGTGTTGCGTTCGAATCAGGTAAGTGGGACGAGTAAAACTGAGACTAAATGGCGCCATAACAATAAAAGTAAGCAATAAATCGGACACGGCAAATAAGTTCTTAGACCTTTTTTATGGCATATGAAAAATAAACTTTAAACTTTCAAAGACTTAACTAGAGGAAATTCTAAAACGCATAGAAAACTAGGTGGCATCTGCAAAATAAAACCCGAAACACGCTCCTCCAATCCGGAATGATATCTTTTTATGCTGATATTACCAGAGACATGTGCTAGACTCTTTGGTTTGAACCCTATGAATTCATCAGTTCATCTTATTTTGGCCATCTTTATATGTGGTCAAATTACTGAACTGATTAAAGACATGGTCTAAAAAACTAGACTAAAGACCTAGTCGCTCTGTACCACGTAAATAGCTAAACACACTGACAGGTTTCGGATGCAATTTCAGCTGAAGGGGACTCAAAAATGGATGCTTATAATGTATAGAACTAGTGACAATTTTGTTCGGATATTCTTTGCGTATTCAAACTAACCGTCTGCTTCAACTGCCTGTACCAGTATTTCCGTCAGCAATTCTCCATCCCGACAATATCACTCTAAGTGACTTGCTAGAAAATATTCAGTTATTCGCGGTAGAAAAGCTGGCATCTTGCTTGGTAAAAGGTGGCTTTGCCTTTCAGTGTAAGTAAAAGTGAAGCATGTCAGGGTTTTACACTTGTTGGGGCTTAAACCGCTGCGAAAACTAGATGACTAGGGGGGTCAGTGGCTCAATAGAATGGGGAAAAGTCACCGGGACCAGTTGGTGGGTTTACAATGACAGACTTTCAGGCCATGAACCCACACGATATGAAACATAAAACCAGGTGGGAGTATAATTCAGGCTGAAATTTTAGTGTTAGTGCTGCTGTTTAGCTGAAATAAATTTGCACGCTACCTGAATTCAAAAAGTGCCCTCTGCAGTCCAGACTGCTCTGTTATTGATTTTTGGTCACTCATCAAACAATGATTCCTATGACTATCGTTATGGTAGACTTTTTGACAGATCACAACGTTTTAGGTGTAACCTGGTCGAAGAAACAGGAGAGTGATACAAAGGTACTGAAGAGGGATTAGCTTACCAAACATTGTGTGATTTGATTCAATCCGATTGGTAGACTTGTTGATAACCCGTCATTACTGAAGATAACGGCAGCTCTCCTTCCCAGATTTGTGCGTCTGGATCACATGTTTCAGTCAGGACTGTTATCACCAACGCACATCCCTGTAATCAATCAGAATGCTCACATCTGATTGATCAAGCGCCTTGGCTTGTCTCTATAGCTAGTTTTGTGGGCTAGATGTTGAACCAGAGAACCCAAGAATAAGAAACCAAGAAAGCTATGGCTTGCTCACAAACTACTCTGAAAACCTGATTTTTATTGATTTGTCTTGCTACAATTAAATGTTGCGTGCAGCGCACGTAAGCGTAACATCTAGCAACCCAACAAACCACAAGTGGGGACATCTGATGCACGTTTTTCTACCTAAATGAGTGGATGATTGTGACCGCTGACTCATTCTGATACAATTACAGTTATTCCACTAAAGGGACCAGAAAAAGTATTCGATGTTGCCTAAACCCATCTACTTCCGAATTCACATTCAGCTACAGAAGCGCGTCGGTGGGAAGATATAGGTAACACGAATCGAGTTATCAATGCTAGAATATCCGAACATCGGAGCAAGCCTTCGATGTCTTATACCGGGTAATTCTGAACAGATCACGGTTGGTACAATCCAGACTATCATTGACTGTAGAGGCGAGTGGAATGCGGCTGCATGACCCATAAAGCAAAGTTATGCGACCTCTGAAGTTCAGCTGGCCTCCGAAAAATCCAGTCCCAAACATTACTTAGGTAAATGCAGTTTGGACGGTAAAACCTAGGGTCAAAAATAGGATACTGTCACTCAACCGGAGTTATTTAGGAACCGTGGTTGATCGGCAAAAGCTGGATCAGTGCCTTTACGTGACCTGTTTGTTAATACAAAGTCATCTAGGTGTGTTTTTAGCCGGTTGTATCATTTTATCCAGGTATTGTTATGACGGATGATTGAGAAAGGCGCCTGAATCTTGACATCCAGGCGGAAAAACAAACCAATTAAGTTGTAACTCGAGTGGGTGACTTAAACGGTTTTGCTTAATGAAACTGAATCGACGTAAGTAGGTAGTCGGTAGGTTGGTCATTGACAGGAAAGAAATTGCAAGGCCAGATCAAACCACTTGTTAGGTCTCGCAACTCAGTCGATGGTGAACGGTAGCGGATTATTTGATCTGCCTGACTTGTCCGAACCGAGGTGTCATTTGATGTCTGGTGTATTTACACGTCCTTGCACACCCTATACCTGTAGGTAAGTTCAGAGGTTATGTTCAGGTCTTGTCGGGTGATCTCTGACAATTACTGTCTGCTGCCTGAGCAAAAAATAACCAAGTGTTGTTGTTGACAACGTCTTCTCAGCCGGCAAGACAAAATTTCACAACAAGTGGAATTTAGGGACAGCTTTCCGGAAGGTTTTTTCCGGAGAGCCTTACCCTGCATTTCACAAGTGACTTCTAGCCACCGGAATTACCAAGCTAGCTATTCATCACAGTGGTATAACCGATATTTGTCTTGGGTTTGTTGGACGAAATGGGTTTGCACGGCACAAAAATAAACTTTTACACTAGGCGACATGTTTGGTGAGGCAAGATTTTAATCAGCAGTTTAGACGATCACCGGTTGATACATCCGCCTGTACACTCTACTAGTTGGTCCTTCCATTCGTCTACCATGTCATATGTCTGTCATTTGAGGCAAGTGAGAAAACCCGGTTGATGATCCAAGGCGACGGTTGATTAGGAAACATGGTTGTACGCGGATGGGATCATTGACGGGCGTCCACACCTGGTCAGAAGCCCGACTGAGGTCCTATACCATAGCCTCTGGTTCAGGAGCCTGGTCTCAAGTAGCACCATTTCGCGGGAATTGCTGAGGCATACAGCATTTCAAGAACAGGTCTCCCACAAATTCCAACCTCCAGGAGATTGTTTTTCGGTCGGATCTCCAGCTGCTAACCAGTCGGGTGTGAGAAACTGCGTAAGTGTAGCTCAGTGGGCTGAGGAGGTAAACAAGCCTTCACGTAATGGTAATGTCCAGTTCACTGCATTCGTTTAGTTGTGGTTGCACAACACTGCTGTAGCTGCGTCCCCCGTCTTCACAGAGAGCACCCTTTTTCATCGGTTACTGCTGTACTGAACTGAACTTTTTGAAAAGCATGAGGATTAATACATACGCAAGAGTTTGATCATAATGATATCAGTCATCTAACTCGCGACTTGTCGAAAAAGAGCGACAGAAGTTCAGTTGACGGTGGACTGCGAAACAATCAGATAAGGACGGGAAGTGCGGGGGACACTATCTGATTTTAAGTGAGCTTGCTCATTTGCTCAGCTATGTAGCACACATAAAACCAGGTGTGAATAGGTCGACGCAGTTAACTTCAAGCTTAAGCTGCCATGATTGTTCGCTTGGCCGTCAGACACATAGACACGATCACAATGAAGTCGACAGACTAAATTTTCTGGTTGATGAGTAAGGTAGACGAGGAGGCCACTTGTGTTCAATGTCATTCCACTTGCTGGTGGCGACTCTGAAATGAGACTCCGGCTGGAGCACGAAAAATCGTTGTGTGATTTTGAAGAAAATAACGACAAATGGATTTAAATCATTTATCAGTGCGTTTGATGTCAGCATTTTCTGCTACTCTTGGTTCTGAGGTCCTGATATGCCTTTGCTCAGTGACCCGCATTGGCACGACTTTTGGGTGAAACAAAACAGGAGTTAAAGGTAGCCGCACCGACTGCTTTAATTTGTCCTGAAGGGCTAGTGTGGTTTTCAGTTCCAAATTGCAGCGCGTCATTTTGATTGACAAACCAGGACAGGGCAGTCAAATGCAAAGAACTTGAGTTCTATCCCGGATGAAACAAAAGGTGGATGTGGTAATGTAGGTGATGCACATTCTCCATCGTACTAATAATGATGGCCGAATTTTTCCGCAACTTGTGAGTTTGTAGATCGAGCTTATCAATTTTATTCTCTGGTGCCTGCCTCAAATTCTCCAGATGTCAAACTTAAGTTATTCAACTAACTAGATGGTTAATACATCCATGGATGTCGCACATGCCTAAATAGGAAAGCAGCGTATTTCCTACATAGCAATGATAATCGAAAAGTACTGTCTATGTGGAGGAAAAGTGGATGCGCTAATCTTGGATCGCTTCGGGCGTACCAGCGTGATGTGAAAGCCGAAAAAATGACTGCTGTGTTACGGAGCTTTTTGTGTGTGTCTGTTGGAATTCTCACTTGTTGCGCTCATTAAGAAGTTGGCATATCCCCTTATGTGCAGAACTTGGGTGAGGCACACTGAAGGATGATAGCCTCGTATTTAGACCAGATTGGCTGAGTGTCCTAAAAGCATTTTGTCAGTGAGGAATTATGGAAGCTACATGTTGTCAACGTTGAAGAAGTAGCTCATTTGCTTTTTCCACTGAATTGAAATCGTTGTTTTCCAGACACAAGGTGGAAAGCGATATGAGCCAGAGAATGCATGCTTCGATGTAATGTTGCGATAGCCTCCAGAAAAATTCAACAACACTAGCCGCAGGATGAAATGAAGACTCATGCTACCGTAAAAAGCCACTCAGTTCTACAACAGGCCACCTAGAACGGTGAAAATGCTTGGCTGCGAGCCCCCCTAATGAAAAAATTCTTCACGACAGTCAAAACATCATGGTTATAAAGCCATACTCTATAAGGCTGTGTTTGGATTTGTAATCTTTTCGTCTGGGCTCTATAGATGGTCCTGTTAAAGCGGGGGCAACGACACCAAGTTCCACTGAATGATCAGGATTCCAGACCTCATGATTGCTTAAAGAAATAACAGTGCTCCAGTCTTTTCTTTCCAAGCTTTATACGGGGTAGGAAAATATTGAGAGCATACTTCTTCAGCTTCATGGTGCTGAGTGGGCTGAGAGTACATCTGGTCTTAAGTAACGGTCATTCGTCTGGTCTATCAAAACGAGTGGTCCCCTTTCGGATTAATGTTTCTCGAGGGCTCATTTAACATGCAATTCAAGACACAAAAGTGTCGGACACGAGAAACATGTTTCAGACTATACTGAATGTGGATTGCCATTTGGAAACTCCACTGAAAGAATGTTGTTGATCAGGATGACAGCAATGGGTAGTCATTGTGTAATTTCTCCACTTGAGTGCGGCAGACTCGTCCTTCAATGAGGATATTACTCACTCTTACTCGGTCTATTTTATCCTACAAGATGTTTCCACAGGATATGATGCAACTCAACTGGTGAATGCATTCTGCCGGCTAAAAAGTGGGCTGGCACAGAATATAACGGGCTGTAGTTTTTCACATGCCTATTTAAGTCATTTGCTGTACTGCCACTCCAGGTTCCGCAGGAATCAAACGTAACCATCTGGAACTGGTCAACACCGATTAGGTATCCTAAATTTATCTCGTAATCTCCGAAATTGGTATTACCAGTCCTTATATATGTGAATGGTTTTCACATACGTGGCAAGATCTGACTAAATGGGTTAAAAAATGACGGATAATGCTGTCGAATTGATATAAAGCCCACGGATAGGATTTGGTCTCAGTCTAATGCTAAGAAATTGGATAGGATTTTATTAGTGAGCTTATTGGTGCACTGTTTGCCAAGCCGACAAATGATATTTAGGACTGGGCAAAATTTGACCATTCCAGACAGTGTGTTTGTTTCCGCCGAAGGGCTAGCTACGTGTATTTGTTCCATAACCCAACAAAATCCGGTCACCGCATTCGATGCGCCACAGATCCAACAGACTACCGGTCGGTTTTATGTAAACAACCGGTCTTAGTGCTGATGATAATAAAAATACTGATGGGTTATAGGTATGTGAGAAGCGGAGACATGGTGAACAGGACAAATGTTTGCTGGAAAGGAGAGTATGTTTACCTATGAGCTTGTTTAGTCTGCATGTGAATATGAGCAGAGTTGGAAGCTGAAAGGCCGCAAAAGCTACAACGTTCTAGAAAGTTTAACTAGGGGTTTAACCAGAGCTGTCTGTGCAGATCAATTCAGATCTAGAATAAATCTAATGAGGGTTTGGTTAGACTACGAGCAAAGAACAAAACACCAACGTATCAGAATGTGTTGCTGGAAGTTTCGGACACCGCAGGTAACTTTTTTGCAGGATTGGAATAATGAGAAGTACAAAATCGGACGGGATGCCAAGCTGACTACCGCCGTCACACGGGTGATAACTGAACTTCAGTGTATCAACCTCGTCTCATTTCATCAGAATCCAACCGAACTAAATGTTCAATGCAACCACCCATCCGTTCGACTTTGTTCACATCGAATTCTGTACGGAAACTTCAAAACTCTTCAGAGTTCTTATTGATCCGAGCTCCGGCAATTCGCCTGCTGGACAGTGCATGGAACCGTGTTTTGCTTTATACCGTTTCGGTTTCATGTCATTTTATGGCATGAAGCTAAATGAAAACTCAAATTTGAGGCAACATTCAGAGTGATTGACGGTAGGCGTTAGCTGGTTTGACATGGTTTCTGTGTTTAATCGCTGGAAACGTTTATCAAAGCAAAAAAAACACGTAGGTCACATCCAACTGTATGTTAGTAGACGGCGGCCTAGGGATATTATGTGAGGAACAGTATAGATCTCTCAGTATGAGCATCTCGTTTAAGTTTGTGGACCCTGTACGACAGAATTCAAATGTCGGTGTTGTTTCTTATCCTGTGCATAAAAGATTCAGGATAATGTTTATTGGAAAACTCTCGTTCAGTTGATCCAACGTGTAGAGTGAGTTCACAAGCTTCTGTCAAATAGTTTTAAGGGTGTCCTGCTTTGCAGCTCAATTTAGTGTTAGGAAGAAATCCCCAACCTATTACTTGTCGCCAGCTATCTACTTCTCCGCTTGGTATTAAGAGCAATTTGAAGAGCTTTCAAAGCTGTCACTCCTATACACTAGCGCAGTGAGAATAAATCGTCGAACAAGAACAAGCACTTGAATCAATATAACTAGAAAGGACTTGGCTACTCAGCGAACAAGAAAAAGTGGAGGCCAGCCATCATAAGTAACAAAAGACGTGTAGGCGCTAAAGTCTGTCACATTACCTTTGACTACTGCCCAGGAAATCACACAAAGCTCATTATTAGTTTGCAGAACCTATTGTGAAGAGCGGATATCGACAAACCAGCCTCCTTTAATCTCAAGTGGAACAACAAATTTGCGTGAGCGTTGTCGAAGATTTGAGAAGTTATCGAATCAGTTTGCATCGGTAGCTCACCAATTAACTACACACTTTATGAGCTTTTACAAGCAAAGTATAGTTTAGTACGAAAATTCTTAAGACTGCCTGGCGCTGAAATTTCAAGTGCTGATTGGATTATATAGATGGTACCCAATTTTGGCGAGTTAAAACAATTTGGCTGTCTGGATACCATCCTACATTTTTCCGCCTAATAAATACACAATGATAAGTGACTGATGGTTACACCGCTTCGTGAATGACAAAGGGGACAGGAATGATCTGTTGCGAATCTGTATTGGACAAAAATGTGCAAATCGGCTGTGGCTTCAGGAAGCTTCATATTCATCACCAGTTTCAATTTTAAGTGCTTTGGGAAATATAGGAGCTTGATTCGCTTCAAAGCTGTCAGTCACAAGAACGACGGCATAAAGCAGTAGAACATCTAATACGATGTGAGCTTCAACAAACCTCTTTCTCGAGTATCAGAGGCACTTTGTTGATTGTTTTTCAGCGTTTCTCCGAATATGCCTTCAAAGGAAATGTAGGGGTGGCTCGTTGATTGACGTCGGTGACCATTGTTTGTTCCAATGCTTTTCATGTTGGTGTGGGGAAATCGTTTGTAATGCTGCATTCTGTTGCTCTGTCCATATACGCCACTTATCAGACCTGCCAGTGTTAGTATTTTGTACTTTGGAAGAAGGGCCTCAAACGTGGTGGCAGCAGTTTACTGCTTCAGGGCAGCTACCGTCCAGTATGAAGGTCCATGTGTATGAATATACAATAGTTTCCGGTAAATAAAAATGTACAAGTTCCAGTGAACTAGAACACCCATAAGGTCATGAAGCACGACGCAGGCTGACCTTTTCGATATCTCGTTTCAACCCGATATATATATATATATTATACGATAGGACGAAATCGAAGCTAGGCATACCATAGTTAAGATAATCTATTGGCATACGAAACTCCATATACAAAGGAGGCGCAAGCAGGTCCTGTTGCTCGTCTGACCATACATTAGAATGTCGTTATACTACTATTTAACGTTATTTGCAAACAAAACCCACTTTTTTCTTCGATCATTGATCTTTGATCCGAGGGAAAACGTTTGAAATTTGTACCAGTTTTATTCTGTTTGTGTTTAGGTTTCCTTCATTGCATTCTTGCTCTTCGCAGCCCACTACTGCTTTCGGTCTCCTAATTTTCATAGATTTGTAGATACTGACACACTCAGTAAAACAAAGCTGTAATTAACGCTGCTACAACAGAAGTTCTAACACAGTGAACCTACGTCCGAGTCCTTGTGGCCACCGTTTAACCCATTCTGGTCATAAAGAACTTCCACTGGAACAAACTGTTTTACAACACCACCGAAAATGAGAAAAATTAGATTTTATTAGGTTCTTCTGATATTGTAAAGTACAGTGCCATCGTCTGCACCCTAGAATACTTAATGAACAAGGCCAAGCTGAGTATATCTAATTGCTTACCGGTTCGCAGCTTTTGAATATGGAGATCATAAAGCTATTTTGAAGTAGTTTTACTCATAGCGACACAAAGTCTTTTTTGTATATATCGCTTAGCTGTAGCACTCTTTCGGTGTTTAACTGTCATACCATCAGAAGGAAGCACGAGGGTGGAATACTGCCAGGTTGCCCATGCCTGGACAAGGGAAGCCGAGAAACAGAGGTTGAGTTCAAACCATGGACCATCCGGTCAGTAAATTCGCACTATAACTACTGAACCATCTCGCCTCCAGCAAAGACTTTAAATGCCACAATAACACTTTGCCTATTGGTACAAAAGGCCCCTCTTTCTCAGATATCATTAATTGATGAGAGGTAAATGATGAAATAACTTCCAAATGGCTTTCTCGAGTAAGATTTGAAAGTCGTTAAACTTTGTTGCAGATGCTACCGGTTGCAACTAGTTCATCCCTTCAGATAAGCAAGAACTAGCGACCCCGTTACATATGAACATTATTTCGAAAAATGTTACGATCAGCAGAAAAGAATCCCTACTTTGGTGGTACAGTTTTATCCCAACTTAACTTAGACTGTTCAGGATTCCTATTCCGAAACGAATCTAGATGACAAAACTAATTTGATCATATTTGAGGGATATCCATAATGGAGAGAGTATTATTCGCAGTACACATACTCGAGCTTGAGAAAGCTGAGTGGTTAGTGTACAAACCTACGGAGAGAGTGGTTCCTTGTTAGAACCCAACTCCTGTGTAGGCTTTGGCAAACTGAAATAATCTCGGTCCCTTGCTTTCTTTGGGTGTCATGGTAGCTAGACACCAAAAAGGGAAATGTTAGTATTGTTTTGCTCCTACGCAATAGACAAATTGTTATAAAAATGTATTGTTTCTATTCTTCTGAATTGGTGGAATGGGATACTTCCAGCTGCCAACGGTCTCTTAAACTCATGCTTGCTTATTTCGCCTTTCCAAAGAACCTTCAGGCTCTTCTCAGGCAAAACTCGTTGGACTCGACGAAGTAGTTTATCCAAGGCCCGTGTTTGAGGAATAGGTATATTTTATAGCACACATAGAAATACACAACATCGCTTCAATGATCAGTCATCCTAACAGACACATCAGTAAACTGAGTAAATGAAGTTTTCCAGTCAGTTAGGATAGGTAAGGCTGCTTACAAACAGCACGGCAATCAAGTAAAAAAAACAACCAACCACTTGTTGTCATCCTACATAAAAGTCGTCTCTCCGTTTGATGTGATGCAGTCAAGATCCTTAAGGACTCAACTGGCGCATCAATGAGTAATGATGTGGAGACTGAACAATCACCAACCCCTTTTCAGTACGGTAATTGAATTGGGGAAAGACGTTTGAGCGTTGGCACACACTCAGTACACGGTTATGATGATGCTCAAAGAAAGCTCGAGAAGCGAGATAACGCAGGTGAACAAAATTCAGGTAACAGCAAATAAGAAGCCGGAGTAGCATTGCAAGCTTGCTCCTTAACCACTGGGTTGTCTGGAATGAAAAGTATTGCTTAGGTGCTCAGGTGCTGTACCCTTTAAATTCTCCTACCCACAGTTATTTGTGACACATCATGTTGTGAAAATTCACTTTATAACAATGAGAGACTGCCTGTTCATTCATAAAAATACCGATTGAATAATTTCACCTTTCAAACTACTTGATAGACTCCTTGTCATGGACAAAAATACTGTAGTCTCTCACTATTCTACATCAGATTAAATGTGTATATAGAGGGGGGAGAATACCAATTGACATTATCAAGCTGGTTTCAGAAAGTGAGCACAAGAACATCTGTTGTCTGTTGTTTGTTCAGTCAGCTGCACAGCAGTACAACAAAAGTAAAACACTGGATGTGTATAGGAAGAAAATACAGTTGAATTGTATGCGTTTCATAACTTGATGACTTGGAAAAAACTTTTTCTTACTAAACAAATCGACTGCTCTATGCCCGGTGGTTGGGGCCACCTAAAAATCGCTCTTTCTATCCCACAAATCTCCAGGGACGACTAATGTAGCTATGTAGTGCAGTTATTTGCCCTCTAGAGAAGACAATGCATGAAAATATTGGCATGTTTTTATGTATTCCTTCGAATACATGCCGTAGAGATTGCACTCACCATAGCTGGATCTAGCTAATAACGGCAGGATATCACCAGAAACAAAAATATTTGTCTATTATCTCCTACGCATTTTCACTTTCCTGCTCAGGTGCAGCATCATGCTGAGGGTAAAAACAAGCTCACCCATAGATAGCATATTTGCATAAAGGGAACATGAACTGTTTTTGTGGTTCATATGTATCGCGACGATAACTTACTGATTACGGTTCATTTCTACCATTGATATTAAAAGTAAAAAAACAGCCAGTTGATATTAGGTCTTTTCAGTGACGCGCATGAATTCCCCCCGCAGACCTGGCTCTGATAGCATCTCGCTCAGCATGCGATTTTTGTCACATATTTGGGGAATTCTCAAACTTATTTCTATTGAAGCTACTCACAATGCATCCTCGTATAGCGCACTCGTTAATTAGGGATGTGGCATCAATCTAAGTTTATACTAGGATCGGCATCTTTATTTTCCCACAGCTCAAAATCACCACATCTAATCGACCAGAATGGTTCCTAAGACCTGGAGGATTACGAAGGATGGATCAAGCCATGTGAGTCCATCCCTGACTCCTCGAAAACCAGTAACACCTTCCGGTAAGCACTTCAGAACCTTTCTGAACTTTTCGTCCATCCTACAACCAACACATTTTGCAGTTCACACTTTTCCAAAATGTTCAATGAAGTGCAACGTATCGTGGCGTATCAACCATAACAGGAATCCTTCGTGGTTGATCATATGTTTATAAATGCTACTGTTGACGTATTACGTATGAAAAGAGGGGTAGCAAAGTAGTCGGTACTGTCAAGTATTGTTCTGCAGCTGAGAAATAGATTTGTGTGAAAGCTCACTGATGAAGTACACTAAGAGGTCCGTGTGTTGGACGGAAAAGATTGGATAGACCTGTTTTAGCTCTCTCATTGACATATCCCCACATCTGAAGCAATATCAGGCGGCCGTATGTTCCATCTTCTTGGCGTACTGATCTCAATATAAATGTGACCAAAAGGATTTGTTCTTCATGTTCTTCCTTAGGCCAACATCTTTGCGCATTCATTGATGGTGCACGCCTGAAAATGGAATGGGTGATAATAGCTAGTTTGAAGCTAGATGGAAATCGAAATACTGAAAAACACATGAAATACCAATAAAACCGGTATTCATTAGAAGACAGCTTTATTTGCGAAGAATTCCAGAAACCATGTGACACCAGAAGGACTGATTAACTTGTTCCTTAACTGTGTTGTCGACGGAGACATCCTCTGGACTAGACTCTGCCTTAGATACTAACAAAAATATGCGGCAGTGGTCTTAGCACAATCTTATAGCTAAAAGGCCCCTCAGGACGCCAGCCCAAAACCTCGTAATTTTCTAAATGTTGCTCAAACACAGATAAGGTAACCAGACCGAGGAAACATAGCCTAATCGTTAGTACATGAACTCTCCCCGGAATATGGGCAACAGCAGTCAGAGTCCCGCTGTGCATTTGAGCACCTACATTACGTTGAAAGGGATAAGCTAAAGTCAGTCTGAAAAGTGAGGTGAATTAATCCCAGCATATTTAAGCGCTCGTTATTTCATTCACTATGGACAAGCTTGTACTACGTGGAACTCAATGTCGATAAATTGCCGATTCATCCGTTATGAATATCCCCACAGAATTCATGCCAGTGTAATTTTATGTGTCGGGATGCTTTACTTGCGCACGCTTCAAATGTCACGGCTAATTTCGTCGGCTGTCAACAGGAATTTTTTCGCAGACCAACAGACCCGGAGGTGTCTACATTCCCGCAGTTGTCAGCAAATACAGCCCGTGACTACGGAATGACTCGTGGGAGAGATATTGTGAGTCACTCTGGAGCAACCAGACATAGCTCTAGTTGAACGGGTGATGCTGAAATGTTAACCACGTGTGCCAGTTTCGAGCAATTGTACCTGGAAATGATTAATGTCAAACAAACTAGACCAACCCCAGATGACAGATTTGCCCAAATTTAGGCAGTGGACTAACTAAAAACGCGCTGTCTGACAGTTCGGTCACCTCAACAAAGTTTCCAAGCTGTCCGCACAACACAAGGGGGAAAAATAAGTTCGCACGACCATATTTTAGGGCCAGTTTTTTAAAAGTAGGTGCCGAAACACAGTAGAGAATTACTGCACTCAGCTAGGGTCATGGTAGAGCATGCTAAGTGATATATACCTGATATATTTACAACACAAATGATGAGGAATCTTATTGCAAGTTTCAAATTCCAGAGTTTACCTAGGAACAAACAGATAAAAGATATCACGCTCAATCTGGGGTTGGAAAATCTCGCTCCATTTTTCCGGTCCGTCTTGAACTGGAGTAATAGCGTCTGGCATACTTGATGCGGTTACTCGCTCAGTTCAAGCTGACAACCAAACAGCTTTTCCGAAGAAACTGTAAGGAAAATATCCACCGGATGTTGATGCAACCATGGGTCAGTGGTTGCCCATGTAGATCTTTATGGGATAAAACTGAATAACGGAAGTTGTGAAACTCATTTCACATTGGAGCGACTTAGTGATTAATGTACGAGGAAAGGTCCTCCGGAGTCGAAAAATTCGATGACCGGTCTTAAATGACGAACCAGTAACTGTGGCCGCAGATACGAAATCTAATTGACATCGGTTATCGGTTCAAATCTGGATAAGTACAATCCGAAATTCGAGCACGAAGCAAAACAGAATATATTCAAAACAAGCTACTCACTCCCAGTATAAATGAGAACTAAATTAAAAATTTGATTAACAGCCAAATTTGGGCACTTCAAACCTTCCCGCTGTCTGATGTTGTTGAAGGGGATACTTCCCTGGAAAACTGGCACGTCCAAACCTGCAGACATTTTTCACAAACATTGCAGTCTTAAAGCTGTGGCAGTGACATGTAATGTGACTGTTTTGGCATAATAAGCACCTCTGTAGACAGATATCCACAGTGTGTACAAGCGGCCACTGACGTGAAGCACCATCGTTTCGGAGTGTAAAGTGCTGTTGCCGTGACACCATACTTATTTTCCTGGAACTGATGATTCTCAAGGTATTTTCCCAGAGTGTGACCCGGATATACTCAAGAGGAAACCTGAGCTGGTCGGTCTAGTGCACGAATTCTTTCACTGGGAAACTAACATCTTGGCGATCTTGTGATTTTTGGAAAGTGAGTCAGAAATCTTCAGATTTTAACTGTTAGCATTTAATGTTTCAGCGAGTATGTCACATGGTTGCGATCTGACCCCTGGATATCAAATCCTGAAGTCATCACTTGAAGAGCCAGTCGATTCCTGATCAGATTTCGTGATCGAGAGGTGGATGGTGCTACATCACTCCCAAGTGCGAGCCAACCTCACCAATGATTGGCCGCTCTCGGCCGAATGACTAAGTGCTCACACTAGCAACTGGGAGGTCGTGAGTTCTAAAGTCCCTGGAATTTCGTGAGATGCTTACTGCTAGTGGCTCCGAATGAAGATTAAACAGTTGCATAGTGCTCCTTGTCTATTCAGTAAAGATATGCGTGACTTGCCTCTGTATGTAAGAACATTTTCTGTTTCCGTCGATCACCACTTGTCACTTTGAGGTGAAAAACAGAATTCATTTTATTGATGTCTTGACCACCAGGATTACCGATAGAACTAAGTTTCACTGCGTCTACTGACCTGGGGCACACAGTACCGAATTCTACATCTTTCTGTCCTGTGCAACACAAATGTGCTTTGGTTCAGGTTTTGTTCTTTTTAGCAGGACTGGTCTGCACTTCAGAAAAGTCTACCGGGTTAGTTGAGTTTTTATGATCAAAGCTATTCTGGCCGTCTCATAAAAATGAGACAAAGCTGTAAAGTGGCACAACCCATTGTACGGAACAAGGTTATTCACCTTGAGGTTCCATACAGACCATAAACGTGGCCCCGTGCCGAACTTACAATGTGGCATAGCTAACCGTGGGGGCATATACAAGGGTTTATCGTTGTTGCCGATCGAAATTTCAGTTAGTTTTGTCACCTAGTCACTGTAATTAATAGCCGTCCCAGTTGTGGAGGAACATATAATGGTGGCACTGATTAGAAGCCAGAAAAGTGAGCAAAAGACCATCTTCCTAGATAGATTTGTGTCCTGTCACCTGTTTCTGACTTAACTTGGCGGATGTCGGAAGTCAGGGCATCGATCATCAGGCATGTGGTCGAGACGGGAGACGCAGTTGAACTTGACTCATATTTCTGGGTCATAACGAGAAGTAGCCATCCACATGGACATAAGGTCCTCTGGGCAGTACTGATTGACCGACAGAGGCCTGTAGTGTACGCTCAGAAAGACCTAATTGTCACTCTAATCTTGATTCCGTTGATCAGTCACATTGCAGTTTAGCTCTAAATAATACAAGCACCTAAGCCTGCTTTTAATTTTGTTCAGTTTTACTTTGCACATTTCAGCAGACTATGATGTACGAAATAATTTCGTCCCGCAACACTACTGTTCTCACTACCTTGTACAAACTGATCCGTATATCAAAATGTTTTAACTAAGCCGACTCCACTTACAGGAGGACACCTCGATTGCAATCCAAACCTTAAAGCAGCATTTTTCGATTTCGTGTAACACTCCTGTTCAAGGTCACCAAATCAACCGTTTCAGTAGTCATGGTTGCCAAAAACACTTGATACAAAGCTTACCACTTCTGAATTCGTTCGTTCATTTATAGTTCCATTTTCCACGTTATTCCTTTTAAGAAGCCACTAAAAACTTTAGAGTCCCTAACCCTAACCACTCATCAATCGCCACTGTCTCTCTGATCTCTTTTACATCACTAGATAAATCCATTTGTATGCCATTTTACTAATTAGATACAACCGAAACAAGGAAGCTACATGAAGCAGCTAAAATTCCAGTGAATACGGAACTAGTATAACCTACACACAGTGTGTTTAATTACGACTAGAAATCCACTCCTTTGTTCTCGTTTTTTCCGCAATATCTGCAGAAAAGGACTGTGAATTTGGGTCGGGAAAGCTACGGAAACTACTTCTGGGTTCGCTCAGGGACTGCGACTAGTGAGCTCTAAGGATACTCGTAACCTGAATCAGGATGCCTCAGAAATATCTAGAGGAAGACACATTTCGCACTGTGCTTCAGAAACGTCATTTATTTTACAAGAAACTTCCGCATACCAGGTTCTCTTCTCGTTTTCAAAGTGCACACAATAAACGACCTAATCCAACCCAGCATAATATAATTGTACCCCATCACTCATTGGATGACCCTTTAATTATGGAGTGCGCGTAATGCATGTAATCAAGGGAAAGTCAGGCTAATTACTGGGGAATTTAGAGCAACATCAGGACATCCACACTTGGAAAGTACATGTGATCGTTCGGACTAATGACGATTTCAGAGTAGCGTAAACACGGTATGACGGCCATGCAAAAACCGTTCTTTCTGGAAAGCCAACTAGTCACGACTCGTAATTTATTGCGTCAAACTGAATGTCACAACCGTTGGCTTACTATCCTGGTGTGTACAATCATATAACCAATTGTGTACAAATGTTTGTGGTTGTGCAGAGAGAAAGGACCGTTAAACGATTTTCTGGACAGTAAAGGGAGAATATTATCCGGATAAAATAGAAGAGAAATGGAGTACTTCCAATTGGGAACTTCATTCTGCAAGTGAATTGGAGATTGGCTCCACTTCTACATGGAAAATTACCAAATTGCCTCAGACCACTAACAAAATGAAGAACTGTGGAATACTGGACATATAACTAATCTATTTTCAGTGTGCATCGTTTCATACCAAACTGGAATTTTCAGTGTCAAAATAAAAGTTTATATATAGTTGATATAACCTACCTACCTAGTAACTTAGCGAGCCTTTCCAGGGTGGAAAATATCATTTTTGCCAGATAAGGTTTATTTGCGCGTGGTAACCGATGAACAGTTTGCACAACTTCCCTTCCCTACTTATCAAACTGTCCGTTTAAAATACTAACTCTATAGTACAGGCCGCATAGTGTAAACAAAGTCTGTAGGATGACTGCAGCTTCTAGAAATTCGCCTCAGCCATCAAGGAGTTAATCAGGGCAACAAACATGATGTGATCGCACTTTTTCTTCATGACCAGACGTCTTGATGATAAACACAGAAACATTTCAGTGGGTAAAATTTGGATTATTAAGTGGCTGACTTCTGGGTCGGAAAATGTCTTAATAGGTGACCACAGATTAAGACAAGTTTAGTGGGGCGATTTGATGAGTTAGCCCATGACCTCTTTTTAGCTGTTTTACTATATGACTCCAGGTTTGGGATGTTGTTCATTTCTTGCTTGATGAATGACCTCATAGGTTGCATTGAAGCTTACTTAATCTTACATGTGGAAAAAGAAAATTGGCCCATCTGTAGGCAAAGGAAGGCCCCAATAACGTTTTACTTCATTCACAATTGAGCATAGCATTATTCAGATCTAAATATACCACAATACTGTTTCTTTCTCCACGGGAAGCTCATTGTACGTGGCTTCTCCGAGGAGTAGTTTATTTCTTGAGTGGTCCTTCGTGGTTGGCTCTGTGCTGAGTTCGCATAGTAGTTGTACCACTTAGATTGGACTTCTGTGCAAAATTAAACAGGATCACTGGCTGTTCGTAATACTTGAAAGAGCTGTTTTTCTTACATCCCGGTTAAAATAATGATTTTTTTTTCGCGAAGTACAATCATAACCATCCTACAAGAATATTAGATCGCGAATGAACAGTATTCATCGACGATATTTGATCCTTAAATTGCTTTATGTTTTTGAGGTTCTTCATAGCCTCGATGTCTGTCTTAGATTGCTCGTTAGTTAGTTAAGGGAACAAGATACAGTACGCGGTACTTTCTTGAAGGTAACTGCTAACGGTTTGGCTGAAAACTGTTCGATGGCCAACGACCAATTGCGATTCATTTGGGTAAAGCGTTACAGCCAGATTGGTATTTTACTGAGGGTAGCTGTCAAAATTTTTGCTATTCTGGGTTCAAGTGGAACATAAAATTGACGGAAACTGCGTCTACCTGATGAGCCCTAAGAAGGTCGAAACCAGCTGTGGACTGTCGAGAAGCTTTCGATAACCTTGCTTAGAGAAAATGTACAGCGACGTCACGAATATCGTACCATCCCAAACATGAGGTGGTCTTCGTGTGGCAAATCCGGTTGAAGAACATCGTAAACAATGGGTTCAGCTGGTTTTAAAACAAAGTTGATTTCGAATAAGAATATTTGGCGAGTGACGAGTTACGCCTTCAATTGAGCTGTATTGTTCATTCAGTAGAGCTCACTCACGTGGAACTCACTTACCTCATAAATGAAGGAAGCTAAATATGAATTGACTGCCTAGAGTCAAGGTTAACTCTGGATCCCTGTTTTTAAGCAGCTATTCCACCTTAAAAAGACTAGGTATTAGGGGCATAAAAACTAGTCACTTTGAGTCACTTTGACTCATCTGCGTTATTTTATTGGGGTCGACTCCTGTGTGAGATAAGTTCATTGATAAACGTGGAGTAAAGCTGCTACTAAGGCCCGTTGATGCGCGGCAAGATCTGCACAGACCCACTCTTGCTACAAACATCCTGAAGATCAAGCTGACCGATGTCTCATTTGAAGACAATCAACTAGGTCGTGGATAACCACCTCGATGATACAACTAATCCCGATACTAGCTTGAAGCATAAGCTTGTCAACCATTCTGTCTGACTCACTGCGGCGGACGTCGTTGGGTGTGAACGGCCACTTGTGACATACTCCGATACTGTTATCGGACTGCTTTACTGAAAGCCCAACCAGCTGTCTTCGATAATGTGCCTAGAGACCACTGGTGAGTTCCATTTGGGTTACGCATATCCACGCACCGCATTGGTCAGAATTCATAGCCATGAAGCAGTGAAGATCGGCTGGAGTTTTTACAAACGCAGATTTTGGTTTCGGGAATAATATTCGATCCACGCTACAGAACATTCTTCGGCAGCAAGGATGCTTTTTACCTCAGATTTCGCGCGATTGTACGTGAAACTTGGATACTGGTATTGCTAGATCCTGATAGGTCTTTACAGGACACACCGAGAACACTTTTGCCCACGAACTGCTGATTTCGAGACAGAGTTTGTTGGCACTTCACCTACTTTGTTATAGTAGGCGTAGGATGCTCACCGTTTTTCACCTAGCGAAAGACGTTATTAGCTGTCCATAGTATGATGTACCTCACCTCTGCGCTCCTGTGGGAAGGTAGAAACCTTAACATGCACTTGGACTTGAGTTTATGCAGGGGAGTTTTCAACCTCATTAATCCGATAAGGTTAGGCAAATGCCCATGAAGCGGGGCGGTTAATGAAATCGAAGGCAGCGCGGATGTTAGCTAAACTCAGGGCATTGTGTTATTAAAACTTGAAAAGATGCTCCAGTATTCTTCGGCGGTAAAAGTCAGCTAGTTTAGACCTCTTTCCGGGGAGGCTACCGTAACAGTATTGATTGGACGCATATCTAACAGTTTAGATCAGGTTGACTGGTGTCAAGGTCACTTTTGCCACCACCATCCTAAAAGGTAGGTGACCAAGCAGTTGCCACAGACCAGTTCGTCCCTGATACCGGGGCAATACCTTGAAAAGGAGGGTTACAACCACAAACAAGGACCTTTGTGATTTACAATATCTTTGTTAGTTTAGCTCCTTTAAAGGAGGTAACCGCTTACCGTCGCATAGCAGATTTCAAGTTGACTATAAGCTCTGGACCACAGAGTCCCTCGCATCATTTGCTTCGCTGTTGAGAGCTTTGATAGTGCTGACTGGTATATGTAAAAAACTCACCTTCAAAATACTTTGCTTCTAACGGAATCACAGCTGAACCCGTCGCTCGTGGTATTTTTTAAATTAATGTGCTTCACAAAGATTGCCTCGTGTTTCAGTTAGTATGCTATTTGCGATTTCGCAGTATACTTTCTTGACGGAACACAATGTTCATATGGTTTCTGAAAACTTCCGTGGCCCATTATCGGTCCGGCACTACTAGCTCGACGCAGTCCCCAATGTTACGAATGTTGTGCCCAGCGAAACTTAAGACAACTAGTGGGCAGTACACTCGGCTGAGGAGTGTCGTAAACGATTCACCTGGGATTAAGTTGTGTCTTTTGTTCTGAACAAATTAGTTTGCAAACGAGTGGGTTTTACTCAAGGCTTACAAACTGCGTGTCCAAATAGAACATCAGGTTGACGGATACTCGAGGTTGCACCATCTTGTTGAGGCCCAAGAAGTGCGAAACCGGTCGTGGGCTGCCAGTGGGTTTTCAACAAAACTTATGGGTAGCGTGTTTCTTCAGTGGTATTCCTTTACTTCGAAAAGTCAACGCCTTAGTGTGTACGGCTGTAGATCTCTCACCAAGCAAAAGCAGTTGGATAGCTCTGTCGGTAGAATCAGTTACAGTCATTTCTATATGGTGCAGGTGACGTCGCGAGACAGGGACGTGGACTAGGCAGTATCAGACTTGGTTAATCCTTTTAAGGAGGACCAGAGAGTTGCGAGCATGTCTAAGCTATTATCTTTCAAGATTGAGTTATCGCTCTATTATTTGCCTAAATCTCTCTCTATTTATGGACCACTAGATACGTGGCTTATTACACCTAGTGGTTCAAGATAATTATCTCATATGAAACATACCTCAGCTGAACAAAAGGTGAACTGAATGGGCGAAAACGCCCATAAGGGGAGTACAGTGATCACAAACTCGGAAAAAGGAGGCATCTAAATCGGGCTGTGTGTAAACAACGGATGGCAGAAATATTATGTTGACAGTTTCACTTTTCACTTCCATGTAATCTAGAAGTGTGTAAGAAACAAAACGCAAACAGACAGACGGTTTGATTTTTGCTAATTTGCGGTTGAATGACGCTGTACAGACTGGCAGACGACACAATAATGAACTTGTACGTTACTGTGTATCGGCAGACGTTTGCATCAAATTAGTATAAGCACTTATTTTCGGAGATATTGACTGCGTGTGTCAAGCAAGATCACATACAGTTTGTCAAAATCACACAGGGTGCTTCTCCCGACCACAAACTGCGTGCGTTGGCAATAGATATCTGGCACACGTTCTGTCAGGTACCATAATCACATTAGATCACACGCACACCGATGTGCTGATGGTACCATCAAACCATCACAAAGCACCGACCAATGCCGTATGGCTTACTGACAAATGCGTATCGGAGAAGTCGATACAACAAGCCGATAGCCACGCAGATCTGGCTTTAACGGTGATCGTAAGCGAAATCGCGAAGAAATACCAATCAGTTTAGACAATGCTTGAGATGAACGACAGTTGGCTACGACATTCAAGACCTTATGGTTAGGTTAGTCAAAGGAGTTGATTCTCAATGAGTATGCAAAATAAATTGCACGAACAGATATCTCTTAAGACGTTCTTCGTTAGCGCATCTGTAGTTAGGTTGACTATCTTATTTTTGACCATTAGCGTGAATGTTTAGATAATCAATTATTGGTTGACTTTTTATCACTCGGACTGGCTTACTCCACTTAAACTTTTGGTGCTCAAACAGATTTATTTCTTGAAATTTTCCGTGAAAAGATGGGCCAAAGGCGAGTGACTGTTCTGGTGTTGGCAGCATTGTAAGCCTTTTACTCTCAAAGATGTTTGTCGTTATTCCTGGTTATTATCGTTCGTGAATTCTGGGTTGTAACTCATGAATGCGAGAGTTTTGGTTAATACACTCGATGAGCTCGAGGACGGAAGAAGCTGAGTGAAAGAATCTATCATAAAAATTCTGGCGCATGCACACACGGCAAGAGGATGAGGTTTCCCAGAAGGCTCGAAATCGGTCTTCTCCATTAATCTCTGAAGCATGAAAGTAATGCTTTTTGTTAGTTTCCCGGTTTTCTTAAGAGAGAAGTGAGAGGTGTATTGAAATTGACTTAGCAACTTTTGGAGCTGCGAATTTTGTATGAATTCAGCTTAGATCACTGTTTACCCTATTAGTTTCACGTAGTTAAACTTGGTCCGTTCGTCCAATACCAAATAGAAAGATAGACTTCCGACAATTGCGGAAAACAACGTGGTCTAGAGATTTTCACGTTATTGCTGTCCAAAAATGGCGATACTTTTCAATTTGTGTAACTCTACTTATCCTCTGCTATCAAGGAAGTCAGCTTTAGTTGAAATCTCATGTGCCCAGGAAAGGACCATATTTTTTCCTATGTATCCTTTCGCTACGACTCGATCAAGGAACCGACAAATAAGCCCTATTCATGACACGACACATTGCATTACCAGAAGAATACGGTATCAGTAACGGATAAACACTTTGATTTCCGCCTCTAGAAGAAGTTGACTCAAAATACCACCTAGTGTAAGCATAATTCGAGCCATGGTTACCAGAATACTCCTAGATTTGACCGACCTAGACTAGCTTACAGGCATTTGACTGCCAGCAGCATTCTTCTGAAACGAGACCACGTGCTATTAGCCTCCGACAGGTGTAGCCGTTGAGTAGGATTACGACTGGAACTTAAACAATCATAATCGTTCCGTCTGACCCACTGTAGTGAGTGATGAAAGTATGACATGTTTAGGGTGGTATGATGTGATCGGTTGCCCTCTACCAACCCCTTCATTCGATGCTCTGTCGATGCTTTGTCACAATTCATTGACAGCCCACTTGAGTCGTAATCGGATTCCTCGATAGAAACATTATCATACTAAGACTGTCCAAAGTACCTTCCTGTCACAGAACGTGTTCTTCCAGTCCTGAGTAGGTCATCGAAGCCTAGTTTATCAGGTAGCGTGTCAACTCGACAAGTGTTTCAATTTCACCAGATTACTTATCGGACTGTCGATCTACGGACAGGCTTAAGATAGAAGCCATCTGGGATGTTTGAGCCAAACCATGGCCAGACGCTTGAAAACCGTGATTCTAAGCTCTTCTGATTCAGTGATGGGGAAGCAAATATAAAAAGTCGGATAAACCGTTGCTAGCACCATCACCTGCACCACCACTTTTGAGTTGATTGGAAGGATAAAATAATTAAACCCATAGGTTGTGAGTTTTCTGATATCACTAGCAGAATTTCAGGCACACATAATTTACCAATAGTCCTCGGGCACTGGTTCGCGTAAAACAACTGCGGTCAAATTTTCCGCAAATAAGAATGGTTGGCATAAAAGAGGTTGACGAAGCTAGAGGCTCCAAACGTCCCACATGGAACTCCTTTGAGAGTTGCTTAGCCTCGGATGCTCAAACATATGACGTCGAGACCGTTTGAAAGTTCAAAACACTACATTCAGTATCCCTAGGCTAAACGGCCTGGTGTTACAATATTATTCTGTCTTTGAGCATCCTGAAATATTGTTGAATGGCCATGTAAATGCACTGGCCGTCTTATAAGGATTGTGAGTGAAGTACTGGGTAGTGAAGTACAATTTGAATGAGTCACTCTGAATTAATCTGGCGAGCTCTCAACAAAGTTGCATGGATGGGCTGAGTCGTCTTGATTCCCGCTAACAGCTACAGAAGAAATCAACAAACATGAACTGGATGTTCGGTGAATTTAAGCCTGATTCCTAGCGGTGATTAGGTTAAGCTGTAACCAAGGCCAACCGGTTAGCTTTGAACAGCGGAGTACTTGCAAGTATTTACTTACCAGGGGATGTTGCAGCTTCCTTGTGGCTTCACGTTATATTATGGGAACTTTTCAAAACGGTTCTGCCTATCTGCTTCTCATTAGCCTTAATATCAAAATTTGCAGATGTAACTATCAGTATCAGAGTAGCCTCCGTTACCAGTCGAACTAGCTAGAAGTCGAGATACTAGTGCTTCCTATTAGAACCTTGCAACTGTATTTTCGGGCATTTTTGTGGTTACGCATATACGATATTAGCCCCTCGTGAAGCAACCCCTATTTTCTGATCTGCACAATATCGAAGTCAAACCGAGATCCATTAGCTTATTTATAGCTAACTAACTGTGTACCGACTCCAATACCTAAGCTCTTGGAGGGGTTACTTTTGGGATTTCAAAGGAATGTAGGCTACATAATGCAAATCCTGTTCGTTCTGGACACAGATACGGAGACCCGTTTCACTTATATGACAAAGCATAATGAATGAACCTTCATATTCTCAGCATCTTGAAACAGACTCTCTCGGAAGCTATTGAAAGTAGGAAGAGATTTGGTTCAGTTAGTGAAAAAAGTTCGATGTGCTATGAAGGTCTAAATCCAACAGAACAGACTGAATAATGCATATTGTGAATGTGGCGATGTCTGGATAAATGTGTAGTGGATAGATACCGCTCCGCATGGAACAAAACGCTCACAGAGCTGGGTTTCCTGCTTCAACGGTAAACTAAAAAAAATGTTCTTCCAAGTTGAACAATGGCCCGGACTTTTGTATTTGTAAAAGTGTCCCCTACATCATGGGGCCTCAGAGACTGACCACTGACTTTCCAGTGTTGTAGACAGCATTCAACAGCTGGAAATTTCGTCGTTTAAATTTAGCAGACTCATTTCAACCATGGAAAACCGCTGAAACTACGCCAAATCACAAAATTGCTCCGTTTTCAATTTAAACGGCTCACACAAGTAAAGGTTGGAACACGTGTTCTTTAACCGTCAAATCACGTGTACCAGGCACTGCTAATAATAAAATCTCAGTGAATTTTGTTTACGTGAAGATTTATCGCTATACGAATGGCGGTAGAACGACAAGGTTGTTTATGTGCTCTGAATAGCAGTACACGTAGCACTACGAACGTACGGTCCAACAGTCGCTGTGGACTGTCGTCAACTGAGTCAGTGCAGTCCTACGTTGGTAGGTGTCAGTAAGGATGAAGAGCAAGCGAAACAGCGTTTGTGTTTGTATACAAATCGTGGCCGGTGTACGTCTGGTGACAAGGTGGTTTAATTAGTCACTGAGTCATTGGCAATTTACAGGTATCTGGAGGTTAGGAATACATAGTTCTATCATTGACGAATTTACTAATTTATTTTCAGCAGAACTGCTCATTTTTAACAGAGAAACTTGACTAACAAAATGTAGTCAGTGATCAGAAAGTTTGGAGAATCTACTGAAGCTAAGTTTAGGCACAATAAGGCTTTTGGAAACAAACTTTCATTTCTGATGAAATGTGAAATGCTCCTGTTAGCAGTGGCTAAAAAGTTACAGAACAGACGTCACTGAACTCACTTAAACCCAGCTCGCTGTTCAAGAAAAGCCATAGGAGGCTGGCTTTGCTTATATCTCCTAGCGGAGTGGGACGACGCAAAAACGCCGACTTGAACATGGTTTTGGCTTTACAATTGCAGAGCACAAATCAAAATTTAATGAGTGAACCAAACTGGATCAGTTAGATAATGATGGCTATCCTATCCATACTATCGAGAGGAAGTTTCGCCACATTTTTGCAGCATTTGTGACCCCATAATGTCACAGTCAGGTGAGAAAAAGGACAAATTCTTTTGTCGGTTGTCGGATCTGGTCTGATCTGAACCTTGAAGCGCCAACGTATTCTGCTGTTTGATGATAATGCTCAGGTTGGCAAGGTCAGGAAATCTTGGACGAAGATGCCGGGTTTATTTGAAGTCGGACGAACGAAAGACATTGGTGGAAGACTACTCTGGATGTATGCAGTTACCGAACTCCTAACAACAAAAGTGTGACTGCGAAGTGGAGACTTGAGCTCACATAAGAAGTGGTTCTTCCTAATTTACGGGCCACGAAATTTATGCTTGAGGCTAACGGCGATACGAATCACTTCCTGGTGCGTGCTGAATCACTCACCGCACTAATTTCAATTGGATGTAAGAAACCTGAAGTAACCAAAAACTCCATCGAAATTTTATGGCACTCCAGAGGAAATTCAGGAAAATAGACAAGTCTAAAACACGACCGAAATCCACCGCACCCGAATACAAACACGTTCATGCAGCTGTGTTGGATATAACAGTCCAATATCTCACAAGGAGAGTTTAAATAAAAAAACACGTCGTAGTTGGCTAGGGTGTTTCAATCCGATGTTTTATTTGCCGTGGTTGGAAATGAATAGCAAAGCGTTGTCACGACGACTAGGATGCACTTCAGTTTTTTGCCTTTGCGAACGGTTTTCCAGAAAATAGAAGTTCATTACTTGGAGGGCAACACACAATGGGCGCCAAAGTTCGAAAACGCATGAAGATTGCGTTATTATAGATCTATATACATAGTTATCACAAACAGCCAAATATTTGGTGGTCTTGCGCGGATAATTCTCACTGTAAGTCATATAACTTAACCTCAGGTTTGGCTCACAACCCACGATCCAAGTAATAATTTTTTTCAAACTGCCAGCATTACTAATTTTTGTTGCGCTGCCTAATCTTCTAGTATTTCTTCGAAAACGGAGTAAGCAATTGTCCATCAGGCCCAGTCTGCTGCAACAGCCTGCTACTATCAAATTAAGCCTTGGTATCAGAACATGATACCCTCAGGTGTACGCCAGCATAGGTGGGTGTAAGGCACAAGTTTGCTCAATATTACCATCGACCTGAGTTATTCGGCAAGTTCATATGCCTTTAAGCCTTATTACAAAAACCTGAACCTAGGGGTGAAACCAGACGGGATGGTTATCAGCTTCTCTTCGTAAGACCAGATCGAGAATTTTGCCGACCAGTGTGTGAAAAATTGTTGGAGCCATCTACTCGAGTGTAATGAGAGTGCCATTAACAATATCAAAGTTTTTTGCGTACCATTACTTATTCCTTCGGGTGAAAACCTGACTGATTCAAATGACCCAGAGTGAGCATCTACAAAAAACCAAGCACCAGTGATTTTTGTCTTGTAGTTTTGGAAAATCAAACCAATTTTACGTCTGAGCAGTCACTTCATCATGGGCGAAAAGAGCCTAATAAAGCTTTCACAAAACTTCCGTCAGTGAAATTTTCGAAACATGTGTATTCTTACCCTCATAAGGTCTTGGGTGCAAGTATTTTATGCAGGTGGCACGTGATAGTTATTCGAAATCTGCTGAAGACCGAATACCGGATTCACCGTGTTTGGAGCTTACTAGGGAGACGCAGTTCTTAGAAGTGAAGGTAATTGCTACCTGAACTGAACAGCGTCTTGGCCCTTGAAATCACATATTTGATAAAAAAAAGTTCCATTGGATATCTTCGCATCAGAGCCTTTGAATCGCCAGTATATAGCATATTGTGCGGAAGAAAAACAATGTGCTACTGACTACAAATTACCCTATCAGGTGTCTAATTCCAATGGTTTCAGCTTGCACATGGCCTCAGAAGTAGAGGATTTGTTTTTAACCCACATGGCATGTATCTTGTGATTAAGTCTGCAAATTTAATTATGATTTAGACAACTTGCTTATCATACTAAACACTTAGGCCTATCACGGAGATAATAACTTTGAAAAGAGAATACTTTTGTTATATCCAGATGAATTATCAACGGTAATCTCTAAAACACTGCATTTAGCCCCGTACACTTCTACTTTAAGCCGATTCACCATTCCATAATTTATTTTGAAGAGTTGTTTATGCTGAAGAAAATATCACGAAACATGGTATATCAGATGATAAACTTGATAAATGCTATCTGTATACGTTATCGATTAAGCGGGGTTCTTTGTAACCGTAAGCACTAGAACGTTAGCCATCAGATTGTTTTTAGGTATATGACATTTTTAATGATGTAGGCATTTATAACCCTGGAGGTAGCCGTAAAATGACATTGTACCACAACTGGCGCCACAGGAGCATTTTCGCCTCATTCAGTGATTTAAAATAACCCTGAATACTTTCAGTTAATAATTATTCCTCAAAATAGGTAACGGCTATAAACAGGGGGTGCTTCTTCTATGGGCTCAGCGGTTCTACATTTTGTCTTTCATCTCGAAACTTAAGTATATCTAATTTGAATAAGTAAAACCCTTTGAATGTGGTAAAAGTAATGGGGGGTGTCAGAGCTGCATAAAAAGGAGAACCTTGTGGTGATTTAGCCTTGGGATGATCACTATGTTAACCATGTTCACGTAAAAACTCTTCTCTGGTAGAAAAACAGTTATGGATTTCGGATGAACTGACCACTAAGTTACTAGTAACCAGTAGTACTATCATTAAAAAATCCCCAGGATTGCAGGCTTGTCGGCCAGTTTTTTGTTGTAGTCAGCTGCTTGAAACTGCATTCGTTTAGCCAGACTTGATGAGTCCTATTAGATTTGGAAAGTATGATGCGACTAGATTTTTTCGGAATCCGATTACAAGTCTACTATTAACACCTAGTAATAGCACAGATGTGTTCGATCTGGAAAAGCAATCTGGTACGCATTTTTCAGGATGGACACCAATCAGATGGATGTGACCGAGTCAGTCCTAACACTGAGTGGTCGCTGACTTGGTACGTGTGCACGTCTCATGGCAAGTCACGTGAGTTTCCATCTGTATGGTACGTGCCCTAAAATTTGTTAGAACTTAACTATTAGTGAAGTCAGGACGGTTCACGAATAATCCGTTCCCCTCTTGGGAGATCTAACAACTACAGTTGTTTTCCAGCCCAACTTCAGCATACCTAAACTTGTGTTCAATCTAATAATCGCTTGCAGAATTTCCTCTACGTCCCCGCAGAGGGTATTTGAGCGAACTCTGTGTACAGTCAGTTTAATTGTACTAGACAGAAACCCATATAGCAAAATCCAGAACCCATCAGCTACTGGTGGGATGCTGTGACTAGTTCACATTTCGTCTAATTTTGGAGTGTAAACTAAACCAGCGCGAAAGGGGTTTGCCGATTGCGAACATATCTTAGTCAGCGTAGTGGATTTTTGAGTACCTCTGATAGTTGTCTTGAAGTGTGAAGAGCAGACTCGGAAAAACTTGCTCAAGAATACACTTAACGCTAGTAACTGACATAAGAAATATGCATGCCTTAATTGCTTAAGGTAAGTTTATGTTGAAAAATGATCAGTGTCCCCAAGTTCTCCTTGCTTTACTTACTGTTGGATACCCCGAAAAATAGACTGATTAGGATTTATTATGGTTGCACCGGGAAATGATCGAAGTCACCTCTGTCACTTGAGGTACGCTGGTGGAAACTAGCCGTTTATTTCTGAGTTAAAAATAATCCACACAAATGTTAATATGAATAATCAAGTCTGACACAAAAGATAGACAAATTCTTCAACTTACCAAATTTCGGCACACATCTGGACACTCACCTTACGACATGGAATTTGTTTGAGTGTGTATGTTTGATTTTCAGGTGGCCTCGTTTCCAGGATTTTTGATACTAAATACCATGCGTAAGAAATACCAGCAGACCGCACTCTTTAAAAATCGATTTGATCGATTCCTGAATGTGGCTCACTGCCGAGTTATATAAACCTCCTAATCATCCAAGAGTATCGGTGTGAATTAGCTGATCTACGTAGGCGCAGATAGTAGGCGAACTGTTGCTGTTTCAGCATGTACACTGTCACGACAAAATGATTTATCTGCAAGTTAACCTGGTGTTGATGAGGGAGACTCAGCTGTTTTCAACATGAATCCCTCGTCTGTAATCTTCTTCGGTTGTATTTGTCGCACAAAGTATATCTCACACTGAAGTTGATACGATACTCATGATTTGCTAGAATTTTTCATTACCATTCATAAGAATAATCAAAACACCAGAAAGCTCTTCGCAAATAAAGCAGTCCTAGCCTAGAATTTCAATCTAAGTTGCTTCGTGCTATCTGATTTGGGTTTCCGGGTTTCTTGTCAATATATACGACAGCCGACATCCAGTTCTCTTCATCCGTCTCATGTAGGCAAGTCCTGTCTAATAAAATTAGACTCGTTGTACATGGTCAGTGATTTATTACAAAACGCTGACTGATCAGAGGTGAATTGGAATTTTACTCACGATGTTATTTAAGAGTTTTCGAAAGAAGATTCTTTGACAAATTCTAGTGAATCTCCTATATAGTATGGACAACTATGCGATTTAGAACTAATTTGCACGTCGTTGAAATCAAGACGCACAATTAAATGGGTTTCAATGGGTTTAAAAGGATTAACTGGATTAAGGAGGCTAAACCGCTTCTCATAAAATTTTTACAAGCCATCAAATCAAGGTTTGTTGCACTTGGAGCTGAGCTGCACGTCTTTGAGGCGTTTTAAACCAAATCTTGTGTTTCGCTGTAGACGAACACTACACTATGGGCTTAAGTAACATGCGATGATCCAGATAGGGTGCATTATTAAGACATCAAAACTGGTTTGATATATGCAATGATTAACCGCACAGTCCACTTCACCTTACGCCTCAATGTTGCCTCCAAGTGCCGAACTGCTGGCTGATGCTATGTTGTAGTGTGGCAAAGTGGGAGGTCCTGAGTCATCAAGCATGCGAATCGTATTCAGTGATCCTTCTATCACCTGAAGAATCTAAGTTCGGTGAAAAGGAAATATCACTTTGGCTGACACATCCTGACAGCTTCAGTTATAGCTGTCACATTGAGAGGTACCATTTATTGGATTGCAGTTTCCTGTTTTGTTCATTTTTCGCTTGCAGGCTAACTAAAAACGTGGTCTGCTTACTCTCATGTTTCATATTCCCGAGTAAACAAGACTCCGTTTGAGGTTGGTGGCATGAGGAGAGTTGGGAATTTTGGTGAGAGATTCGTCCTGTAAGGTAAACCAGTCTATGCTGAAAAGCAGAGAAGCACTCTACAGCTGTTTCATCCTTATTTGGAATCATCGGCAGTACGCCATAGAGTCTCGAACACGCGATCTCTCGGCCACAAGTTTAAACTCAGCTTTTCGGCCACGAGCGGCTAGTCAGCAGTGTGATTAACTCGTACTTAGCACTGCTAATCCCTCAATCACAGGATCCATGTAACGGAGTCACACGTGCTGCATGGCTCCTCGAGCAGCCACTTACCAGATGGACCTCCAAACTGGCTGTGCTTCCCAGATTTGTGGTTAGTTTTCTAAATACTAAACTGCAATAGGTTACCAGGTGTCACAAACTTAGACCCCACGTTAGAACACGTCGTTTTCGGGGTCAAAGTGGTCAGCTAAATCTCCGCTTTTTGAAAACAATGTTTTCCCAGTTGGTCAAACACAGTCGTGATATGAGATAATTTTCCGGAGTGTTCAGCAAAAAGGGAAACTGTCCTGGGTAGGACGTTGTGCATAGGCGGGAACTCGCGGGGGAACGCGCGTCAACGATAATCTGGTAATTTTCGCTCACTATCAGAAATGATCGCTGCCTTACCTTGTCCATCCACAGAAATTGTCGTAAACAACTGCCTTTGGAGATTCACTGTCCCCTGGTGCTTCCATAGCATGCATATTACAGCCTGTATCAAGAAGAAACTGTATCGAATTTTACTTCAGTATCAGTGACACGAAGCTGATCGCTTTTGTTTGTATATTTCTGTCTGCGTAGGTTGGAGAAAGCAACTTTGCTGCCATCCGTGTTTCTGAAGTAGCTATATACCTAGAAATAAATGTTTAGCGTTATTCCTATCTCCACGGGTAAACTTACTTGATATGTGTGTAGTGACAAAACTGGCTTTTGGATACATGGGGTGTCAAACCAGGCAGGTATCAATGAATTCTGTGTCGTTTACTTCACTTGTGACGTACCTTTCACCCTAGACCAAGTGACTGTGCAGCACACATATCTCACATCTCATACGTGGTAGCCCATACTGCCGCATCAGGACAATCAAATGAACAAGACGGCCGTTACCTATAACGTTTTGATCCTGTCAAATATGATCAAGTTGTGCCGAACTGCCGCATGGAAAACTACACACGAAGTTCAAGTTTTTAACTTGTAAAAGTTCATAGGAAAACATGAATATGTTTAATACGGCTGTTTTCAGGAGGTCATCGATGCCATTTTAAGGAGGTGAAGTATACTGCCTGAATAGATCGGTCTAAGTGAATCAGACAAGCTAAAAGCACCACCCAATTTTCCTTCGTTCTTGGAAATATGTGGATTCCAACACTGCTCCGAAAGACCTAGTTACCTCGTGCAGCGCGAAGATGTTCACCCATTCAGGTGTAAAAATTCGCATAAGTCCAGCGTGCATTGGTGGAGTAGCGGTAACACGTTCGCCTCGCATGTCAGATGTGCGGAGTTCAAACCCCGGCGCGGCCATTGGATATGCCCTACTGATGAGCTCTAATAAGAGTGAAACTCGAGTCTACGGCTGCTTCCCTTTGGTGTTGACTGACAAGAATAATTACGCCAGAACAGGAGGACAGTTATTCGAACGAGAGTCCTGTGCGTATGTATTCTACAGATTCCTTATCGGTCTATCAGTTCTGCTTTATTCGTGGTTCCTAGTATATTGACAAAGATACGAGACACATGGTACACTATTGGAGGAAGTAAGGATCTGTCAAAAAAGATGTAGTATGTCCAGAATCGGCGCCACTTTTAGGAAGTAGTCGAAATGCACAAACAAAGAAAAGTTCTGAAGTTGTCTTTCCGTGTAGTTAGAGGGAAATTCAACGCTGCTTAATCGGTCGTAATAGATAGCCTCAACTCTCCTTTATCTTCTTAGAAAAAACCGCTACATAGCGTCACGCTTTTAGTTTGTGTCATGAAGGGGCTCTTAATGAAATAATTGGATTCAAAATAGCACCTCATGAGTGAAGAAGCATCCAATTGTTTATCTATCTGCTTGGATCCTTTCAGTGGAAAACAAGTGTGTCTAGGCCGAACCGCAAACGGTTCCTCAAATAAGCGGGGCTGGCACTAATATCGATGTGAGGAGTCAATACACACGAACTTGTCTGGTGGCCAGATATGCCAGTTCACCACATTTCCTGAATTAAGGAACCGAAATTCCTGATGCGTACCCAAGTGTGTTTGTTCCGTTAGAACTACCTCAGTGTTTACAGCACTGGTGCTATGAAACGTCACACTAGTAGAACAATTTAAACCATCGAGAATATTTGTTTAGTTCACGTATACAAAGCAATCATGAATTTATCATGAAAACGAATTTGCATTAAAAAATATGTAAATTTATGAATAGGCCTGGAACGGGTGCGAAGCTATTAGCCACTAAGAAACGTTGTATCAAAATATATGCTACATTACATTTACGGATACTGAGTAGAGCGAATAAAAAGCGACTGTTATGAACGCCTAATTAGCCGGGAAACGTCGAGTGTTCGCCAAGAAATATTTATTAGATTAACAGACAACGAATTTCTAACGACCGATCAATTCTTTCTACACATATTTTGAGACTGCAGAGCATTTGGAAAACATGAGAAAAACAGCAGGAAAAGACAGACATAACGCTCAGATTTTCGTTGTCTTGATAAAGCCTGAGCATCAGAGAGAATTGTTGACTTTACCACGACTTGCTTTTTGTTTTCGACGATTGTTGAAAGATAACGAGTCCCGGAGTGAACAAAGCAAAGGGGAGGAAAATTAGACTAAAACTATATTCCGTGTGGATGATTCAGTGCTTTCTGAGTTCATGACTAGATAGCTTGAAAGGAATAGTTCCGTCCACTAAATGCAGCGACACGTTGAGAGCAGTATTCATGAAGTTCAAGCAGTTGATGCAACGTATGAGTCTTTACGTTCTCTCTTAAAATGTTTGTCAACGACTGTTTGAATAGTGTAAAGGTTTGTTGTCAATCATACTATCCCTGAAACACTCCCGTTTGAACTGGAAATGCGGCCTAAATGTCAAAGCCAGTGAAACAGAGAGCGCTTTATTTTAAAGTAGAATTCGGTTGGCTCATTAGTACTGATAAATTTGATTTACAGTCCACACATAGCAGCTTTTTCAGGTGAGATGTTGAATCACGTGTGTTTTTTAGTCAAAGTAATTCTTCTGATTAATGATGTGGTCTCCATCGAAATGCGTACCACCTGGAAAAGGAAAATTTAGTGTTTGACTTTCTAGAGCAAGTTGCTCCTACTAGTTGATTTGCACTTCATCATAAAAAAGCGATGAAAGGGCAACTGTAATTCCTAGAATGTCCAGTTGAGAGTGATGTTTTTTGCTGCCGTCTAGGATCCTGGCTGCATTTTCTGGTCCCAGAAGTTTCCCTAAGCCTCATTTATTAGGCCCATCTTTTATTTGCTACTCAGAAGTTACAATTCCGAACGAGTGGGACTTTTTTCTACCTTTATAATTCAGCGAAATCCTGGATACATTCTTGTAGGACGAGAAGCGGAATCTAGCGCGCCATGAAATAGTAACTAACAGAAAGTTTCACGGACTGTGGCCCATCCTTAACCAGAACAAAGGTTTTCGTGTAACAAGAAGAATTTTCTACACAGTCATCACTGTTTCTGTGGCGAGGCTGCTCGGAGATTTGTTCGTCATTCAATTGGAACAATCAAGCGACATGCAGTTCATGTATCTTTATGTCAGTTGACTTTGTTCACGATGCCGACCATAATTAAAAAAGCCGACATGACAGGCTGCTAGTGCCGGAACGTCCAACTTGCGGCACACCAGGCCACAAAGTGGGGCGCTACAATGACGGAACGTCCTGGGAATTCTAGTATTCCATGCGGATCTTTACCGGATTAATGTAGAACTGAGGACTAAACCAGCTGAACATTGTACAGTTTTGTTTACCAGTAGCATTTTACCACCAGAGGTCTTGACGGATTAGATGACCCATGATCCCAGGCTGCAATCAGTATGACCATTTTAAAGTAACATTATATATGGTATAATACAACTTTCTTAATTTTCTGAGCTCTAGCAGCTCCGAATAGCACTTGATGACTATGATGAACATATTCCTGGACCTTGTTATGCACTATGAATGTTGTAATTTCTGCTCAGCAAATTTAGGTTAGTAAATTTAGGTTGCTTTGACTAAGGTCACTGTTACAGAATGTGTGCAGTTCTGTCCCAGTATCAAAAAATGTACCCAAGAGTGGTTCAGCTGATGCAGTCAAGTTTCGTCTAGGATAGCCCCTTGTGATGGAATTAAATTATTAATTTCAGTCTACTGGACACGGCCTACTCACTTCTCAATTACTGTCATTTCATATTAAAGCTTTGTTTGGCTGTTTATCGGTACGGAGTACGTTATCCGCATTGATCACTCCGACGATTTATCAAAAAGTACCATTCAAAGGAACGTCTTCGCCTACCCGCTCATCCCCCTTTCTCTGCGGGTGAGGAATGAGGAGATTGCATGATTAGAGGTGACAAGAGATAAAACAGAGCAGTTAGTGCCACGCTAAGCAATTAGAGGCTTGATGACGGTTGACGTGCCTGCCTTCTACTTTATTCAGACACTGGTATTGACGGAGTTTCAGTTCAGGCAGGCACTTGTCTGTTTAGCTAATGAGGATGCTATGAATTGTTTTACAAACCCTTTGAACAGGTCCGCGCACCAAAAACTTGATCAATATGTGCACTGGAATAATTTTTGAAGCATTCATTCTACCTAACTGATGCGTCCCAGCCAGGACTAAGAGTACAATGGGTTGCTCTCCAGGACTAATCACCGCTTTATTTTCACACCTAACGGGTGTACCATTTGAATACAGCTGAACAAGTGATAAAGCTATACACAATTTCAGCTCCTAAATATCTGCGTACACTTGGAATATGATAAATATCCATACACAAAAGAATAAAATGCATCGAATCCAATGTTACTGGAATTTCCATCCCTGTACAAATTTTGCGAAAAATTATGGAATGCTGCTAGCTCACAGTGAATATGGGTGGTATTTACACAAGGAGGGCGACAATTTTGAAAATATTTAGTCCACGGAAATTTCGTCTGGTGGTACGCTTGGAAGACTGTGCATTGTCATACGACGAGTTACCAGTAATTTGCTATGGTCAAAATATTTGTAGACAGCCAGCAAGCTTCTACGCATTTCAGATCTTTGCAAGCACACAAAGTTATTTCCTCAAAAATATTGCACATTGTTCTTATCTATTAATTAGTTTTCCTCCGTATTATCAATCTGAAGATAACGTGAGTCAGAATCACCGTTTTCCTCTCATTCAACAGTTTACGACGAGAGTTCGTACAAGGTGTATGGGATTCCGAGCCAAATTTGCTAGTTATTTTGTATCATTCTCATATCTGGCAGATTCATTAGGCTGCGCGAATTTAAGGGACAAGATGTATTTTGAGTTATTGCTAAGGAGTTCCAAATAGAGGAAAACATCGGCAGATGACCGGCATTGGGGTGCTAAGAAGCATTTCAACAGAGTTGTCCTAGCCAGTAGGTCAACTACACTGCATAAATAAGATGGATTGCTGAAACCGAATATTTGCTCGCGTAAAACAGCGTTTCGTACCAGCGATTCTATGGCAGTTTTTACCATGGTTCCATTTCACTAAACGTTGTTACGCAATACGCAGGTTGAATAAGAAATCGTGGACCGTATGAATACCGGGAATCCAAAAAATACCTGCCGATCATTTGTGGCTGATCCACTGGATGTCTGAAAACAGCAAGTAAATGGCAAGTGGTATGCTTTGAGTAAAAATTGGTGATACACGCAAACGGATGGTAGCCGTTTAAACCTGAAAAAATAAGGTTGGCATACGGAGACCGAGACGTCTTTTTAGGCCAGAAGCTGGCCTTAACGTGGTGACACAATTAGAAACCACCAGGTTGATGGTGTCGTTCGCCAGTTCCTTCGAGGTTCAAAAGGATATCCTAACACTAATGAAGTACAACAACAATGTCTTCTGAGTGACTCACACTGCCGCGTCGTTTAGGTGCTAAAGGATAGTGATACGGTACTACGTTAAGCGAATGTCTACCGATACCGTTGTAACGGTGGATACTACTGATGAGGCATGCGGGAAGTATGTCTTCTCTTAAATCCGATTCTGCTCTCTTGGGAATTTGTTGAGTCGCTCTGTAGCATTTGCTTGCAATTGAGTAACAGTCAATGGATATCCAGGAAAGTTCAGGAAGACGGGTTCAAGGAGAAGATGGATATCCACTTTTGTTCCCCTGTCCAATAGTCTGTAACTGTTCAGCTGGTGTTTTCCAATAAATAACCCCGCGCTGAAGGCATTCTTCCTTTTACTGTGACAACAAAGTCTTGCAGGTGTTGGTTAGAAATGGAAGCAGAATTACGCTGAAAATCCGGTGGCGCTTCCGCGGTGGTTTAGAGTATGTGCGCTGGCGATCAGCGAATCAAATCTTCAGTCATATGCTCCAAAAAGCTGCCGATATGCACGTGACCGTGGCTGAATCTGATGAACCGTAGCAGTTTTGAGTGACTGGCCTGAGTCAGAGCGTTCGGCTAATTTGCAAGGAGATTGGGAAGATGGAGTTTTACAAGGTGGCTCTTCAAGCGTTAGAGCTTTCCGGGATTCGCAACCACGATTACGTATATTCAGACGTACCGAAGACGTCCACGGTGGTAGCATTTAAAGCACTGCAATTTTTAAAACATCAAATCAACTATAGGCACCCTGAGTTCTTTTTCGTATCCGACAAGGGCTACCGTTGTCTACCTTCTTTATAGAAGTTGTGAAGCTTTTCGCAACTGAGGCTTTTTTGAATCTGCGTACACTTCTATTTACACAAATGAATGTTTGGGGAATGTAAACCACATTCACACAGTGTTTTTTGCCTACACAGAGCACGTCTGGTCAGCTACTGCACTTGTCTAAAAAAAGCGGTAGTTTTATAATAAAGTCATAAATTTACTATAAGCCTGGGATAACTCTGAGAAGAGGAACGGCTTATTTCGTCTGTTCTAAATGATCAACTACTGTAATTGAACGTCGAGGCGAAGGACTCCGAAGGTTTATATTCCATTGTGTCTACTTCTCGATGAAACCAATTTATCATTTTTTGATAGTCTGGAAAGTTGTTTATATTGAAGTAAATGTCGCAAAACCTGGTACACTGGTAATCATAAATATGCCTGCATGCATTACCGCCTTAGGAAGGCTTCTCCGCAGTTGATGTCCGAAAAATAAACATAGCCGTCGGATCGTTGTTCGACCCGTGACATTTTCAATGTTTTAGTCTAAGATCATCCCCGCAACATCAGCGGGCAAATAAACAGTTGCATCTACCGCTTCAATGAACCTTTGTGTCCCACAAAGTGATTTGACGTAACTAGTGAACTGTTTGGCTTTTTCCATTCGATAAACGTTACTGTAACCAGTGCAATTTGCGATAATGAAGGAACGCATATATAACCACAGTCCTCTTTTTCCCATGTTCGGTGGTTGTGGAGTTCGTCCTTGATCCCCACATTAGTGCAGCCGAGTGCTATCATTATTCATCCAACGCTCGAATCAGCTTCACCGAACGTTGGAAATATTCGGGGTGAAGGTTGATCCTCTATGCAAGGAGACCTCATAATGTCAGTTATAAACGACGCTGAATATTGCAGTATGACGACATCTAAACGACATTATCAGCATTCATACTGCACAGCAGGTCCTTTTGACTGTACGTAGGCTGGGTGCCACAGATAAGGTAAAAACGAAAGTGAGATAAACCGATTTTCTAACTCCAGGATCCTTCGTTACAAGGTAGCTTTAAAAAAATCCTTTTATATGGACTTTTTGTAACGCCCTCATTTGACTATGACTTCTCAAAAGCCCATCAGGTTCAACCACATTAGAGAGGTATTAGGATGGGGTAAAATTTCAAATTATTCGTTACCAGGGCGATGAATTAAACAAGAGCAAACCAAATATCGGGATTATTCGTTTAAGCTTAATTTGATCACACTGATGATCAGCCGCGCGTGGCCGAATGGGCAAATGTTCAAACTGCTGTTGGAGAGGTGGAGGGCTCGAAAACTCCCGAAAATTCATAAAACGCGCATTGCAAATGATTCCCAGTGAAGATGGTACGGCTTTTCAGGATGGATCAACTCCACCTCGAGGTAGGGAGTTCTTTATTTCTACTTTGCACTACTAACAGGGTCCTCCATCTTTGATTTTTTGAAGACCTTGTGTTCTATTTCGAGGTCAGAATTTTTCTGGATCCAGCAACACACTTGCTGTACTGTAACGCTGTACGAAGATCAGCCACACACTTGCACATTGGGCCGTATGTGACTGGTTTACTTGGCTAATGTTTATCATTGGTGATGGGTTCCTATACTGTCTGTTGTCGAACATACTAGAAAAATAATTTCTACGGAATGTGTGGCTGTTTGAGGGTGAGTAAAAAGACATGGTATCTAGTGCATAAAACTAAAATGAAATGGAATTTTGAGCCTAAAAATACAACTGACTTTGAGAGTAGTTCACTCAGAAAAAGAGCCCCGTGGCAAGTGAATCACCTGCAATACTTAGGGTAGGGTAGTTAACTCGGATGGTCAGTTTAAACGTTGGTATTTCATCTGATAGTTCCACCCTGATAACGTCTCTCTTCTAAGACTTGGGTTGGCAAAGTTACTAATACCTCCAAACGAGTTCAGCTATTGGTCGACTTCATATTTCGAGCGAATGGTTTTTACACACTTTTTGGATTGGCTCCCAAGTTTTGTGTATGAACAAACCCGAGTCCTGTACCTCGTAAGGTGTTTTTAACGATAAACGCAGAGAGTTAAACCTTTGCACCTGATTATACTTAGCTTGCATTAAAGAATAATTTGGATATCATCCGATCATCTAACTACTTACATCGAATAAAGTGCGACTTTGAGATTTAACTTGGATTTTCCACCAAGTCTGATGGAATGGAAGCCAGTCTGAGGAAGAAGAAGAAACTATATGCGTCCATGATTCGTGCATACAGATAAACTATCCGCTTGAACGGGCTACAAAATAAAGCGGAAGACAAGAGTAATTTGTCTTATTTTTCCCTAAATCCCTGGCATGATGCAGCTCATTCAAGTTATCGGGTAAGCTTTCTATCGACTAGTGAGGATCAGAGTATCGTAACACATGCGTGACTATAGTACCGATAAACAGGCTCAATTCAGATTGTGCGGTTCGTGATGATCACTTATGTGAACCAAAGTGGCAGTTTTACCCGCCATCCCGTGCGACAGCTAACCTCTTTGTCTGTTGATCCAATGGAGAAACGTTCGGGGCTGAGTAAGATTACAATCTTAATAAAACAGCAGAACGTGACAGCGGATAATAAACCGGAACTGCTCAGCTGAGATGAATACGCGAGGCGAGGTAGGTAGGAAAAGGGGTTATTTCTAATGCCACTGGTTGTTATTGTTTAGTATCTGCTGACATACTAATCCGAAATATACGTCCAACGGAGACGGCATAATACGGTCTTTGCAACGTTACAATCAAGATGGATACTCTTAGACTTGGTGTTGTTTTCCTCAGAGTTGCTAGGTTCTTTGAGGTTGGGTGATAGAGGTAGCAAGAGGCACAATACAACTGGCCCTAGTGTGGGGCGTAGTTCAGCAAAACCGTCAGTGCTAAAATAGCTGGTCTGTCCACAAAGTTTTCCATTATCAAATGACCAACCAATTTTGGCCAATTTTTTCAGACATTCAAGCTTTTAGCATTGCTCACAGTGTACTCGGTTTTATCGGAAATTTCGAAGCTGAAAGCATATCCTTGATGATACATTGACCCATAAAAAAGCATTTAAAACAAAGGCTGATTGTGAACCCATAGAAATCTCATTGGCTCCGAGCAGCTCCATGTGAGTCCGCTTATCCTCCAGAAACGACATAGCTTTGGAATCACGAACACGTCGCTTAACCACTTGATGCACACTGAAAAATTAAGGATACACTTAAAGACAAATCTGTAGGCAGACTGATGGCCTGTGATTCATCAGTAATCATAAATTCGTCTGTTTGCTAGTGTTCAACAAACTAAGTTGCACCACTGGACGCCCATCCCAGAATTCCGGCAGCGTGGAACAAGACACATGAGAACTGGACTGGTCAGAGGCGTGTTCCGTTAGATCACCGCTCACCTGATCGGCACCAACTATCAGGTAAACTAGACAAATCGGTTGGAATAATTGGTCACTTGTCACTAAATCGTTCTACAATCGTGCGCCAAGTGGCATTGGAAAACTTTTCAGTAACTTGACCCTTCCTTGTGTAATCGAAAAACCATGTGAAAGCTTTATGACTGCTTTGGTCTGCTAATCACAGTTAATTACAGACAAACTGATTCCATAGTGCTCCGGTTTTGGACCGCTTGCAAAGTTTTCGATAACTTCCCTATCCTTTTTCTTGAATTACAGCTGTATTTGCCAGAAGCTATGCTGTCAAGTATTTTCCCAAACTGTGATATCGGTTTTTCGCCACTCTCAAGTGGATAGGCCCCTTCAAAAAGAAAGTTATATCAGACGGATAATTTTGATACGGCGGTGTATATAAAAGCGGAATTTACCTTAACAGAAATATTAGATGATATCTAAACGCCCCAATGTTCAAAAAAAGTTCATACACTGTTACAACTCATCCATTAACAACTCAAATAGCAAAACGTAAATTTGATTGGTTTCCTGTGGAACGTCGATATTGATTAGCTGCTCGTCTAACTGCAGTATCACAGCCTATTTCACCGATACAACAAGGATAGCACCCAGCAATTAGGAAAACAAGTTGCTTTTCACAACAGATTGTTGGGCATTTCTGACAGCCCTATTAAACATGGAAACATGGTTCCGATTCAACGTTAGTGAGTGAAATAGGAAGTAAGCACATCACCAAGGGGAGGGTGGAGGATATGCAAGTTGGAATAGTGTTACTGTTGCGTCAGATACGATCGCATGCTTTCATGGTCTAAAAGATTTTTGGTTGCTAGGAGGTTTGCGTGCTGGTTGCAGTGGGAAGTGATTGAAGTAACTTTCTAAAGATTAAAACGGGAAAACGAAAAAAACGGGAAAACAGGAAAACTTTCGCAATCTGCTCCAAAAGGTCAAACCTTTGTGTTCCGCAGAAAAAGACAGATTACGGAGCTTGGTGAAGTATTGGGCGCTTCACAGCTTGTTGCGGTTTTTCATCCATAATGAGAGCAAACACCTTGCTTACTGGTACACACGATATCAGCAGAAGTACTGGCGGATGAAACTCGTCACACTCACGCGTACTCGCGGAAGGGCAGATGTCCGGTGGTTAATTATTAACATTCATCGTACCTTCCTCACATCAGGTTTCGAAGTCTTTCAAAACTTCCATCAGTGCCCTCAAAAGAGTAACGGCAAAACGAAGACTCCTGCCGGTCAGCTAAATTACGCCATCGAATAAACCCGGTATCCCTTTCAAAGTGGCTTCTGGCAGCGCTAGATTTCGTGTAACACTGTCACGCACCGCTGAAGGTTTTTAAACCCGTTTTATGCTGTCCTACTTATGATTGTCGGATGTCGCAAACGGAGATACCGATCAATAGTGACTGAATCACCTCAAACCTGCGCGCAATAGGGAAATCACGAGGGTTTTATGGAGCCAAACTTTCTTCTACCTGCAGAAAGCTGATGTCCATGTAAACTTGATGAATCAAGATCGGCGTGCAAACATTCGCAGACCTTTCGAGTACCATCGGTCAGCCTTGATAAGATTAAGAACCACAGCACTGGCAACTTCCGTCAACTATTTGAATACCGCAGTTTCCAGAAAAAAAATACCATAGCAGCTATTCATGGGTGCACCATCACCGCCATCTGGGTAGAGGCAAATCTAGGCGGCACAGTAGCGGTTGGATAGCCATTGTCTTTTTTGTCCTATCGTATAAAGGGAGCTTCAAGCAGATTTTAACTGGAGATATTAACAAGCTTATACTAGTCGGTTCACAGTAGAGCTCTTGATTGAGTATTTCGGTGAAAATTTGGTGCTAATAATGATGTCGGTGCGTATGCTAACTATAAGGCGAAATGTAAGCGAATTCTACGCCCTGGCTGCTTCCACCGTTGTCAATATTTTTCTTTTTTATTTACACTGGTGGCCGCAGTCTATGCAGCAGTCCCACCGTTATCCTGGTGCTGGATGTCTTGTGCCATGGCTGGAGTGAGACCTGTAATAGTGCCTGTTTTCCTATCCGCAAGCTAGTCAATAAATATGTTGAAAAACATCGGTAAGCGATACCAGTTTTTCTGAAAGAATCTCATTTGAGATCCATTGAGGGCAAGACACTGCACCGCATTTTCTTTCGTTGTAAACTCATCTTGGTTGGTAACGCGTTTGTACTGAAAACTTCACATGGATTCATGAAAACATCTTTCCAGCAGCTGCCCTACGCCCCTCGTAGAAGCACGCTCTGTCCCAGTCCACATGTAGAAATAATAGAAAGATATTTCATAACAGATGTGTTGAAACGTGTGGTGACGTCACCAACAAATGTGGCATGAAAATTTAAAACTACCTGTTGTCTGTCTTTGGAAGAATTTTCGCAAGGACTAGGTCAAAATAAATGATTATACCGCCCGTCCGTCGAACGGTTGTCGCTTATTTTTCAGTCCAAATGCCTCTACTAATCTCGCGTTAATTTGTAAGCTAACCCCAACCAATAATTTCTGGATTGCCGGGAATCTTGAATTTTTCTTTGATTATACTTTATCTGCGTCACCTGAGTTATCTTTACCCGAATCGTTTTGTTCTTCAAAGAACACTCGGTTAAAATTATAAATATACAATGTCTTATCATAGGATGGACACTGTTTGAACGTTGTCGCTTCTCATTTACTCACTTGGATCCTTTCACTGTGAGCTAAGTGTCTAGGCCTAACACTGACTTATGTATCAAGCGAAGCCGAAGTTACCTGATAAGCACTCAAACCAATATAAACGGTTGGTATAGGCGAGTTGATGTGGCCACCAAATACACCGAGTAGACCACATGCTGACTGGCAGACTTCAGATTCCAAATGTGCAGCTGAGTGAACTTGTCGTGCTCGTGGAATCTCAGGTTCTACACTATTGCCATGATTCAAATTGCGCAAAACGATGGCTGCAGTAAGAGTGATATCATGACTTGTTAGCATCTATCAGTTTTTCCGCAACAAATGCTGATGAGATGACGATGAGTATCAGACATTGGGATTCACGTTTCAGTGTTCAGCAACTGAAGAAATAGTGTTTAAAACTGTTTTCATTGTGGGCGTCTGCCCTTCACATTCTATCTATACCATTGCATAGAGATTCATTAATATGAGTGTAAAATTTCCCTCATTGCACAAAACCAAGCAAACTGAAAAAGATTAGCCAATCGAATCCCGGTATCGGTTCTAGATTTTTGCGAACGCGTATATTGAAACAGCAAGGAGATAAAAAATCTCTGAAAACCAAGGAGATGAGTGAGGACGTAGTATTTAGTTTTCCATGTTGGTGAGGAAACCTGAGTATCAAAGGCATTCGTCGATTTTGTCTTTGTGCGAAAGTTTATGTGGTAGAGTGTGAGGAGGCACAAACAGGAAGTAAGTAAGCTGGAAAACATAATTTGCGATAAATGACTAAATTTAAGAGCAGATGTTGGCCTAAAACATTAAGACAAGCTTTGATTTCAGTGAATTGTGTAGGTCCCAGTAAGTGCTGTTGGATTTTACACAAAATCTTGCGCATGAGAGCCAGCGTAGATAAAAAAAAGTTATGGTTTGTTCGGCTTCCTCAAGTGGACGCAGACACAAACAAGCCGTATCAGGGTGGGGAGTTCTGTTTAATATCCGGAATAAATTGACCAAATGGCTCTTACCCTCTTAGCTCCAAGCTTTCTGTGTCATCTGATCGTGCTGAAGTTGGCAATGATATCACCTTTTAATGGTGTCCTGTGTGGTGCTCAAACACTTCTCTTATAAAGTTGCAGGTTCATATATTCCAATGTTATCCAGAATTCGCTTCATGCATGAGGTGATATTCTCTGTGGTTTTCAGAATTCTGTTCCTGAATTTTTATGGAATAAAACTTGCTTGCCTGACGCAGTTATCCAGAACAGTGAACGGAGATGACTGCTAGTCACGCAACTGGACAAAACCCTGGATATATAACTGTATAACCTTTGACCATGAAGAAAATGAGTGAAAATAATTTCCACCAGGTTTGGGCATACTCGGAGCTAGATTAGATGGTTTCGGGTGATACTCGGTAAGCCGGACGTGCACAGCTTGCTTTTGACATGTGATGTTCCTCATGCAGTTGCCTATCATTTCTCTAGGACAGGTAGCACAAAGACTGTGTCTCTTTTTGTCACCTTACTTTGTTCAAGACGCCTATCCCACTATGAAAAAGTGACGTGAAACCAGCAGCTTTGTTTTCCTCAGAAAAAAGATTTCTCGTATTTGAGACTATCATTTTACACGTGAAGCTGTTTCTCAAGATGGAGTGTTGCAAACGCGAGAATACTTATCCCCAACTGAAATTGTCCAAAGAGTACTTGAGAGAATAGTTCCTCCAAAGAAGTGCTTCATATTACTGAGACAATCAAGATCGTTCAACTCAGTGCGTGAGCGAAATACGGTTTCGTTGAAAGCTCAATTGAAAACTCAACTTAGTGATTTGCAATTGTTCTCGGAAATGTTTTACATAACATTTTTTTATCAAAAATCTTTCCGCACTGCCACTTTTGAGCGAACTTGTCAGGATTTTGAAACCTCAGAGCATGTATATCATAATCACAGTTTATTGATTACAACCGCAAGAAGAAAAACACGGGATCAGGAATCATCTGAAAATAATATGTCTTGCAAATGTCGGTTGGAATTTAGTCAGTCAGTAAGTCAGACAGTTGGTCAAACAGTTAATCATGTTGAGTTATTGCGGGAACGAATGAGTTTGGCGTGATTGTGGCATCTCAGATGGTTGAAAATGTTTGGGTGGACTCCCGATGCCAGAAATAACAAGACGTTTCACTTTAATCAGATTTATTAACCGAATTCCTCTTGATTTTAACGACTCACGTCTTTTTGTTACCGTATTGCACAATTCAAGAGCTTTCACATATAACTGAGGCTCAAAACAATCAGTGAAAACCGAAACCAGTATTAATCAGAGACGTTAAGTTCCGGTTCCGACTGTTGCCAGATAGTGCTGTAGATAACCGGTAAGGTTAAAAATGGCCTCTGGTTCCTAGTTAATTTTGAACTAAACGGATGTAATTCCAAAACTAACACCCTAGTCGTTCCCCGCGCACATTCTGCTAACACGAGGTCGCAAATCAGAATGCCTGCCGAATTTGTTTTTCTGTTTCCGTTCAGTTGTCTAAAGGTGGGATCAGTGTGTATATATGTGCATAAATTTACTGTGCTAGAGATCAAATGAGAAAAACGACTCTTGAAATGTGGAGCATTTAAATAGTACTCTCAGGAAGCTTATAAACAGTAAATCGTTTGCACCAGTTGGACTCTACCGGAGGTAAAGGAGCTGCAGTACCTGAGTGAGGGTTCACATGCATCGTCTTGAATGACATGCTGAATTAATGCTGCTTAATGTTCCATCTAAGATTCTGCGTAACCCTTTTTGAGGCAACATTTATGGTGTAAAAAAATAGAAACCTTTCATGAGTGCATGCAGTTTGGTAGAAACCACATTCATCAACATGTTCAAATTCCTACATCAAATGTTTAAACATAGAGATTGAAACAATGTTTTCAAGCTAAACACCCTACCGCAACTCAAACAAAATCTAGCTGGGCTGCTCATGGTAACGGCGTTCAAATTTCGCACAAGGTCCGCCTCATTTTTCATTTGAAGTGTTACTAAAGATATCATATTACGATCCATGATTTGCCACTACTCATAAGGTTGATGAAACCCTTGGACAGACCACTACCGGTTTCGCAACTGTGTTGTAATCCTCGGGTACTTTCATGCTCGGTGTTTAAGTGGAAATTATAACTGCAAGTTGTCGAGAGTCATCTATCCTTAAGCTTGGTGTTTAATTATCCAAGAGTGTTAAAGTACAGTTCGTAGAGTAAAATTCCTTTGCGTTGAGCAGTGCTCATTCAAGTTCACGATGAAATGTGCGTCTAAAGGTTTGGGCCACATAGACTGCACAACTAGTTCTAGGAATTGTGAAGCACTGCGTGAAACACTGCACGACGTAGAAGAACGCGCGAATTTTACGTCAGTGTGCAAAATTTCCAATGAGTAAACAGTAGTATTTTATTGCAACTACCCATGATTTTAAGTGAAGCTTACAGGATTACAAATGATAAAGCTAACCGCAAGCAGCACAATGCTGCAAAAACCAAACACCATCTGTGTTCGAATTCAAATCCATTATATCCAAATAATAGACCTTTCAACGCCTTCCTAATTATAAGCGTTCCACTTAATTCCACCCAAAAATATCTGTTTTACACCCAGTTTGATACGGAAAAAATAGTACAAGGGATTCTGATGTGGTAGTGTGGATTGCGGGAGCCAGACTGTGAAGTTTACAGAAGTGATTTTATCCATTATCTGTGCCTAAATTGCTGCAAGGAGAAAAGTTGTATGTACGTCAGGTAAACAATGGCAGTGTATAAGTTGCAAGTAAGCTATTGCTGATGGTCAAAGGAGGAAGTTGTGGTCTCGAGACGATTTGTAGATTCGTAAAACATCAAACCACTGCTACTTAACCAACAGAAGCAAAACAGCACGACGAGGCCTCTTAGCTATCAAAAAGGGGTCCAAGTTTACAATCTATTTGACTGCCGACATCGGTTGAATGAGTGAAATGATAGACTTCAGGTATGACCCTCCCAAAATTCATTCCAGCCGATAAGCGTATTCTACTTAGTTCGCCTGAGTGCACTTCTGGTCCGTAAAAAAGTGGCTGTCAACAGGAAGCCGATGTCCACTGGGCACTTACATCGGTAGCTCGGCATATACTCAGACTGTTGGCAATAGTGTTCTACACACGTGCGTGGCACGGTGCACGAGAAAAATCAGATGCTGAACTGCAGCCAACTTCCAAAACTTCTTTGGTGGTCACAGAAAAAAACACTTTCGAGCCGGCGTCCTTTCACCCTGAAACCATTTGTGTTTTCTGCCTCTTACGACTGGCTGTTAGGCTGCCAGCTACTTGGAATTAGCTGTCCTGTCATGGTTACTTCGATTCTGAATCACCCACTCCGTTTAAGTCATTAGGGTTCAGGCACTTTCTGTCAAACTCATGACCCATCCCTACCGTACATTTTGACGCGCGATGATTCAGTCTACGGTGACTTTTTAATGGGAAACTGTCACACAGACGAATCACCACAAGCTCTCCACAAATGCAAATTAAATTCACGTTCAGTGTTTTTAGAACTTCCCAGCTATCAAACATTCAAAGCAAACGAAATTCAAACTCAGTCGGTTTAACCCATCTGTTTGGAGAATGAGGAAACCCGAAGTTGAGTTTCAAGATTTCTATCACTCCCACTCATGTACAACGAGTCAATCAGGTCATACATTCAAATACTGTAAACAGGTAGTCGGATGTATTTACTGTAAACATCCGGTGGAATTCCAAGCCAGTGGCTTGGTCCTGCCTGAGGATGGATGACTATTCACATGGAAAATTCGGACCGTTCCCCAGTAATGACTAGACGGGAGTGGTTTAATTTTGAATCACACCGGAACTATCATTTCTCCAGAAAGTGTAGATCGTTGAGCCCAGCTGAGTGCATTTTACATGCGTTAGTGATGCATTGGAATTCGGTGGGCCAGCCAACAGATACTAATGGCCGGACATTGCCCTTTCGGCTACTATCCGAATATGAGGACTAAACCTGAATTCAAACAGGTTTAAACACCAAAAATTCAGCATCTTGGTAACGTGAGGAGATTAGGAATTTTCGGTGAAAATTTTTTCTCGTAAGTTAAACCAAGCTATGCTGAAATACCAGCTTGTTCGTCCCTATTGAGGATCATCAGCAATGCACAGTCGACCGCGTGAATAAAAAATGTGGGGCGCTATATCCTATCCAAATATGATCTAAACGCACTACTTAACAGGCGCTCGTGGCTGAACGGTTGGGTTTAAACTACTATCGGGAGGTAATGGGTTCGAAGCTTTCTGGAATTTTGTGATACTGTGCAGTGCTTCTAGGCTTTCAAACATTGATTAACTTCAATTTCACGACGAAACCTCATTAAAAATGAAGATTTTACACAACCCTTTAGTATTCCGGTGATCTGTCCTGCTCTGGTTTCTTCCACATATGAAGAAGTAACCAAACTTTTTGATCGTTAGTATCCTATCACTTGGGACTCGCTATGTAGACAGTTTTCTCTGCTACTATCTCGAGACCAAGGTTGTTCAAGCAAACCTACTCACTGTTTCAAACAAGTGCTCTGTGAACCGTAATCCAAACCAGACGAAGCCGATGTTGCTTATTAGTTTCATGAAACTTGATCTCGAATTACATCCCATTTGTCAAACTAACCCGCATTCCATCTCTGTCATCATTTCTTCGATTAATGTCATTCAAACCTCAAATAGATACACAATTTGGAAAATGGGCTCTTATTCCAAAACATGCTGGTGTAATAAGGAGAATTCCTTACTTACCCTCAGCAACAACATCCACATGTCAGAAATACGAAGGCATCAAACGGGCGCACACCCAATCAAGTTCGGAATCAACTGGGTGTTTATGGCTGAAAAGGAAACTAGAGTGAGAACCATGGATATCCCACTAGTTTCTTCATAGTGCGTTATATTGGCAGTACGTGATATCACCAACAGATCTCCATTCCATAGAGAAGGCGTCTGAAACTAGCTATGAATGGAAGTTTTGTGAAGCCGTTATATCTGGGAGGAAATTTTGAATTATTCCGCAACACCACACATTGGGAAGCTTTATAGTGAATGAGTAATGACATTGCGAAGCTATCAGGTGGGCACAAAAATTGTGAATTGCAGCCATCGCTTCAGTGCCACGAAAATAAAGGGTTCACAGTATTCAGTACCTTTGAGGATTTCCAAAAACGGACAAATAAAATTTTGAAGGACGGTATTAGATTTAGCCGCGTATTTACTATGGTGACGAGTTCACAGCAATTCTTTATCTCAGGGCTTCTGAATTCCTTTGAGGCATCAGATCCAAAAGATCACCTCTGGAATGAGACTGTCTTCGAGAAGAGGACGAACATGTTGGATAGCAAAAGCTGGGTCCGTAAATCTGAGAATGAACTTACAGACTTCTCACATGGAATTCTGCACAATAGCAACGGAGCTTACCGCAATGTCCTTAGGGTTTTCCAGATGAGGCTTTTATTGTGAATTTTTTATCCGTCCTTCGGTTTACTGTTGACACTGTGAAAATTATGCACGGTTTCCTTCAAACAATGATTGCACACACGGAAAACGGTCTACCTAGTCTTAGTTGGAAAACGGGTTGCCCACTGTTTGGAGGAGAATGCTTGGCAGTAGATACGTATGTGATTATCCCAGCTTCCGTTTAATAATGTATAGGTACGCTGATATTGCTGAAATAAGGCTGTTACTGATTTTCATGACACTTAAATTAGAGAAAGTGCTTTCTCGTAAGTAATCAACTTTCGCGTGCTCGGAAACCGTCATTGTGTTAAATGTTGTAAAAAACGAATTAAAATCTAGCATTCGGGAAACTTCTACTGGAACACAGAGTCTATCCTCTCTTAGGTTCTAAATTGGGCGCAATCTCACTGGCAATTCGTTTTTGCTTCCGTGAGTGTTCTGTCAGCTGGGGGACAGCTGCAGCGTTGGAGCTGTCCAGCTGAACCTTTCCGACATGGAATGACATTGATTCGCATTGTGTGACATAGTCGACAATATGCTTTAAGTTTCGCTTCTGTAACGGCCTTCAAGGACCAAAATAAAATTACATCTGCCTGATTTTAGCTGTCTATATCTGAAGAGACCATTCTGAGGGTAGATCTAACGTCACAAGTGATAAATTCCTCTGACCTACATAACATGTATATAAATGGCAGATTTATTTTCAAAAGTTGAGCGTTCCCTCACAAAGGGATAACTATACAATCTTTTCCTTTTGAGGGGACACATTCTCGTTGGACGTCATTTTGAGTCGTCTTCTTGATGGGCTTTTTAAAACAACAATTTATAGTGAATTTGTCAGATCTCTAAAGATTGATTGTAGGGACTCAGCAGAGGTGACAATTTCGGTACTTGATTTCTTAAGGGATAGAGATTTGAATTGTTGTCATGGGACAAGTAACCCCATCTGAAAGGCGGTCATTGCAGAGGCAGGAAATTGCATTTATGCACCATGCAATCAAAAGTTATATTACGAAACCCGTATCACTGGCGTGAGCGACGTTATCTCTATGCCATTATTCAATGCACATAAAAGGTAACAGCGAAAATTTAGCATCCCGCACCTTGTCACCGTGGATTTTTACGTAACGAGGATACTAGCAGCTGCCTTTGAAGGCAAAATGTTTTCACAATAATCTCATGAGGCAGGGCCTAGGTCGTCACCTCCTTCTACCAGTTTGAACATTTGGCCGTTTAGCCCAGAGGGGTTGATCACCAGTGTGCTCAACCCACACTTGGACTGAAAATATCGCCAATCATTCTTCACTCACGAAATTTACATCACATGGTCACTTTTTAACCTCGAGTAAGTGCTGCGAACCCCCGTGGAGGTTTGTGAGAGGCAAGCTACTGATGATGTCCAAAAATGAGGAAACATCCATGTTGTGCTCAGCTTAGACTGGTATTACTTAAAAGACAAAATCCTTATTAAACATCTTCGCACACCAACAGACTGTTGAATGAGCACACAAGGAACTACACGTAAATACTTACGGTGTTGTCTCTGCAAACCAGAGCGCCTAACCCGCTGTTCATTGCTATCGGACTTGTACGGTTTTCATTTTTCTATAAAGATTCTGGTGTGTGCAGCCATGTTGCCTCTGTTTATCGTTAATGAGTCACTCAAGACTGGGCCCCACGAAGGAACTAGTAATTGAAGTTTGTCCCGGTATAGTCAACATTAGCTGACCGACTACGTGATGCATAGACTATACATTGACCACCGTGTCCTATAGCGGGTAAACTTTGTTTGGTTCTGGTATCACCGCACTGGATTATCCAAACATACCTGGTGGTGTCTAATCAGATATTCACTAAATGGGCTGTAATACTCTTTCTGATCTGTGGGGAATTTTTGAATTTTACCGTGGAACTGGAAAGTGCATAAATTTCGAACTCGTTATTTCTGATCCATCAATATTACCATAAAGTAGAGATGCTTCTGAAGCCTGTGGCGAATAAGAAGCCATAATATGTACGCTTTCTGGTCAGCCATTATAAGTCGGTGCATATGATAGGCAGAGAATGGTTATGCTACTTATCTTACATTTCGGGTAGACCGGAATTTGCGAGCGTAAATCATTGATAACTTGGACGGTTAGGATTCGAAGTTGCTTTTGTGAGTCTTGTGAATAACTATGCCACACCCTGTCTCTAAAGAATATTTTGCGAATAAAACGAAAAGAAGACCCTTTTTTGTTGAAGTAGGATATCCATATTTTTAACCCGTTTGATGGTCATCAGCCAACGTCGTCAGTGTCTTCAGGATTTTCAAGTGGCTACAAGTGGTACCCGAGAAGGAGTAAGTACGAGAATTCACCGTAAGGAGGACAAAAACAACAAGGATTATTGTGGACCCAGGGAGTTTGTATTATTTCTGTGTGGCTTAAGCCTAGCTTCCCTTACTTCAAAGGACATTTCAGCGTGCAGTGGTACCAAGAAGTGGTGCTGTATGCGTGGTTAAGGCCGAACCGTCGGCCGAGTGCTACCAAGTCCAGTCTAAATTAATTTCCCAATAGGGAGACTTGGCCCCCTAGGTTATGTGGTAGATAGGACGTGGTGTTTGGCATCTTCAACCGAGAGACAAATGCTGGGGCATTTTGGCTGGAGAGAGTGGACTAACCTCTTCTTTACACAAAGTTCTTGTCTGAGGCGCCGGATGCCAACAGCCTCTGAGCTGTGCGAACTTACATGACCTAACCGATTTGGACCGGTGCAGGATCGGAAATGCAGCGTTCCGAGTGACATGTCCGGTGTCAACCAGGTGCGATAGAAGGGAATCCTTGATTCTGCCCGTACCTACAGTCACCGGCCACTTTATGTGACATCTTTTTAAGCCACTTAAACGGGTGTCACACCTTGCCATCACAAAGATGACAAGTAGGTGCCCCTACTGACTTACCTATTGACAAGAGTGGGACCCAGTATCTTGACATTAAGACTTCTGGGGACAGACTAATTCATCGTAACAGAATTCGTATGAACTATTAGTTTACTCGTCTTTACTTTGCTATACCATACATTCAGTCTGAAGTTACCATTGTACGGCACTATTTTCATCTTGATATAGATATTGCTATTAAACAAATATCAGAGCTGGATTCTTCACTTGTGACAATCACTGGTTTGAAACCATTTGTCCTGGTTACCATGATGAATGTATGTATCGGTTCTGGTGAAACCACTTCAGCGTATTTCATGTGCAACTAAATATCGATTGTGTTGAAACTGCTCACAAGAAAGGACTTCATTGGTATCAATCAGAACTTGGTAAAAATCCAGTTAAACGGGAAATGGTGGAGCAATCAACATAACTCATACGCACAAAGTGCATGAACATCCAAATGACCTCCGGCGTGTTGTCAAATTAGTATGTGTCCAGGGTACAGCAACTAAATACGGAAGGTAGACTGAGGCTGGTTCATCATACAAAGTAGTTGCCTCCGTGCTACTCTTTATTCTTAAGTAGCTAAAGTGACATAAGCAATAACCCTAACACCGAATTGAATGCAGCAATAATGGAAAGTGATTTGGGGCTCTATGCTTGAGAAGGGGCAAAGCGTCGATCACAGCCTTAAGTTGAAAACAGCGTAGGAAAGGATATACTGTGAGAGATCTTGATCTGTCAGGAGTACGGCTGCAGGGGTGAATGGTGGATAAATTGACAAATATGTATTTCGTCCTGATACCCTAGGGAGACAAATGAAGACAAACTATTTGACAAAGACAAGGAACACCGTGGAACAGGGAAGTCGGATTCCGCGAGTGATATTCATACCTGAATCCAACCAAAATATGAACTGAGTTGGGCTGTGAATTTCAAAGTTTTTGACCGTTTCGAAGCAGTACCACAAAGTATGAACAGGAGAGCATCAACTGGCAGTAAATGTTCCGAAAAATCATAACCGGTCTTCTTCGGTAGAATCCGGTATGACGTTCTTGGCTGCGGTGACTAAGTTAAAGCGCCATTAAAATTTAAATTTCCGAGTGAATATATACAGCGTCCAGGTGATTGTTTCAATCTGTTACACCAGGATAAACCTTGTTACTCGCACTGATTCAGGAGACCACCTGGCATCTAACACGGACTACAACAAAATCATCAAATTAGATTTACCTGAGGTTGTCGACTGCGAAGCGTCACCTCATGGTGAAGGATTTAATCAAACAAAACTGATGGCGGTCAAAATTTGATGTTACTTTACGTGTACAAACGTCTTGTAATATCAATTTCATGGATTTTCTATGCTACGAATTGTTGGACCATCGAAAGCCTACTCTAAGTTGGGCTCTTTGTTGATTCATGTCATTTCTGGTGCCAAGCCCGAGGTTTTCAGGGCGGCCACACCTTACTGTAACCGTAACTAAGCCATTGAATACGGAGTTTTGAGTATAAGAGAGCATGCGAACAAAATATATTTTTCAACCTGAGTGCGAAGACTACTTCTTGTAGAGTTATCTCACTTGGAAGGCACATGATCTTTTCTGATGCGAGTAAATTTAAAACTGCACCATTTCGGCATGGTCTTTGTGGCCCAATCTTTTGAGGGCTCCCTCAGAGGAGTTGAGATCTATGTATATATTTAGCTTTGATTCTGTTTTTTGTTCGGTTTGGTCAATCAAACTTCCGCTAGAATGAGTTTTCAGCTTAAGTGGTCCGTGCCCTTACTCTATTTTCTACACAGGTGACTGTTCACTATAGTGAACGCAACCTTTCTCGTTAGCTGTTAGAACGATTACCACCAGATTAAAAACATGAGGTCAAGCAGACAGTTACTGTCAAATATTTTAATTTATTAAACACAAAAACAGCTAATGGTTCGGAACAGATGGTGACCTTCCACCTCACATTTGTTGATGACATCCAGTGATAACCAAATGGAACAACGTAGGTCAAGCAAGATAGAATTTTGACTAAATTCTGTAGCCAGTAGTTGAATTGTAATCTTTTGTCCAACGGTCAGCTACGCTTAAATCTAACCTCAAAACTCAATCGGAAAAATAAGAAAATCGGTTCATCGCGTGCTCTAAGATTTACAGCGCACAATTACCTTCAATATTGTAGGGTTGGATTTAGTTAGCTGTCAGGCAAGAATAAGTCAAACGCTGGCATCGGCCACCAAACCCAGAATATCCTGGGCTGTTGATACAGTTATGCTGACTCACCCGACGGCAACAATTTTGCGTTGTCCAAGATAATATTTTTACTGAAAGACAGTTTTCATGATATAACGTTCCATTTTTCATGTGTATTATTGATGTTATCCTCTTACTCGGCTTCAGTACCAGTAAACCTGACCATTACTGAGCCGTACCTACCATCTTTTCTCGGGAGGTATGACACATTACCCGGCGTACTCTGGGGACAGTAAACTTAATTTTGTTTGTGATAAAAATAACTGAAACCGTAACAGTTTGAGTAGAGGCTACTCAGCACCAACATTCTGTCGCTTCTTTGCTCTGGGATGCCATTGGTTTCCTAAGGGACACTTCCAGAAAACTAAATTTTCTTCTCATGTTATTCAGCAAATTATACTGACGAACATTAGGTTGCGTGAAGTATAAACTGACGACTGAATGGAAGTTAATGAATTCAGGTACGCCATTCCGAGAGCGTAGACAAAAATTCTGTACGTGAGCACTGTGCTTGATGGAGGAATCTCAAATGTCCGGGTCAAAGTTGCTAGTTTTCGTCACTTGTGGTGTCCTTCTCAAGTCACTGGATCTCCAGAGTTACACGAGTTGAGCTAAAGTAGAGGCTCTGTTGTTTCGTGTTTTGGAGATCTAGCCCTGTGAACAAATGACCTGAGATGTTTTCAGGTTTTCCAAACCCCTGTCCCTGAAGTTATGCTGGCATCGACAAATTCGTAGCTAGGTAATTTCACTCGTGAATAACACCTAGCACCAATTATTGCTGTGTTATGATCTTGTGTTACGCTTGTCAAGTAATCGTCTACAAAAACGAGTAACGTTCTTCATGTTTCTTCCACAATGGTACACCGTGTGACATGTGTGTGACATATGAGAGGGGTGTGAATGGAACTACGAAGCGTTTGTGCTTTTGGTACGGTCCACCCTTCGGATCGACCCCCCTTGGCTTCGCTCAAGAGACTGTAAGGAATGGATAGTAGATATTACTGGCGTCTTGATTGTCAGTTTCTTTGCAGTCCGTGTTTGAGCACTTGAGTGCTCGTGCTATCCTGGCACCATGCTCTTCCGCAATGTACTCTCTTATTTTTTATTCTGAGGGTTCAAATATAATTAAATGAGCAAATACACTCGTTCTTATACCAACCTGGTATTCACAGGGGACTCACTTGGAACTACCGTTAATGATATNTTCCGAAATGTACTCTCTTATTTTTTATTCTGAGGGTTCAAATATAATTAAATGAGCAAATACACTCGTTCTTATACCAACCTGGTATTCACAGGGGACTCACTTGGAACTACCGTTAATGATATTCTTCCGTGGAGTCTCCCGTTAAAACCAAATTTATAGGTACATGTGTGTAGTTACGCTAATCTGTCCGATTTGGGTTTAAGTAGAAAATAAGTTTGACGGAAACTCAGAGACTGAGTCTATATGATGAGCCTCAATAAGGGTGAAACCGCTCGATGGCTGTTGAAATGCATTCGGCAACCTTGTGAGTAGCTTCCGTTACGAAAATAATTGAATGGAATTTATGGCCCTACGATGCGGAAGCGTCATTGTCTAGAATGATGTGGATACCTCTGATGATAGTGACAACGACGTTGGTGATAATGTAATTGACAAATAGCCGGACTAGGAGAGGGACGTCTCGTTTTACTCAGGAAGTTTTGGTCATAAAGACGTCTAAGTAATGAAAAAGAAGTGATCCAAATTATTTACATGCGATCATTTTTGTTAGGTTCAAATTGTACTTTACAGATGCAGCAGGGTGCGGTTTCTCCAAAACCAATGATAATCTCGAATCTTAACCTATCATTACTTATTGCGCTACAAAAGAAGATAACAGATCTAGCCAGGAGTACATTTGTGAACAGATGCATCACGTCGTTTTTGGAGCAGACCTGACGTCCCAGATCAGTTTGGTAATTCAAGCCATTTAATGAAGATCATCTGAATTGTCTGCGTATACCGTTTAGTAGCCCGGTCAGCCGATCGGCTGATTCGTGGAACGGATAGTGAGTCTCACTCAGGGTGCACTCCAAAGCGTAGTCCCCATCTTCAAGCCGTAAAGAAAACAAGGTGGATTCTGAGACAAACCTAAAACGGCACTAAAGAACCCAATCATGAATTATTAAACATCAAGTTTTGGCAGGTCGCCCCACCCTTTCGAATAAGACTGCTCCACAAAGGTCATTTCAGAATAGCTTCCCCTTTGTATTGATCCGTTTGTACTACGTTATAACCCAAGTACGATGAATGTTAATCATTATAAAAGAAAAATTAAGGGAAAAAGCTCCTAATAACCGGAGCTTTTCTCTTTTTTTATCCTCGATTAGTTCAGGGGTATAAGGTATAGGGTTCAATGCACCACAGCGTTTTGTCGTTGGTTACTGAGGAGTGTTCAGTATATCAAATTTACAATGTAGGTGCTTGGGTCCATTTGAAATTGTATTTTAGGCACGACGAAGAGGGATAAAAATGGGATTATTCGAGAGCAACTTTAGGATCTAGAACAATATCAGAACAATATCAGAAGAATACAATTAGTTGGGAGACCAGTAAACGGGTTAAGTAGACGTCACCTTCGTATATTCTATCGCATTTTGAGCCTTATTGAACGGGCTGATCTGTTTTTGAGGACACGCCTTATATACCTTGGACGCAGGGCGACCACCGGTCGGCACACTGTCTTTGTCCGTTTCTTGGCCTCTTTTTATTTAGGAATGGGTATGGAGATGAACCAGAAAACTGATCACGTTTGTAAGGGTTTTGTTACGATGCCAGCTCTGGGTCAAATAACGTCGGAGCTAGAAACTGTGCTACCTATTGGTTGTTGGTCAGTTCGTCGAGCTTGGCAAACTCTTCATTACCAATCGAGGTGATATCTTCAGTGCGGGGTTGAGTCTACCCACCCAACGACCAATCAGCGCACCCGAGCTACCTATATTCCACAACACTGTCACTGTACCACTTAGTCAGGGCTGATACTTTCTGCGGCAAATTTAGCCACCAACCTTGAGTAGAGCGCAGGCTTCCAAGTCTGGCCTTTTAATTATTTCCTTATTGAGAATATTGATATTGCCTGAAGAACAAGTAGACCAAGATCAGAGTACTGTTTTTCCTCTAGGTATTTAATCATCCAAACTGTTTGGTAACCATGACTTCACGTCTGATGATAATGCTTGTTGCCTCGTGTTGTCAATGAACCGTATCTGAATTACGACGGACACGCAAGGCCCTAAATCCGTGGCTTACGAAGCGCTTAATGCGGATAAAAGGATCCATATGTGCTGTCGGCCCTAGTTACAGATGACTGGCTTTTGTGTGGCAGAAAACGCTGCAGCACTTTTAAAAACATATTAGTGTGAATGTTTTATTTACATACTCTAAATATCGCAATTTACTCTGTCGCATTCAGGATCCTAGAAGGTGTTCAACGAACTTATATATGGCAACGCATATAGTTTTGGAAACAGGTTTTGAGCAACCTAAAGTCTGAGCACTTTTGAAGCTTGGTAGCCCCCTATTTTTCTGGTGAATATGAAATGAAAACCTGGGCTTATAAATTAAAGTCAACCAATACTATAGTGATGACCAGTCAGGACCAATATTTTCATGTATGGAGTTAATGAGGGATGAAAGTAATTGAAGTAAGACAATTTTAGTAAATTTACGGTAAATTCAGACTAAAATGTGATTGGCTTACCAAAGATGTAGCAGCTAATTGGTCGATACTGGGGCTACACCAGTAGGACGGCATTTATAAGATCATCCTTACAGAATATGCATTTGAAACAAAGTCACCGAAATAGAATGGATTGCTGGGGCCTAAAAATGATCCTCATTCTTTTCGTGGATTTGTTGCGTGAGTTCAATTTCGTATACTGTGCTTCTAAAACTTGGTTTAAATGGAGGGCTTCCATTCATACTAGCGATATCAAGTTCAATTACAAAACTTTTCTAGAGTTATGACATGTAGAAAAAAAACCGTTGTTTATCTTGGCATAACTGAAGAGTAAGGAATTTCGAAGGCCAGGGGTTAGGTGTCTTACTTGTAGGGAACGTAAGTTTACCTCTCAAAACCATTCGAGTTGTTTTCTGTTTTAGGCAAGCGAAAAGCGATTAAAGAACACCAACTTTATGCAGGTGACAAACTGTTTAACGAATGTCAACCGGCAACTCCGATTTTGATGCCGGCTACCCATGCAGGGAACATGTTACATTTAGAAGCAATAGAGGTATTCACGAAATAATCTACTGTAGGCTCCCCTTAATACAAATTGTCCTACGCTTTAGTGTTCTTGTTAGACGGAATGAAAGCCATGCTTATCGCATTCGTTTCAGTTGCAAAAAAATTTTCCAGTTTTAACACAACTGTTCCACAGAAATGAGGATGACTTAACACAGAATAGAAGAAAATGAAATCATCACCAAAACGGACAGATCAGTGTTCAACACTGCTGCTTCGCTGCCGTACAACAGTGACAAAACACGGATTTGTTGTTTTTTTACTATGAGAAAAAATACTTTTCTTGTGGTCATGTTTATAAACAGTGATTTTAGCATAAACTCTTTCATTAGGTCAGTGTAAAGAGTGGCATATTTTGAGTTCGTTTATAACTCACACAAATAGTAAACCAACAGTGCATTACAATTTTCGCTGCTGCATTCATTCTTTGCTCAGTGCAAGTAGCAGGTAAGTTGAACTAAGTTTTTACAAACTCCTAAAACTGATCAGAGCCACTAGGTTTGTTCCCTGAAGGAAGCCAAAGGATTTCAGCTTGTATCTCTTAAAAATTGCACCAAAGAGCGGAAATTGGCAATAGTCTGTACGAGCCCAGCGGTGATATACTGTCATCTAGGGATAGCTATGGGTATGAAAGTGAAAAGCAGGGGTGGTTCGTGTCTTAAACACCTTTTGCTGTTGTAATAATAAAAGCAACTTAAGGTTAGCCAAGACTTAGTTCTTCAGTGGTTGCTGATTGTGAAGTATTTTGACACCACACCATCTTTTCGAAAGCTCAATCAACCCTCAGCTCCTCTGAAAAGTGGATAAGACGAAAAGCTTAAAAAGTGACGGAAACTGTAGCATACTCACTAGTACATTCTATACTTAGATATTTCACCCAAAGTATCTCAACAACTGAAATTATCTCTGCCAAAGCACCAGTTGGTTAATGTCTTACTCGCTACCTATTTTGAAGAACTCAGTTTCTTATCTCAAATGAAGTCTTTGCGGATTTGACCTTAAAAATCTACCTTGATTTTACTAACTTCAACCAGATGAGGACATTGTATACACTTCAAGCGATGTACATCGCAAAAAAAAACGATTTAACGATATTTGGGGGCTGCTCGGGACTTTCGGTCAACAGTTTCAATATGGAAAACAATCCTATCCTGCTTTTTGTTTCGATTATTATGATCGACTTGGCAATAAAATTCCGTAATTCGGAGCCACGCGCTACGGTCGACAGTTCGGTTGGTAGTGTCTGTGAAGCTAAGGCAGCCATTTTAAGTGTAAGAAATGTCGCATACAGCGTAGGCAGACAGTTATCCGTCGTCGGATAAACTGCCAAATTTTCTCCCCTACGAATGAGATGTTTTGCATCCCAGCTGAACATGTTATTCGATATGAACGTTGTACAAAGGCTGAACAGCGGGTGAAAGGTATAAAAGGCCACGAGACGCAATCAGGTTTGTGTTGACAGGGTAGACCACTGGAAATGCCGAAAGCAAATGCATCTGTAATGCGTTCGATCACAAGACAGTGAGGCTTTGCACTTCCTCATGAGCTGTGCACCCGCTTCGATTATCACGGAACCAGTTACTCTCCGCTAGATAACTGCTTACTAAATTTGGAAATCGCCTGCAAGGTGGTACATGCTAGACAACAGTATAAAAATTCCCTATCCAAAAATACACAATCAACTTTTGTCAGTTTGTTCCCACCCTTAAATTGACTTTCTCAAATGTGCTCGCTAATAAAAAAGACACCATGGCTTGTTCTCCAATTATCCAAAGCGATGAAACGGTAAAGGAGGCTCTGTGCAGTAGAAAAAAGTGAAGGCAGAAACTCATTCGTTGAAAGTATCATCATTTGGCCCATGTAACCTAAGTCTGACGGCCCAACTGTCATGAACTCCAGTCTGCCGATCGGCGTCTCTCCGTATATTTGAGTTATACCTTGAAAGATGTCCGTACTATCAGTGGGAAAACCACAAACTAAGTGAAGCCAATTTTCGTCTCTGGAGCAGTATGAGTAATTTTGTAGTTGGTCTCATGCTGATCATAATAATACACATAGTTCAGCTATGTCAAAGAAATTGAATTAAAATGGAAACCATTAGTTATGTTGGACAGCTGGCTGTAAATAAAATCACATTGTATCCTGTTGTCAACTATGGCCAAAAAGAAATTCCAAGTCGACCTTCTTGTGAAATCAGGTGAACAAATTTGTGACGTTTCTGAACATAGGAGGCAACCAGGCTAGAGTAACAGCATGTAATCATTATTCTTTGATTAAACGAGAAGCCCACTACAGCATTTCTTATGACTTGTAAAGATGCGTGGTGGCTTAAAAACAGCTATCGTTGCATTGACTGGGTGCGAAATTTTACTGCATTTCTTCCAGACAGTCTGCTGTAGATCGAAACTTCTATTTTCACACAGTCACTTAAATAATCAGTTGTGAAAAGATATCATGGGGCTTCTATTCCACCCGTTCCTGCTTTCGCTACTGATATTCATCGGCTGAATCATAAATACGGACTTGGGTCGTGGTGAAGACAAAGCCTGGCAAAGAGTCAGCGTGAAAATTTGGGGATAGTGTAAACCATATTGACGAATAGAATTCTTCCTGAATGGTTTGTCGCAGTACTGAGATTTATGAAATTTTGGGATGATATAGCACTTATACGAAAGCAGCTAGCAGTTCTGCTAAAAAAACTCAAAAATCACAAGTGATCATCAGGCATAGACAAACATTCGACACTTCAGTACATAGATTTATTGATTCAGCGGAGTCTCCAAGGTGAAAAAACGGGTATGGTTTTGTTTTTTGCTATTTGGACAGTGTAGTTTATCGTCTCTAGATGAGTATCACTGTTAGGGAACATCTGAGTCCTGAAAATTAAGCATTGGTTGCGAACGATTATGATGTCAAAGTAATTACAGATTTTTGATTTTGAAATAGCAGGGTTTTCTGTTTTATTCGGTAACCCCTTTTGGAATCTGAACATCACATTTACAAATTAACTGAGAGGCGACAAGCATATAAGGTCTTTCTGCAGATAAACTAAAGAACGCTGACTGTGCATTATCTACTTAAATGTTTCCGTAGACAGGTGGACGGATTAGCTCTATGCCCATTCCGATCCTTTTAAACATTTAACATTAAAATGAAAGACCTCAGCAACATCAGAATTAAAGTAGAAAAGTTTGGACGATAAGGTGGACGATAGCCTATGAACAACATTATGCACTGTCAACAATGCACCATCGCAACCTGTGAACAGCTTCATTCATTCGTTGTAAACCGGCCAATAAACAGGCTCAAATGAAGCCAACTTTCTTCTCTCCTCTATACAGGTCGAACAGCTGCTTTGATAAGACTCACTTATGGTTTTCGAATTTCACGGAGATACATTTATAATAAAAGGCTGTTCAGATAAATTCATCGTGAGCCATGTGAACACTCGATATTTCGAAAACCTCATATACAAAATGTTACAACGCCTCATTGGATTTAATCCCTGTATAATACTCTGGTTATCATAATGTTGACAAGAGACAGACCTTAAATGGAATCTTCCGTGAAAATTAGTTCTTAGCCTGCTCTCTTTTTACAAGGATATTCCTGATCAAATAATACGCCAGAGAAAACCAAGTGTACGTACTTTTCTGCCTTTGTGGAGCCAAAAATGATGACGGAACACGGAGATTTACGTCACAAAATGTCTCCAAAAAGGCAACTCTACAACTGCGCAGTTTGGAAGCCTTATGATTAGTTGTATAGTGTCATCAAAGCTGCCAACCCGAAAATAAATGCTCACTGTGAAAGCAATACGAATTCTGGGACTAAAACGTGCCGTCTAAATACATTCTGGCATGTGTGACCTGAGTGGGAGGTACTGATGCCATGACGTCCATCCCGCTCTCTACTGACCCTTCAACTCCGAATTTCAGTCGTATCCAAATCCCTTAACTCCTCCCTGCAGTTTTACCTTGTCTTAATTTGTGCGTCAATGATGTCCTTTCAGTTTGCGATGTTTCTACAGTTTTCGTGTATTTGGAGTCTCATTTACAAATATCGGTACCAGTCAAAGAAGATTCTGCCAATCCGCAAAATTCCTTTACTCCTCTTGTGTTTCATAGCACCGGAAAACGCTAATGCTGGAGTGAGCTGTGAGTTGATTAACGTTACACAACACAACTTGAAGCAGCCGTTCCTATAACGACCACCCTGCTTCTGACGATAATTTTTAAGGAACTTTGTATGCGTAATAGCCAGCAGTTAAACCAGTACAACAGACATCTTTCGGTCCTATAACCACCCTTCAACAGTAAGAGAATTCCTGTACCTTGTGGATTCTGCATCATGTTCTTGGGTGTGTTACAGATGACGAAATGTACAAAACACTTGACAACTCGTATAAACATACGAATAACGGCATAATGGTATGCAAACAAGTTTTCAGTTAGCGCCAAAGTGAATACCGACTGCAGTTGACTAGACAGAGTAGAACCCGACTTGGTTTTCGGGTTTGCACTACCTATGAGTAATAAGTAGTTTATCCTGTTGCAGTCATTTTTGGAGATATGGATTGTCCTCGTCAGGTCGTATTTTTGAAGTTTGTAATGTTATTCAAGTAAAATAAAGTGCAGCCTCAAAGCATAGGCAGCGGTAGTGTCAAAAATATGCTGAAAACGTTTATACGTCCGTGTGTACATCACAGGTGGCTGTATCAAAGTCTCTTCGAAGAGAATGGCTGCAGGATCTCACTAGATCATTCAGCATTTGGTTCCATATCGTATGAGGTTATACCGCAAAACCGGTTCACATTCGTGGCGATCAAATAAGTCAGACGAATCAATGTATCGAATAAATATGATGCAAACATAAGCAGGAATCTTTGCCAGTAAATAGGCGTGCGTCTTTCTGGATTTGTGGTATATTGCTAGAAATCGTTAAGAAAAGTATGGCTGTTGAATTTTGGTACAGATTTGTATATAAAAAACCATGTACGTAATTTTCGAAACAAAATCTTCCAGTCATTCTGTCTGATAAATTAATTTTTTGGTGTACTACCAACAACTCCAATCTTATGCGCTTGTATCTTGTATGAACCAACAGACTGATTCACGCAAATGTACTTTACTGCTCACTAATGTGTGTTGTTTCAATAATGACCAGGGGGTTGTGTTCTTGGGTCTAAAATAGAGGACCTGAGCTGAAAGGGAATTTCGTTCCTGTGCGAAATATGATTTTTGCAATTATTCAATATTTGGCCGCTTCTAGGCTCTCATCTCCTCCTTATAAATTATATTTCTAGATGATTTTAATTGATTTCACCTATCTTACATACAGGCAACAAACATCATTCTATGGCTTCTTGTACTAATAAATCACGGAAAACATCTTGGCATGATCAAAAATAGGTTTATCCATAATCTTTATTAGTCCAAAAAATAAATAGCATGTTGGCCTCAGAAAACATGCAGTTGGGAAAGAGAGCATGTTTTAAAGAAGGTGAGACTCGACAGCCCACGACCTTGTGGGTAGTTTACTTTATGAAAATATACTGCGATATCTCGAATGTCGTGCCAACTGAATCATGAGGCGGTCTGTGTACAGCACATTCAGTTGTAGAATATCATAAACGAGATATTCGGTTGAGTCTCTTGTGAAAACCAAATTGATTTGCAAATGTATGTATTTCTCGTAAGCTGATACTAGTTTGCTCATAACCCTGGAATAGGATCTTCGAAAATGTTTGCCTAATCTTATCTACTGATAATTCCATTACCATTTCCATTTATGCTTGAATTCCGCATAATTTTGTTAACATCTACGATAGCAATAAGTGAGTAATGTTTATTTTGTTTTCAAAAACATTTGGTACTCCAGTCGTTTTGGTTCATTTAATAGTAGAACTCGCAGCAAGAGCCTGAGGTTTTAAATATTTTTTGTCTGGAAACCTGCAACGTATCAATTGTTCAGGCGAAAGATCATGGCGGTAGAAAATATAAGGGAACAATTTTCAACGTTCTTCGGATTTTTTTCAAACCATTCCTTTGTAACATACATTTCAACTTTCCTTAGTTGTGATCCAATGTCTACGTATACAATAACATAAGACAAACATCAAATACTTGGTTCATAGTTTTCGGAAGATCGAGTAACCGCTTTAGGATAACGGACAATTGGGATCCATCTCGACAACGGGATACTACTAAATATTTTTCCAAACTATAGCAATAAGTTTACAGTGTTTCAGGAATGAAAATTAACAACAATAAGACTCGAAACCTTAAGATTTGATGATTTTAGGTTATCCGCAGTAGTAGGATGATATACCTTTTTTTCTAAGTTTGCGGTTAGTTCCCGGCCACATCGAGGACAATAAAAGTTACACCATTAAATAAGTTATGCTCTTGAAGCTTGTGTGTAAACTATTTAATTATACATTGGCAGGGTAAACTGATATTCCCGAAGGGAATACTGAAAAAAATCTTTGTAGAGTGGAGTGAATAAAGTCCCAAAGACGGGGTCGCCGAACAGAAATATGTGTGTGTGGTGACGTTTCCGTGGGGTATTCACACAGCGTTCCTCACCGCGCGCGTCACAAGCCCAATGGTATTATAGCCAGTAAGATTACCATTGTAAAACTGCAGAATTATTAGAATTTTTCTATCACACCAACAATCCTCTTGCTGATTACCAGTTCAGAAATTTCCCTATACCGCAAGAATCCCAAGGCTTGAGCTCCTTCTTTTGTTCTAGGAGGAGACTGTTCGCCTCAAAAGTAGAAGATGACTTCGTGCCTGTGGGACATGTGTAGCTACTTTTACAGTTAGCCATATTGCAGTTCTGGCCGATGCTTTTTTAAACTCTAAGGAAGGAATATCTTGCAAAGTGTTGATGACTTCTACTAGCGGTTTCCCAGTGAAATTTGAAAATTTCCATCCTTCGGTTACGAAAAGTTATTTCATTTGCCTGGCAACAAACTAATCACATTTTCATCATTCGGTTCCGTCCCCATTAACAACCAGTCAATCAGTTTCCGGCCGACCGACTGACTCAAGTGTTCTGTTTACCGGCGGTTGCTTAGGTATGAATATTTCCAAAGCTCTAGTCTTTCATCAGCCTGCCGAAAGGCTAACCTAAAATGCTAAGGAATCAGAAAAATGGCTATGAAATAGCGTGTTGTCTATATTGCTGCCATCTTGGCAGCAACGTATCCATAGACCTGGCACTTAATGGTGAAACTGGCGTACAAATTACAAAAGACTGCATGGTGTTTGTTCACAATGAGAAACTTCTAATTCCCGTTCGCACATGAACACCAAAAGTGCAGTTTATTGGGCGGATGTGTTGACCTCACTACTACTTGGCAGTGAAGCGTGAATATCAGGCAAACGACATGCTTAGGTTCATAATCGGTTTTGCTAGTGCCATCCGAAAAAATGGACCTTATCCCCGACATCAAGGGAATTTGGAAAGAACACTTCCTTCGAATTGGGGATAGTCGATACAAAATCGGCTCCACTGAAACGAATAGTCGAAAATTGCTTCTCAGCTAAGAACTGCAATTTAGTATCGAGGATACCCGACATTTAGCTGTGTCAATAACCCTCAGATAGCTTTGAAAAAATCACGCTTCCAGTTTAGGTCCTTTGAAAACCTGGCACCCAAAAGAACGGAAGGAGGAACTACCATAGAATGTATGATGTACACTGCAATCCCAAAAAAAAACAAGCACAACATTTGAATGGGGCTGGATATCGCCAGATTACCCTCATTCATGTGGAGTTGTGCAAAGCATGGACGCACGAAATGGAACAGGATCGAGGTTGTGTCACCAGTGTTCTGAAAATGCCGTCGGATAAACATGACATATGGAGCTTCCTTGCTTCATTTTATAATGAATTCCCAACTAGTCCTTCTACGGATGAACTAGTTAACCGCAAGGTTAATTTTATCGTTACCACCACTAAGGTGTGGTAATTCGAGCTTCTCAGCAACGTTCCCATGGTGCTATACTGAGGATGGGACTGTTTTTCGCTTAAAATTGAAAGGGTTAACCTAACATACCGATATCTAATACCAGTCCTTGTTGCCATGCGGCCGTGTTTGATCCCACTGATGACTTACGACAACCCTTTGCGTTTGCCCGCCCATCTTATCCTCTGAGGCTTACATTGGTGGCGAGTATCACGGTTGACTAATCGCAAGCCGTCTGTGGCACTGGTTTGACTAATGTTGACCAGGAAATACTTTTAGGATGCCTTCAATTTGTTAGTCTCACGCTGGTAGTAGCAAAAATTCATACAGAATAGAAATATGTAAATAGATCGACGCCATTTTAGGTGATGGTACCTGCCACAAATTAATCCATTCAGGAGGCCAGTCATTTTGTAGTGGATTCGTCCGATGGGTAAGAATACCTGGTTGCGCTGACCAACGCACAGTGTCTTTCCGCACAGTATGAGTGATCGGGCTAACCTATTTCACAGAAAGTTAAGTGGATTTAAATCTGTACAGGTAACCCAGGGATGCATATGGAAGGGATCAGGTTTACGTCACATCACCAAAACATTAACTCCTGAAAAACGTAGTGCAGCAGATCTCTCTAATAAAAGACCTGATTGGGCAGGAAAAAAAGCTACTAAAGTTGGAAGTCCCCGTTGGTTGATATAATGTAGTTTGGTGCGTTGTGCTGCGTCAGTCTGTTTTGGTTTTCTTTTGCCACGATGTCGATATGAAAGTAATTACAGTGCATAAATGCGGACAGGTTGAAAAGTTTTAAACTCTACTCTGTACTTTAAACATTAGGGAAGAGCGTGTTCAGTGAAAGTCACAATTTAAACATTGATTTAAAGTCACGATGAAAAAATCATCTTGTGACAATCTTATAGGTTTTGGATATGCATTCGAACTCCAACGAATGAATTATTACGCCTGAATAAGCAGTGGATCATCAATCGCTCATCATTGTGTATGAAGCATATGTTTAAACCAACTGTTTATACACCTAGACAGTCTCTTTCCGGTTAAAATTTGGAACGCCTCATCTGGATGGTTGTAGATGCTCGCAGGGCCCTGATGGACAGTGATCAATGGATTTCGTGAATTTATAAGAGCACAAATGAAGTGTTAAAGAGCTAGGAAATCAAGGTGATGTTCCCCCTCCTCAGTTTGACGGTGAGTTTTGGTGTACGGGGCGTGTGAAGTCCTGACTACGAGTTTTAGACTTAAAACGTACGAACATGATTGACAAACTTATCTTTCATGCTTTTCTAAAAACGCTTCCAGGAAAAGAAAGGAAAATAGGTGAGCTTTTATAACAGTATATGTGGGCTTTGCCTCACCGTAAAGTACCGCATTTTCCAAACTGAGTGAATGTATTTTGATACATTTTGTGTTCACGTGTATAAAGTGGTACATTGTAATGAATTATAACACTGGATGTTAAGTCTTCGACATTTCTAGGGATGGCTTGCTGGAACAATCGACGTGACACGGATGCCGGTTTACTATATATATATATATATATATATATTTATATTTATATGCATTATCCGACTTCATGCAAATCAAAGAATAGTCTTAGCAACTCAGTCGTTTATCCTATGTTCAGACAACATGGTCACCATTTTTGTTAGTTGTTAGCGACTTGGATGGATACTTGC